>NC_079506.1:72132554-72485486 GCF_030052815.1 Hevea brasiliensis | reverse complement strand
TAACCTTATCAAATTATGACCAAAACTAGGTTAGAATTGGGTTCTAAATCAAGGTCTAAAACTATCCAGAACCCAAAATTCATTTAACTTGCAAAGTTAACTTAGGAATTCATTAGAAAATTATTTGATTAGTTATTAGTTATAGTTAGAAAGAATATTATGACTTTACAATTATGTAATTTCAGTGGAAAAGTAGCATTCTAAGGCAAGGAAAGACTAAGCCAAGTGAAGAGAACTTAAAGAAGGTTTGTGCACAACTAGTCTCTCTTTTTGTTTAACATTTTAAATGTGATAAATTGACTATGTATGATTCAAGTATGAGTTTTTTTTATGTATTTAAGAATTATTTGCATTGTTTTGAGGATTTTAAATTGTGAAATGAATTTTTATTATGGAAAGGTGGATGTTGGCTATTTGAAATTTTTGTAGCAAGGGGGTGAGCCGGTTTGAATGCTTTTAAAAGTGTTTAGAGAAACTTGATGTGTTGCCACCCTTGTATGGGAATTTGTGATGAATGAATGTGACTATTTGATTTTGGAAATGTGATTATTTGAATAGAAATTATTTGAAATTATTTTGAAATTACAGTTGGCATGGCAATTTGATTTGTGTCCCTCTTTTTTTGAGGTGAGATTGATTATAATTATGTCTTCCATTAATAACTGTTAGTGGAGTGAGATTGATTATGTCCCTCTCTGGCCTGCTAGTTGAGGTTGAGATTGAATGAGTACTCATATAGCTAGCTAGCCTTTTTGTCCCCCTTTAACCTCGATTATTGGGGTGAGATTGCTTTGTCGTGGTGTACAACACGGCATTAATTGGAAATTTTGTGTCATGGCCCTAACTGTGTGATTATGGCAACACCTTTGATTTGTGAATGTTTGATAAAATGTTATTGAAACAAAGGATTTGTACGATTGAAAATGTTGACATTGGTTTTATGAATTATGGAAAATTTGAATATTTCAAATTCCTTGTTATGATTTGATAAAGCATGTTTTATATTGAGTTTTAAATTATAGTTGTGCACCACTGAATTCAACGCTCAGCGATAGCTTTTGGATGCTGTCACAGGTAGGGGAAAAGAGAAAACTGCAGAGTGAGAGACTTTGGGATAGCATTTTGATTTGACTTCGACTATATTTTAGGTATACCCTCATACATTGTTTAATGATGTAATATGTAACTATGTATATTATAAAGAACTATTGAACAGTTGTATAAAAGAATTGTAATGATATTTTTTTGTACTTTGAAAATAGTAAAGTTGTAACTAAATATCTTTTGAATTGTAAATGATATGGTTTTATTTTCTTAATACTGAATGAATGAAAAGAAAGGATTTGAGCTTGATTTGAATTTAGTTTATGCATGATATTATTTGCAGGTTATTTTCAACAGGTTTTAAATTTTGGGTTTATTAAACTTACAGCCATTACCATGCAAATTTTTTACAAAATAAAATGAAACAAAATGGTTTGATTCGTTTAAAATCTCTTGCAGTATATTCAATGGGTTATCGGTAGGCGAAGTTCGGTAATTCATTATGTATACTACAGGATCAGGTTATACCTTACAAAGGGGTAAGGTGTGACAATAAAAGTCATGGACGAGACTTAGAAACATGAAGTTGAATAGTTGGTTCTGTTCTTTGGACAAATTTTTAAATTTGCTGTGCAGGAAGGGTTTTTAACCCCAGCATTGTGAAATCATGAAACAACCAAGTAGGGTCAGGGTGTGACTCTCATGGGGGCACACCAGATCATGTAATCATAGATTGTTAAGAGTTTAAAGATGAGGTGGCCAAATTAATAATGTTTAATATCTTGAGGTGCCAAAAGAACCTGAAAGTAAAAGAAGAATGAGAAATAAATACTACTGAAGGAGATTAAGGTAATCAAAGGCCCAAGATTATGTTTTCTTTTCCCCCAATGCCAACCCCATCAACTTCCTCGAGATTTGTTATTAGGACACCTCCACAACTCTTAGTGACTAATACTCACGTTGTGCTCTGGAATTATAATTTTCAAGTCTTCACACAGGATGCTCTAAGTAGTTCCTCCATTCCTGCCCTTAACCACACCTATACCCAAGCAACCACCTCACCCAAACTGACCTCCACATCCTCTTCCCATTTTAGACTCACTTTTATAAGACCATCCTTTTCTACAAGTGACACAACTCTGAACTAGCCAGTCAGTAAACCTAAGCCTAGCCCTATGTCCCAGCTTACAAAGCCTATCATTAGCCCACCTTCACCGGACGGAGAGATAGAGTATATTACCATGAGTGGGAGGTGTTATGGCCTAGATGAGCTAGAAAAAAAGAAAGGAA
Source organism: Hevea brasiliensis (assembly GCF_030052815.1). Classification (NCBI taxonomy): domain Eukaryota; kingdom Viridiplantae; phylum Streptophyta; class Magnoliopsida; order Malpighiales; family Euphorbiaceae; genus Hevea; species Hevea brasiliensis. Next base: position 72,483,152 of record NC_079506.1, on the reverse strand, counting down.
AGGGATAAAGGAGCGGAAGCATGGTGATTTGTTCATAGGAGCATTAAATTTCAAAAATTTTCTTCTAGGGTTTCATGCATCATGCCACATCTCTTATGTGCCTAATTAATTTCAATGCTCAATTGCATATTAAAACACTTTTAATACGTATTAGGATCTATGTTTGCCATTCAAGATTGTGAATTAACAAATTAATTCATTTAAACCCTAGTTTAAAAGAGGAGTTAGAGCACTAACCTCTTTGATACACTATGGATGTAATTGGCACCTTTAGGAAGCACCTATGACCCCAAGTGTTGTCCCTCTAGCTTGTTCACACCAAGATCACCAGTGGGAAGCCCCCAATTTGCTTCTCAAGCTTTGCCAACCAATTATAAATTGAGTTTTTGCCTTTAGAGAGGTTGTATGTGTGTATAGGACACTAGAAACAATTTCTAGCAATTTTAATTCAAAGGGAATGGAGTGATTCTCTTTGAATTGATGAGAAAAGATGAAGAGAAGAGAGGGAGAGAGGTGTGCCACCACACATATAAGAGAAAGGAGAGGTGGCTGATTTTTTCTTACAACTTCTCTTTATATAATTAGGTCAATAAGTCACTTAAACCTTATGCCACATGTCACATCCACATTGCATCTTATTTTTAATTGACCTAATCACATCAAACCAAGTGTCAAAGCTAGACTTAATCTTGACTTTGATCATCTTGCATGATAGGAAGACAAATAGCAAACTTATATGATACCATGTGTCACCATCTCATGGTGCCACATGTCACTATGTGAAATGACCAAATTACCCTTATGTTGTAATTTTGAGTTCTTAACCCAAAATCATTATTTCTCCTCTTCAAATCAATTTATATCAAATATAAATTAATTAATTAATCTTCATTAATTAATTTTTCATAATTAAATTCATATTTAAACACTTCAAATATAAATTTAACTTATACTATACATCCAATAACCTAGATTTGGTTTCAAGTCATGCTAGGAACTTTGCAATCTCATTGCAAATCAAACCTATTTAATTAATTAATTAAACTCTTTAATTAATCAATTAAATTACATTTTACTTGGTGATTATCTTGTGTATGTGTGTGACTCACTAGGCTCATCACTAATTAGCAATGAGATATGATATCAACTCTTAATATCATCAGAACTCTTTCTTACCATAAATGATTTCTCTAAATCATTTTAGGCATCTCATAGACCATGGTTGACACCTAGCATAGCGTGCCATGGCCACCTAATTAGTAATAAGGAATACCTTAAATGAACCTATAATTATATGTTACCATGCACTAGAATCTCTCTGTTACAAAATCTCAATTCAAGTTGGAGTCATGGTTTATGTCAAACCCCATTTGCTATGAACATTATATTCTCTTTTAATTCCAGTTCTTGATTAATTAGATTTTTCTGTCAGAAACTCTTTTCTGACTAAATCTGTTTGTCCTGGCCAGGAACTTGCAACATCAAGAACAATTAAATGAACATAGGATTTTATCCCTATTCACTTAGGGTAACAGATTCTATCTTGATCAACACCTATCTCCATATATAGCTAGTAGAAGCAAACACATGCCTATATACCCATACACAGTACAAGTATGAAAGCAGTATCAAACTCAAATCACCTATATATAAGATAACTGTGTTATCTCAGGTCTAAAGAATATATGTACTGATATGATATATGATAATGCATTGACAGGAGTAAACTCCATGTGCTTGTCATATGCGTCATTGGTTCGGCCTACTTATCATGTATAAGTGCCTATCTTGTTTGTTATATGGCATGAGACTCACCACTCCATCTTATTTATATCTCATATAAATACCTTGGGAACAAACTTGATTACAATCTTTTTAGATAAGTCATGTCCTGTGTGAAGTATCATCGATTGTGAACTAATTTATGATACTTTGTGCTAGAAATACTGTCACTCATATTCTTAACAACTTAAGAATAGAATTTCTAATAAAATATCAATGGACTTTATCTATTACAAATAAATACATTATGTAAACGAAAAAGTAAAATTACCTTTTATAAATAAAATATATACTAGATACATACTAAATGATATGCTCTAGGGCATACTACTAACAAAGGAAAGGTGGAAGAAGTGGTGAGGAATGGTGATGAGGGTGCTAAGGAAACAGATAAAGGAGAACCTAGTGAAAATAAGGATGAAGATGAGCTGCTTTTGTAGATAATAAAGCAGAGCGAGTATAATGTAATTGAGCAATTAACGAGAATGCCTGCTAGTAGTTCATTACTATAACTAATTTTGAGTTCGAAAGTGCATCGCCAAGCATTACAGAGGTAAATAAGGCCTTTGTGACTCCCGACATCACGCTGGGACAATTTGAGAAGATTGTTAAACAAATTCAGGCATCAAATTTTGTCACCTTTTTAGATGATGAAATCAGCCCTATTGGTTTAAAGCACACCAAGGCTCTACATGTGACAGTGAAGTGTAAAGACTGTATAGTAGCAAAATTCTTGATTGATAATGGATCTACATTCAATGTGTTGCCAAGTACTACCTTGGCTAGGCTCCCAGTGGAACCATCATTAATGCGTCAAAGCAAAATGGTGGTTAGGTCTTTCAACAGAACAAAGAGGGATGTGTTAGGGGATATAGAGCTACCACTCCAGATTGGAGCCTGTACTTTTGACGTCACTTTCCAAGTAATGAAAATTGATCCAGCTTACACCATGCTGCTAGGGAGACCATGGATTCATGCTACCAACACCGTTCCCTCTACCTTGCATCAAAGAATCAAGTACATTATTAATGGGAAAATTGTCATGATCAAAGGAGAGGAAGCTATGCTAGTAACTAAGCCTCAGTCTTTCATATACATTGAAGCAACTGAGCAGGCATTGGAGAGTTCTTTCCAAGCTCTGAAGTTATAGAATGGACCTAGGGCTAGCTGGGGAGTTACTAATATGGTGGTGAAAGTTATGCTAAGGCAGGGTTATGAAGAAGGAAAAGGATTGGGGATCAAGTTGTAAGGGATTGTTGAGCCCATAGTTATTACCCTGAGGAAGGGGCGTTTTGGGATTAGTTATGATGGGGACGCTCTGATGGATGGAAGGTTTAGGATGAGGCATATGCTCCGTGACTAGAGATTTGACCAACTGCCTAAACGAGAGGGGGTTATTCCCCAAATTGAAGATATTTTCACCCAACCATTGCCAGTCATTAAAGAAGCTGAAGAATGAGAGGAAAGGTCTCTACCAAATATATCCATCAACACCCTGCAACTAAGTCTTGTCCAGGAAATGTTGATTATGCAGATGGAGGAGAATCAGGAGCTTGATAATTGGGAAGCAAAAGACATCCCAATGCTTTCTTAAAGTAATATATATATTTAGTTACTAACACTTAATCACTTAGTCCATGGTGTCAAGTGGAGCATTATAAATGGACATTTTCTTATAATCAAACACTAATAAATTAACAGCGCATTTTCCAGAATTTTAAGTCCAATTATTTCTTTTTGTTTAGCTTTTTTTCCTTTGCTTAATAAAACCATTTGTTAAATTCCATTCATTTAACTATTGTATTCTCATTTTCTTCAGGATTGATGATCAACCAAACCATAATAATCTGATAGACTCTGATATTCCTCAAATTAACTTCGAAAGACCAATAACTGCCATGGATACTAGTGATTCTGATGAAGAAAAATAGTGAATACCCCTGAGAGAAATAATAAGGTGGCAAGAATTAGATGAACGAAGCCTCACATCCTGTGGAGATGGTATGAACACCTTAAATTTAGGAGCAGAGTAGAATAAGGAGGAGCTTAAAGTAATAGATAATGAGGAGTTGGAGAATATGATCCAGTTGTTGAGGGAGTTCATGGATGTATTCTCATGGAGCTACAACGACATGCTAGGGTTAGATCCTCAAATTGTAACTCATAAAATTCCTCTGATTCCAGAGGCAGCACCTGTAAAGTAGAAACTGAGGAGAATGGATTCTAACACATCGCTGAAGGTTAGAGATGAAATTAAAAAGTAGTATGACACTAGGTTCCTGGAAGTGTTAAAGTATCCTGAGTGGATAGCCAATGTAGTCCTTGTAATGAAAAAGGATGGAAGGGTAAGAGTATGTGTTGACTACAGGGATCTTATTAAGACTAGTTTAAAATATGATTTTTCGCTTCCACACATAGACGTGCTGGTCAATAATGCAGCAGGACTGGAGAGATGTTCTTGTATTGATGAAGCTTCAAGGTATAATCAAATTTTGATGGATAATGCAGATAAGGAAAATACCACCTTTATCACTCAATGGGGGGTATATTGTTACAAGATTATGCCTTTTGGGCTGAAGAATGCTGAAGTTACCTATTAATGTGCCATGGTCACATTATTTCACGATATGATGCATAAAGAATAGAGGTCTATGTGGATGATATGATCATTAAGTCTAAAGGAGTAAAAAGCCATGTACAGGTGTTAAGAAAAGTATTTGAAAGGCTGAGGAAATACAAGCTGAAACTGAACCCAGAGAAGTGTGTGTTCGGTGCGAAGTCAGGAAAACCATTAAGCTTTATAGTTAGTGAGAAGGGGATAGAAATTGACTTAGATAAAGTCAGAGCTATTCAAGAAATGCCATTCCCAAAAATAGAAAGGGAAGTGCATAGTTTTCTGGGAAAATTGAATTACATCTCTAGGTTCATCTCCAATCTCACAGCTAAAGCCAAGCCAATCTTCAGGCTGCTAAAGAAGAATGCCACTACAAAATGGGATGAAACTTGTCAAGAGGCCATTGAAAAGATCAAGCAGTATTTGTCAAACCCACCTGTCCTGGTTCCTTCGACAACTGGTAGGCCATTAATCTTATATATGGTGGTCCATTAAACATTTATGGGTTGTATCCTGGGACAGCGTGATGATACGGGAAGAAAGGAAAGAGCCATTTACTATCTGAGCGAGTCACGATACTCATTTGTAGAAAGAACTTATTGTGCACTAGCTTGGACAGCAAACCGACTCAAGCACTACATGCTAAACTACAAGACGTGGCTCATTTCCAGAATGGATCTGATTAAGTATGTCTTTGAAAGCACATTCATACCTAGGAGAATAGCAAAGTAGCAAGTTATACTCTTACAATATGACATTGTTTATATGACAAGGAAGAAGGTGAAAGGAAGCATGATAGCAAACCTTCTCGTGAAAAATCCAATTGATGATTATGAGGTGCTAGATTTTGAATTCTCAGATGAGCATATCAATGCAATAAATGAGGAAACTGAGGGGCAAGATGATGTATGGAAGATAAGCAGTTAACCTCTCCGGTAATGGGATTGGGGCAGTATTGGTATCTCTATACAGGGAACATTTCAAAGTGGTAGTCAAGCTGAGATTCAAATGCACCAATAATGTCACAAAATATGAGGCCTATGTGAGCAGTTTGCAAGCTACTATTGAAATGAAAGTAAAGAAATTGGAGGTATATTGAGACTCAGCCTTGATAATCTACCAAGTAAAGGAGAATGGCAAACCAGAGACCCAAAACTAGTCACATATTAGAATTATCTCTTGGAATTGATCAAGAAGTTCGAAGAAATCTCCTTTACTCATTTGGGTCATGACAAAAACCAGTTTGCAGATGCCTTTGCCACATTAGCAGTCATGATTCAAATGGAAGTGGGGCAAGAACTATAGTTGTTACATATAAAAGCCAGGGGTGAGCCTACATACTACTTTATGATTGAAGAGGAGATAGACAGTATACGTTAGTATCACGACATTCAACAATACATCAAAACCAGAGAGTATCCGCTAGGGGCAAGTAGAAACGAAAGGAGAATGATCAGGAGGTTGGCATTAGGGTATTTCCCCAGTGGTGAAATCCTATATAAATGAAACTTCAATGGAGAATTGTTGAGGTGTGAGGATGCAAATGAGGCTAAAAGGATTCTTTTAAAAACCCATGAAGGCAACTATGCCACTCATACCAATGGATATATGATGGCTAAGTAGATCTTGCAGTGAGGATACTATTGGACTACTTTGAAAAGGAATTGTATTGAATACTTCCAGAAATGTCACAAGTGTTAAATTTATGCTATTCGGATAAATGTCCCACCTCATCAACTTTACAATTTGGTAGCTTCGTGGCCGTTTACAATATGGGGCATCGATGTTATTGGCCCAATCACTCTGAAGGCTTACAATGGTCATAGGTTCATTCTGGTGGCTATTAATTATTTTACTAAATGGGTTGAAGCCGCCTCGTATGCCCATGTCACTTAGAATGCATTTGTAAAGTTTCTCAAGAATAACATCATCTGCAGATATGGCCTCCCCAGCGAGATCATTACTGATAACACCAAGAATTTGAATGGTTCAAAGGTCCATAAGCTGTGTGATTAGTATAAGATCCGTCACCTTAACTCTTCGCCTTATCGACCGTAAATGAATAGAGCCATAGAAGCTGCCAATAAGAATCTCAAACGGATAATTGAAAAGATGACCATCACTTATAAAGATTGGCATGACATGCTTTCATTTGCCCTCTATACATACCGAATGACAATAAGAATGTCAACTGGGGTAGCTCTATATTCATTAGTGTATGGCATGGAAGTAGTTTTATCAATTGAGGTGGAGATTCCTTCTCTATGGATCTTAATGGAGGCAGAGTTGGACAAAACTGAATGGGTCAAAACAAAACTTAATCAGCTCAATCTGATTGATGAGAAAAGATTAGCAGCAGTTTGCCATTGATAGCTATACCAGGTTATAATGGCTAAGACACTTGATAAGAATGTGCGACCTCGAGAATTCTAGCCTGGAGATCTTGTTTTGAAGAAAATACTACCAAATTAGAGTGATCCTTGGAGCAAATGGTCACCAACTTATAAGGGCTATATGTGGTTAAAATGGCATTTTCTGGCGGCACTTTAATCTTAACCCACATAGATGGAGAAGAATTATTGAAATCAATAAATGCAAATGCTGTAAAGAGGCATTATGCCTAAAAAAAAGTGTGGGGGGTGAAAACCCGAAAGGGCGCTCCTAGCAAAATAAGGGAAGGATGAAAACTTGAGAGGACATCCTAAAAAAGTAAGCTAAAAAAAAAAGACTAAGAGTGAAAATCTGCAAAAGCACTCCTAATAGGACAAAAACGGATGAATAAGGTTGGGTGATGGGCTCAGAGTTGGAAGGCAGCAAGTGACCACGACACAAGAGTTCTTCTTGTATTGCTAGTATCTCTGGTAATAAAGGGTCCTAAAAGTTGATTAAAAGGAATTTGCGAGACTTCCCTTACCTTTTCTTCTAAGAATTGTATACCTTTCATGTATTTTTATTTCTTATCATAAAAAATCATAGTTTTTCTTACACTTTATGCATAACCCACTAGCCCATTTATCTTGAAATTTGTGTTGTTAACTTTTTAATATTTTATTATAAGGTAAGAATTTAAACATTGGTAACTCTATATATATTGCTTTGAGATTGCAGGGGATAAAAATTAGCAAACGAATAACATATAAATGCAAGATACCACCAAAGAGATTGGGACTTGAGCTAAAAAAAAAACAGTGCGAGGATAAAAACCTGAAAGGGCACTCCTAGTAAAATGAGAGAAAGAAGGCAAAAACCCGTAAGGGCACTTTTTACAAAATGAGGGAAGGATAAAAACCTGAAAGGACATCCTAAAAAAGTAAGATAAAAAAAAAAAGAGGGATAGGAGTGAAAACCAGAAAAGGCGCTCCTAACAAAAGAAAGTGAGAATTGGAGAAGCCACTCTATATAACGAGAAGCCTCTGAATGACTAAGAGGAAGAGCATTGGAGACGAATGAAAAAACCTTGTCTTTGGGTTTACTTTGACTTCTTCCATCAATAATTCAGCTTCAGGTTCACGTTTAAGTAAACTTTGATTGGGTCGAGTTCTCTCACCAGGTTTGCTTTAATGATCGAACATTCAGAACTTATGGTAAATTTGCTAAGCTTAAAATCAGCCTATCCGTTTACATAAAATAGTGATCATTCATGCTTAACATCCTAAGCTTTAGTTTGTTTTAATTTTATGCCATCAACCTCTGGATTCAAGATCCAAGTTGATTTTAATTTTCTGCAATTTAATTTCCTATTATCAGGCTTTGGATTCAAGATCCAAGTTGATTTTGATTTCATGCAATTTAATTTCCTATTATCAACCTATGGATTCTAGATCCAAGTTGATTTTAATTTCCTACAATTTATTTTTCTGCTCTCAATCTCTGGATTCAAGATCCAAGTTAATTTTAATTTAATTTCCTATTATCGACCTCTAGATTCAAAATCCAAGTTAATTATAATTTCCTGCAATTTAATTTCTTGTTATCAATCTCTGGATTTAAGATACAAGTTGATTCTAATATTTTGTAATTTAATTTTATGCCATCGACCTTTGGATTCATGATTCAAGTTGATTTTAACTTTCTGTAATTTAATTTTCTATTAGCAACCTCTGAATTCAGGATCTAAGTTGATTTTAATTTTCTGCTATTTAATTTTCAGTTATCAACCTCTGAATTCAAGATCCAATTTTATTTTAATTTTCTGCAATTTAATTTTATACCATTGACCTCTGGATTCAAGATCCAAATTGATTTTAATTTTCTGCAATTTAATTTCCTGTTATCAACCTCTTGATTCTATATCTGAGTTGATTTTAATTTTTTGTAATTTATTTTTCTGCTCTCAACCACTGGATTTAAGATCCAAGTAGATTTTAAACTTTCTGCAATTTAATTTCCTGTTACCAACCTCTGAATTCTAAATCCAAGTTGATTTTAATTTAATTCTTTGTTATTAACCTCTAGATTCGAGATCCAAGTTGATTTTAATTTCATGATCCATGTTGATTTTAAGCATTTAACTTGTCCAAAATATAAGTCTATATCTTTACATGTTTCCTATTCAAGGAGAATGAAATTAAAATTTCATTCTCTTTAATAGAAAACATGTAAAGAGGGGCAGTCGTAAATACCATATTTTGGTCGATCAATAAATTCATCATTTGACAAAAATGAAAATTCTTGTCTAATTAATTTTCATCTGTTGGTTCATCAATTTTATGTAGTTTTTGAATCGAAACTCGATCCCAACATTATCCGACATCGATAAAGGTTATAAATCTGTAGTAGTCCGATCTTGGGATTGCCCGAACTCAATAATACTGGTTTTAATTTTCATCAATAATACTGGTTTAATTAATTTTCATCTGTTAGTTTTAATGTTCATCAATTTCATGTAGTTTCTTATTTGGGATCCGATCCCAACATTATCCGAATTTGATAAAGGTTACAATTCAGTTGTAGTCCGATCTTGGGATTGTCCAAACTCAATAATACTAGTTTTAAGCTCAATCCTATATACTTGTTCTAGTTTCAGTTTCTCGAAAGTTTAAGGGCTGATTATCCGATCTCTCAGCTCATTTTTGTTTTAATTTTAATTCAAGTTTGATTTTCTAATTTACAACCCACTCTCAATAATCATTTTATTTTGTTCTAGTCTAGTCCTCAGACCATCCGATCTCAATAAAGTTCAATTTTATATATTTAAATTCCAATTTTATTCTCGATTGAAATTTGGTATTATGTTTTATTTCCAATTTTTATATGTTAGTCCGATCTCCAAAGCTCATTGCATATAATTAAACTTGTAATTTAATGCCGATCATGTAATTATCCAATAAGAAAATGAAAGACTGATCTCAAAGAAATCTTTTATTAAACAAATCAAATATTACATCACTCCGCAGGCGAGTCCTCCCCTGCCCACTCATTAATTACATTATCTACATTCTCTCTCTTTGGTTCACTCTCGCTCACAGCCCCAACACCTAGAGCGAGCTTCTCGAGCCAGGTGAAGTCCTCCTCAAGGTAGCGCTTGATGAGCTTGGCTAAGAGAAGGTCATGGGCCTGCACATAGGCATCTGTTTCCTTCTCCAAGGCTTCGTTCTCCTTCGCCTTCATCTCCTCAGCAAACTTAGCCAGGTCGGTAGCTCGACTGGCTTGGGCTTCTTCGAGCTCCTTCCGTAACTGCGCTATTAGCTCTTTAGAGGACTTCGCCTATTGCTCTAATTCTATAATCCAAGCATTCGCAACTAAGAGCTAGCTCTTAGAAGCCACAGCCTCTTGAACCGCCTCAGAGATCTCCTTCCTTAGAAAGCCCACTACATAGGAAGCCCTTTAAGCCCAACTCAAAGAACATAGGTGAAATCCATTCTAAACCCAAGTCAAGGGATAAAAAGAATAAACAAAAGGCCAAACAGAAGAATAGGCCAAAATTAGTGAAAAAGGACTTTGATAGAGCAATTAATATGGAAGCCAGGGGGAATGCACTTTGAGTTCCACTTTAAATTCATCAATGAGCCTCATATTTTACTAATTAAGATTGCTAAGAAGACGGCGAAGAGTCCACAGTTTGGTTTCACTTAGAAAAACCTATATCCATCATTCTTTCATCGGGCGAGCTGATGTAGTTTGAAAAAAACTTTCACCACAGCCTCCAGGCCTCTAGCTTGGCATAAACCTTAGAATGCCACCTCATCCACCAGGAGAGCTTCTTTCCTTAGGATTGGGGCTTGTCCTCGGCTCGGCTCCCGATGAGCTGGTTAGAGATTAGATGGTCGCTGCTACAATCTCAAGTTGCCCACTTGGTCCCACCTCTTCACTCTCCTCAGAGGTCCATGAGATGTGCACTGATGGTGGGCTCCTTGCTCTCTAACCATTGGTGCCGCTCATTTTCAGTTGAAGGCGGAGAATACACAATGAAAAAAGATCAAACACTATACCTTTAATGAAAAATGTTATAGGAAATCAAGAACTATGAGGAAAAATGTGAAATGGGAGAATGATAGCCCCCCCCCCCCCCTGCGTATATATATAGCCCTGGGCATTTAATGCTTATGAGACCTAAAGCAATGCCTCGATTAATAAAAATATTTAATGTTTTTCTTATATTGAATGCACACTAGAAAAGACTAGATAAGGATAGATCGGATGAAGGGCTTCTGAGTAACCACATAAATCGGACTAAAAGAGTTCGGATAAATGGTGATGTGGAGAGATCACAGGTTTTTAATAGATCAGAGAAAGTGACTTCATAAAGGGGGACAGGACAGATCAAGAGAGATCGAATGAGGATATTTCAAATGACTGAAGATCAGTTCAAACAGAGGGACCTAATAAAGAGATTGAAAATCACCAGATTGGAAGGATGTCAAACTAATATTAGGGTAGAAAGGTTGTGTGAGGATTTCAAAGACATCACTTCAAATCCTAGCCTTTGGTTTACAAGATCGAATTTACAACATCAGATTTGAGTTAGTTAAAGCGATTGGGGTAGGATTCAATCTTCATCATTAATCCTGCTTGTAAGGATGAATCCCGGCCATTAATTCGAGGCAGTTAATGCATTTTAGTACGCTTCAGTCTCCACCATCGATTTTATTTGTAAGGACAAATCTTAGGCCCTCTAATTAAAGTGGTAAATGCAAATTTGGTACTTCCCAATCCTAACCCTTAAATCTGATTTGTAAGGCATAACTCGTAACCATTGGATTAAGGAAGAAAAGGACGGAGGAGTCTTGGGTTGAACGCTGTCCTTAAATACTTGGTCACTTTAATTCTTGACCCTCGGATGTTGTCCTTTTAAATCCAGACCCTTTCTCTTTTTCATCTTGAATCCGGGCCCTCCATTTTAAGGCCCTCATTCCCTATAAATACCCAAAATTTCCACTGTTAAGAGGGTCCTTTTTCCAAAAAGAGCTGAGAAAATATAAGGAGGAGGCTTTAGAAATGTTAGTTTTCTAAAGAATTTTCATTGTAGGATCAGCATCAGAAAGCTTACTTTCACCAAGATACCTTAACCCGCCACTACTAAAAATCCATTTGATAGTGTTTTGGCTCTATTTCTGAGCCTCATATGCCAGAACTCATTTACCTCGTCATTGTGAGAGCCCTTTTGCAGGTAAAATTCTTACATCTACATGTTTCTTTTAAGGGGATAAAGTAACATCTGCATTATCGCGTAAGCTAGAATCTGAGCTCTATAAATATTTAGTTATGTCGAACTCTTAGGAGAATAAGGTTAACATTAATTTATGTCTGTTTTGCAAATATTATTATTATGTTATTGCAGTACTACAAAATATTATCTTTATCATTTTATTCCAAAAAGTCTAGGAATAAGAGTTTGAGTACAGATGAAATAATAGGCAGTAGTTAGAGTTTCAGACATGATTGTAAGAGATCGAAAATAATAAAGGCGAGACGCATGTTAGGGTGAGTTCGGGTATCGTGTGGTTAACAAATTTGAGAGATAGGAAATAATGCATGTATAGCTATCATTTATATGCTTGTGTTAGGGAATAAGGTATTTTTGACATTTTATAGTTTAGGAAATAGTGAGAGTTTGGAAGTAACGCTGCCTTGTACTACTTTTTTTTAAAAAAAAAATCTTGAAGGCCAATCTTTCTCTTTACAAAATATTGGGAGATCAGGAGAAAGTTTTTTCCTTTCCCTTTTCGTGCTTTTGAAAATTTTTATGCTTTCTATAATAACCACAATCTCTTTTTAAAGTATTGGGAGTTCGGGAGAGAGTCCTTTCCCTGGAAACCCCTTCCACATCTATGAAAAGAATTTTCTCTCTTAAACTTTTCTTCTTAAAATATTGGAAGTTTATGAGAGAGTCCTTTCCTGGGACCCACTTTCATATTTATGAAAAGCATTTTTTTTATGTCTCTTAAACTTCGAAGAAAAATTTTCCATTTAGCATATCAATAAACATGTGATTTTGAAGCACAAGGACGAGTCCTTCCTTGGATTATATTCTTATTGACGGAGAGTCCTTCCTTGAATTTGATAACTTAAGCTTACTAAATTCGACTCATAATTGCAAATTTGTCGATCAATGTGAGTAAAGATTTTACGATTGATATTATCGATGATGAGACTTTTATTCATTAACTAAAAGTAATCATTAATGAAGAAAACTTTCTAGGCTTTAATTAACACATTCCTTTTACACTGGAGTCTTAATTAAAAGGAATGAAAATCCATACACATATTGGTTCAATTATAAAAATTCACTTCACACACGGCACCCTCAATTGTTTGGATACCAATGATAGGATGAATGTTAAATGAGCTGAAAGTCCTCCTCACTCATCATGAATCCCTAGGAACCAAATAATGCCTCTCCGAAATTAGAGTCCTAATTTTGCAGAGGGACAAATTTAATAAAAATCATAATAAAAGTTAGCGTCACAATTCACCCTAGGGTCATTCCATCTATTTATGTTTTTGGGACAACCCTAAATGGTGAAACATCGAACGTTCCTATAGTAAATTGGGAACTAAAATCATAATTTAAACCCAAAAATTATTGATTACAAAGGGCACATCTTTAAATCCACTTACCCATGTTAAGAGATGATGTGGAGTGCCTAACACCTTCCCCACATGTATACAGACCCCAAACCCAGAATCTCTGTCTTAGAAGTTGTAAAATTATTTTTAACAATAAATAGTTTTCTTTAATTTTCCTAAAAATTAAAATGGTGACTCCTCACTTCTCACTTCAGTGAGAATTGTCTGGCGACCGCAAAACTTTTACGGTATTAAATGCATTTTCATTCATAATTTAAACTTTATTACCTTCATTCTAAGTGTATTTTCATCCACTATAAATAGTGTGGCCAACTTGCCGTCCTTAATTTACACTTCAACTCCTTAAATTCATTTTCTTCTTTTAATTGTCACTATTTTTATTTATTTAAAATTTTATCTATAATGTGTGATTAGATCATAACAGTGCAATGTCTAAGCCAATATAATTAATATTTACAAAGATTAATTACATATTATATATTTTATTTATAATTTGTAACTATGATACACTTGTATTATATAGATATTTTTTAATCATAATTATACAACATTTCATGGCATTTAGATAGGTAATCGCATGCATATTTGAGTATTTCATTAGTTTTTGTAAATTTCATTGATGCTGTAACACCTCCGTTGTATAGCCTGGTATATTTCACTGTTCCGGTGACCGGTGTCGGTCCGGACAATTAATGGGATTAGGGCCACACTTAAGACAATTTGAGAAACCATAAACACAAATAATTAGTAATGTTTAATTAGTTAACTATAAATAAGAAAAACAGAACATAAGAGGTTAAACGAGCCGAGAGTCACAGCGATGAGTGACCTCCTCGGGAACGACTGCGAAGTCATTTTAAACTCAAATTTCGAACCGTAAAAAGTGACGCTGCGGTCCTTAGGACCCTTATGAACATAGTGGAAAAGAGAAAATCATAAAAAAGAACTGTTAAGTCAGTCAAATAATTAGGTCAGGGAGTTGGAAGAAATATTGGATTATTTGCAAACCGGGATGAACCGGCGAGGGGCAATTTTGTCAATTGACCCCGAGAGCTGACTCCTTACCTAACTGTCAAATAAAATCGGAGAAAAGAAAATTTCAGAATCGAGAATTAAATTAAAGAACTAATAGAAAAAAAAAAGAAATGGAAAGAGGTTGGAAAAGTCAAAGGGATGACATCATGTATGATGTCATAAAGGTTTAATTAAATTATTTTATTAATTAGGGAATTTTGGTCTTCAAAAAGGGATAAGACTAAGGAAAATAAAACAAAAAAAAAATTTAGAAAAGTCTCTTCTTCCTTCCATCTTGCCGCCCCATCATTCCCAAATTCCCTCCATGAAAATTTCTTCCTTCAAGCTTACATTTAAGCTTAATTCTCTTTGTTTAACCTTCATAACTTCCTTAAATACCTCACTAGAACCTTTAATCTCAACTTAAGCACAAGAAAGAAAGAGGAAAGAAAGAGAACAATTGAAGGCTTGGCATTTAAATTGAGGTTAGTATGCTAAACTCTTTATTTATCCATTCAAATGCATGTTTAGGTAATTCAGTGAGCTTAGAACTTGATTTAAATGAAACAAATATGGGGGAAGAATTAAACTGAAATTTCGGGCAGCTTGAGAGGAGTATGGATTGCATGAATATGATGCAATTGAGTGAGTTTAGAAACCCTACTTAGTTAAAGGATTAACATTAAAATCATTGGAAGTAGTTAAATGCAAGAGTTAGTGAGATTAGGGTTTCAATGCTAGGGTTTATGAACCAAAATTTAGAGAAATGCATAAATGGCATGTTTAACCTATTGTGAAATGAAATAATGGTCAATTATGACCAAATAAGTTGTGTGGGAATGGTAGGAAATTAAACCAAATTCGTAGGTCAATGGTCATGTCTTGGCAAGATGACCAAACCCACTTTGAAGGACCAAAACTCAAATTTTACAAGTCCAATTGATATGCCACCAATTGGAGATGAAAATAGACATAAAAGAGCACAATTTTCATTAAGGAACCATGGCCAAAAACTGACCAAAACTTGGTGAAACAATTGACCAAAGTGAATTGATAGCGTGCCATCGCACTAAACCGACCAAATGAATAAGAATCGTTCATTTGGTCATAACTCGAGTTAGACAGGTCAAATTGACCTGAAATTTAGCCAGGGGTTAGAGGGCATATAGATTTAAAACTTTCATGAAGAACATCACCCCAAATTATGCCATTAACCCATTCAGATTATTGAGCAAAGTTAGGTTACCAAACCTACAACTCTGCAGAATTTTCATTGAGCAGCAATGTTTGGATGGCTATAACTCCCTCTAGAAAACTCGGATTTAGGCGATTCTTGAACCGATAGAAACCTAAGACATAGTACAACATTTCATATGAAGAAAGTGAGACCAAATTATGAATTTAACTTGATCAAATTATTGACCAAAATTGGACCAAAATCTGCCAGGACCCAAAATCTCAGTATGAACAATGCACATGAACAGTAAACTTATTTTGGCCATAACTTGAGCTACAAAACTCCGATTGGGATGATCCAAAAATGAGAATACACTTAAGACAATAAGGAACATTTTCTATGAAGGAAGTTTTGTCAAATTCCAACAGTAGATCGACCAATGGAATAGTGCAACTTCGGAGAACCAAAACCGAAAATTGGCAATTTTGCCAAAATGACCTAAGCTTTAAACAAATGACCAAAACCAACAAGTTTGGTGACCAAAATGTGGTATGTGGGTGAAGTTGGAGTTCCAATACCCATTAAGCCTTAGAAAGTCAATAATTTGACTTGAATAGTGCAGTGAATAGTAACCCGAAACACAAAATTTTGAGAACGTCGAATTTAACACGTTAGAGCTAGGTAAATGTGAAGTTAAGTTTATTTTGGATTTATTTTAAGTTTTAGTACTGAAACATTGGAAAATTTCGTGTTTCAGTGGAAAAGAATACCGGGACAGAACCCGAGGAGTCGAGTCAAGGCCAACAGGCGACTCGTTTGAGGTTTGTGCACAACATATACTTTTATAATCATCTTTTGCATATCGTTTTGAATAATATGAAATATTGGATTATGGCATTTTTATGATGTTTGATCTAAATTGTTTAAAGTTATTATGTATATTTGAAAAGACAATGTTTAGCAAATTGTTAAGATAAGTTTTGAAACCACAGTGTCATGACCACATATTTGAACACCTCACTAGCACGACTAGTGGGGGTAATTAGTTTCGAATTTTGATTTATTCTCTGGAGAAGTGTTGAGGTGTGCCAGTAGAAGAGGATGTGAATGGATATCCATATATTTAAGCTAGCTAGCCTTGTGATATGATTTCTCTTTAGCCTCTGGCTATTGAGATTCATGTGATTTCTCTTTAGCCTCTGGCTATTGAGATTCTATTGGTTTCGAATGGCGTGATCTAACTGTGGGTTTTATGAAATGTGTTTTGATACTTTGAAATGAACTTGGTTTACATGTAAAATCTGATAATGCATGATTGTATTTAATTTTCATGTTTAGCCAAATTTTTGAATGAATGTGCTTTAAGTTTTGCATAAAGATTATTTTAGTATATTGTGCACCACTGAGTCCTAGTACTCAGCGATAGCTTTTATTGCTGTTGCAGATACAGAGACTAGAGGAGCAGCTGACTGAGCTGCTGAAGTGTGTGAAGTCATCAGCTTGAAGCCTTCGGGTATAATTTATACCATAACTGTAAATATTTCTTTTGATGTATCTATTGCACATAAATGTATGGACATGTAAAAATGGGTCTTGAGCAGCTTGTATACAAATTTGTATGAAGTTTGTAATAAGGTTTAGTTTGTGTTTCTTTTGATATAAATTTGTAAGGTTGTGTATAAATTATTTTGTTTTTAATGAAATATGAATAATATTGATTGACAGTATTTTGAGAACTATTGAACTTGTGAATTTTGAGAAATTGATTGAGTTTGATTGTGAAACCGAAGTAGTGGTTGAGAAAAACTTTTAGAAGTGCTTTTTACAGGTATTCGAAGAACGGTTTTCTCAAAATACAGAGGAAACTCTGTCAAAATTTTTATAAGATTTGCAGAAAATTAAAATGGCCAAAAATATTAATTAGTTTTAATTTCAACTAAATGTTTTAAATACTTATTAGAAATGCTCACCACTTGTCAAAGATAAGAAAATTGTTTTAAAATCCCTTGTAGGGTACTTAATGAGTTATCGGCAGGTGAAGTTCGGTAGTTCATTAGGTATTCTACGGGATTATGTTATGCCTTACAGAGGGGTAAGGTGTGACATGTTTTAGTGGTATCAGAGCAAATTTTTGAAGTATGTTTTAACTTATGAATTTGTGTATTTCTTTGTTAAGTACAACTGCTCAATGTCCATAATTGTTACATACAGTGCATTACATCATGAATATGAACTAACGGAGGGAAATCTCCATGTATTACTTGTTCAGGAGATACCCTAACTTCAGACTAAAATGGAAGAAGGATCGCCGGTTGAGCGAATTGCTGAAGCCGAGGCACAAGGAAGCCCGGCTTTACCGAATGTCGGTGGGTCAAGAGCACCACCCGCAAATGCCGCAGCCTCGCATACTTGCACAGCAGATGGCGGCAATGTTTCAACAAATGGCCGGGGGTATGCCTGTTCAAACTCCACCCCAACCACCTGTGGCACAACCACTGCCTCCAGCCAGACAATATGATAAATTACTGAAGTATGGGGCTGCAGAATTTAAGGGTACAGTGGACCCTTTAGAGGCAGAGCAATGGCTTGAAAGAATGGACAGAGTGTTTAAGAAATTGCACTGCCGGATGAGTGAAGTTTGAATACTCGTGTCGCCATGCAGGGGATGCGTATGACTGGTGGAAGACCATCCCCACAGCTTGGTGAACCACGATCTTGACACAGGATGACTTCATTAGAGAGTTCAGACAGAAATACATCCCAGACGCATATGTTGATCAGAAACTGCAAGAATTTTTGAGTTTGAAACAAGGGAACCGATCAGTGGCAGAGTATGAGAGGGAGTTCTCCCGCTTAAGTCATTATGCTGAGAGTCTCCTTACTACCAGTAAGGCAAGATGCAAGAGATTTGAGACGGGTTTGAAGCCCAGCATAAGGATGCAAGTTGTGGGATTTTGACACAGCAACTTCTCAGAACTTATGTCCCAAGCACTTGAACTGGAAAGAGTTGAAGCAGAAGCAACCCCAGTGAAGGAAAAAGCTGAAAAATCAGAAAAAGACAAGGGGGAAAAATCAGTTGAACAGAGTTCTGGTACTACCTCTGGAAAGAAAAAGAAGTTTAGTGGACCCAGCAGGGGTCGAGGTGGAAGATTTGGTAGGGGCCGATTCACTGGACAGAGACCCCCTAGGTTTGGTCAGCAGTCGAGCAGGGGTTCACATTCTGCCCGCCCCTATGAGACTTGTGGCAAGATTCATGGGGGGGAATGTTATTGGGCCACTGGAGCCTGTTTTAACTGTGGAGGCAAGGGCCATATAGCTAAAGACTGTACTAGTGCTCCGAGATATGGTCCAGCTCCTACTACTGCTGAAGGATCTATTCAGAGTCCTGCTCCCAGAGGTTCACAGTCATTTGGCAGAGGAAGAGGCAGAGGTAGAGGCACTACTTCAGGCAGTCATGGCACAGTTGGTCAATCAGCACAAGGAAGTGCTTTAACCAGAATCTACGCAATGAAACAGCGAGAAGAGGCTGAGACTTCTGATGTGGTAGCTGGTACATTCTCTATCTCTGGTCAAGATGTATTTGTATTGTTTGATCCGGGTTCAACCCATTCATATGTTAGTGCTAGTATAGTCAGTTCACTTGCTGTTCCATGTGTGCAAATGGGTTTTGAAGTGCTAGTAACTAGTCCTTTAGGACAAGAGGTCCGGGTCAACAGAATTTATAGAGACTGTCCTTTGGTGATCCAAAGACATGTTTTCCTGTCAGACTTGATTGAGATGCCCTTCAGAGAGTATGATATTATCTTGGGCATGGATTGGTTAGCCAGGCATCACGCCATAAGAGCGAAGGAGAGAGCTTGGAAGAACATAAGAAGCAAGCCAAGCTACTGATGCACCTTACACGGGTAGTGTAAATATGGCCTCAAACCCGTGTAACTTCCTGCCTGGTGAAACTTGAAGAACTGCAGAAAAGCCATAGTATATGGGCCATGTAACATAGGCCATGTAACCTTTGAAGACCAGTGTAACTTTCTATCACCAAGGCTTGAAGAAGTAAATAGAGCATTCACAAGTACACGGGCCATGTAAGTTGACTCGTGTAAGTGTCCAAGACCTGTGTAACTTACTGTCCTCCATCCGAAGAAAAGCCATAAGCTTCAGTAACTTACACGCGCCAGGCCGTGTAGTGACACACGGGCCATGTACTACATTTCAGTAACTTTTTAAATCTGACTCTAACTCCTATTTTGGCACACCAATTAGACTTCTAATGCCTCTGGGACTCTAAATCTTAACCCTAGGACATCTAATATAAATAGAGGCCAGCAGAAACATAAGAGAGAGTTTTTTTTTTTTACAAATACAGCTACACACACAGAGCTTTTTTTGGAGAGATAGACACATATATAAGGGAAGAGTTTTGAGAGAAGCCTTCCTGAGGAACCCTAGCCGTCTTAAAGAAGGATCACATCAGTGCCAAGGACAGCCTTCTCAATCAAAGTTCCATAAGTTCATAGCTGTAGAATCCTCCCTCGGTTCTTTTGTTTTTAATCTTTGGATTGGTTTTTATGTGCTTTTATTTTTATTACATTGTGTTTGTCAAGGTCACCATGAGTGAGTAACTCCTTAAATTCTGGAATTAAGAAAGTAGCATTCTTGACTTTTGTTATGGATATATATTGAGTTTTGTTAAATGGAATTGAGTTTTGTTCTTTGATTCAATATCTTGTGTTCTTATTGCATGCTATGTGTTGGTATCCACCTAGTCATGATCTAAGATACTAATTGATGAACTGAGAGGTGAAGATTAGTATTAGATAATCAAGATTTTGAACCTAGGAAATCTGACCTAGAAATAGGTTGATAACCTATGTGGAGTTTCAGAATTAATCATAGATCTCAAAAGGTTTTGATTAGGACTAATCACCAATGAATGTAGGATTCAGCTCTAATTGAAATATACCTTAGATACCTTAAGAGAGGATCTAGGAAACCTTAGGATTAATTTCCATCAAATAAACAAACTCTCAATCCATTAATAAAGTGAGATTAAAACTATAACGAAGTTAAGGTGTGAAATCTAAAATTCCAGAATTGTTCACACAATTAGAATTCTCTTAAAGTTTCAAACTCACTTCCCTTCTATATAAATTACTCATTTTAGTTTAGAATTTACCCTCTCACAACTTTTGGCAACTTAAACAGTTAAGGTTTGTAACGATCGGGCTCCAACCACTAGAGGAATTGTCCGCTTTGGCCATAACCCTCATGGTTTTGTCCCATAGGTGGATGGAGAACTACCCAGGAGGTCACCCATCCTAGGATTTCTCTCAAGCGAGAGCGCTTAACCCTGGAGTTCTTCCAACTCTCCAGGCCATTCCACCAAAAGACGCCTCTAGTGATTAGTTCCCCCATTTTATATATCATTACTTTTTGAACCCAAGACCATCTCCGTGCTTTGCCGATGTGGGATTTGCCTAAGGGACCTTTCTCCCCCCCCCCCCTTTCGGGACTCAGCGTCCTCGCTGAGGTTTGCCCCACCATTGCCCAAGAGGAAATGCGAGCGGCTCTGATACCAATTGTAACGATCAGGCTCCAACCACTAGAGGAATTGTCCGCTTTGGCCATAAGCCTCACGGTTTTGTCCCATAGGTGGAATGGAGAACTACCCAGGAGGTCACTCATCATAGAATTTCTCTCAAGTGAGCATGCTTAACCCTGGAGTTTTTCCAACTCTTCAGGCCATTTCACCAAAAGGCGCCTCTAGTGATTAGTTCCCCCATTTTATATATCATTACTTTTTGAACCCAAGACCATCTCCGTGCTTTCCTGATGTGGAATTTGCCTAAGGTGTCCTCTTGGGAGATGGTGGGGCAAACCTCAGCGAAGACGCTGAGTCTCGAAAAGGGGGGGAGAAAGGTCCCTTAGGCAAATTCCACATCGGTAAAGCACAGAGATGGTCTTGGGTTCAAAAAGTAATGATATATAAAATGGGGAAACTAATCACTAGAGGTGCCTTTTGGTGGAATGGCCTGGAGAGTTGGAAGAACTCCAGGGTTAAGCGTGCTTGCTTGAGAGAAATCCTAGGATGGGTGACCTCCTGGGTAGTTCTCCATTCCACCTATGGGACAAAACCATGAGGCTTATGGCCAAAGCGGATAATTCCTCTAGTGGTTGGAGCCCGACTGTTACAATTGGTATCAGAGCCGCTCGCGTGTCCTCTTGGGTGATGGTGGGGCAAACCTCAGCGAGGACGCTGAGTCCCAAAAGGGGGGGAGGGGAAGGTCCCTTAGGCAAATCCCACATCGGCAAAGCAGAGAGATGGTCTTGGGTTCAAAAAGTAATGATATATAAAATGGGGGAACTAATCACTAGAGGCGCCTTTTGGTAGAATGGCCTGGAGAGTTGGAAGAACTCCAGAGTTAAGCGTGCTCACTTGAGAGAAATCCTAGGATGGGTGACCTCCTGAGAAGTTCTCTATTCCACCCATGGGACAAAATCGTGAGGCTTATGGCCAAAGCGGACAATTCATCTAGTGGTTAGAGCCCGATCGTTACAATTTGTGGTATCAGAGCCACTTCGCGTGCAACCTTAGGCGATGGTGGGGCAAATCTCAGTGAGGACGCTGAGTCCCATAAGGGGGGTCGATTGTAACACCCTAGGCAAATCCCACATCAGCAAAATACGGGAGAGATGCTGGGTTTATAAGTTGGCGGTTCGTAACCCCTAGTGACGCGTTTTAAAACCATGAGGGCTTCGGCCCAGAGCGGACAATATTACTAGTGGGCCGGCCCGTTACAATATATATTTATATATATATATATATACAAAATTAATTAAAATATTAAAACTTATATTCATAGTATTATAGAAGATGCATTTGTAATATTTATTTAAGTTAAATTTATTTTACTAATCTTTTTATCACTTTACTTCACATTTTCTTATGTTTTAGATCATTTTATAGTAAATAAAATTTTATAGCTAATCTAGTCCATTTCAAGTATCTCTTACTTATTATTTAATTTATAATATTATTAATTCCTAATATTCTTAACTTATTTCACTGTCCAAGTAACCTATGACAGGCTGACTAAACTGAACAAGCGGATCCTTGGTATTGGACACCGTGGTGTCTCGGGCCGTCATACTATGGGACACAAAATGTCAACCATATATGCAATCAATATAGCTGACACAGGGCACTGCAGTGCCTCTGGCCGTCATACCATAGGACGTGAATACGCAAAACATCAACCACGTATGAAATCAATATGGTTAAGAAGCCATGATAATAAATATTCGGGCATACAAGCCATAAATGCGAGCATAAAGCCATAAATGCGAGCATAAAGCCATAAATGCAGTACTGCTAAAACAATCTCCTATTAGCATGCCAATCTATCCAATTTAACACACGTGTCTAGATAATATATGGGCACATAAGTACCATTAAGCATTAATATGTTTTATTTTTTTATTATAAGTTCCAATTATAATTTATAACATTTTAAATTATGTTCCTAGCATAAGCATAAATTTCTAAATCACAATTTTACATAGTTTATGCATTTATCATAATTTATACATTTATTATATCATCCATATTGATTACAATTCACATCGATCAATTTTTATGTACCATTTGTACATCGAAATATTTTCCTTTCTCTCATGATGATAACAATTAGCCCACTCACACATCTATGTGATTCATTTAATCATTATAATATTTATATAAATTGTCATTCACATTATTACCTCTTATGTACCACTTATTGTACAAGGTATTATTATCCTATTTGTAATAGAGACGTAAGTCTTAATGATAACTTCATCTCATTTATACCTTTAACAATCCATTCATGTTAATTACTTTTCATATTTCAAGTTGTATTACTTATATATTATGAGTTTCATATGTGATGGGAATACAAATTCTAACTACCTATTCATATAATTTAAGTGTTTATTAAGTCATTTAGGTGAATTACCATTCCTATTCCGAGTAATCCATGAATATTTCATGGATTTCAAATTTCATACCTTAATTTCCCTTAGTAATTTAGTTCTTGCATTTTATGTCATGGTGTTCACTATTCACATTACTATTTATGTAAATTTTAACTATTTAACAAATAATAGGATTGCAAATTCTAAACTCATAATAATACCACATTCTAGGTTATAAACTTGTTGGCATTAATTGCCAATTACAATTCAAAGTTCCCTAGACGTATTTTCAAAATTTCAGTTTTAATCACTTAAGTTTACTGTTCCGTCGAACTTATCTACAGTGGGAATTTGGCTAAACTTTCTTCATCAAAGTTGTTCCTTAATGTCTCTACTTTAACTCCCTTTTTGAATCACTCCATTTTGAGTTTTATAGCTCAAGTTATGGTATTTTTACCATAACTAGCCGGATTGGTCATTGTCCAGAATTTCTGAGCAAATTTGGTTCTGGCAGTTTTAATAACTTAACTTTGGTTAGCAATTTGATTATGTTATGGTCAGAATTTGTGCTTTTGTTCTTCATGAAAGTTGTTTTACTATGTCTAAGATTTCCATGGGTTCAAGAATCAGGTAATTTGGACCTCTTTACACAAAGTTATGGCCTTTTAAACAATCACTGTTCATATGGTCATTTTTTCTAAATCCAGATTTTGGTTACCCGGATTCAAGCAATTTTTAGGTCACTTTAGGTTAATTTTCTGAGTAGGGTCTCTTCATGAGAAATGTAGCGAATTGTCCTAGGTTTCATTTCCAATTAGCCTTACACCAATTGGAGAAACACAACTCTACTTATGGCCTTAAAACAACACTGGACTCAAGGTCCAGAATTTCCTGTATAAACACAATACTCCGAATACCACCAATTCACACTACTACCAACCTCAAATCACATTCCATGTACTTCAAATAGTCCATAATTGATCTCAACAACATCAATTTATCAACATATCATCAAATTCCCAATTTTCATACTAAACCCTAACTTATAAATTTTGTAAATCTCATGTAACACATATACATCATCATCTAACTCAATATACACATCAATTAACATTAATATACAAGTTTAATTGCAACTAAACCATCAAAACCCTAACCCTCTCATGGCTGCCAAAAATTGATCCTTCAATTATTTATCACCTGCTTTTAATTTCATAATAATTTAACTTAATTCACTACACTAACAAGTATTAAAGAAAGAAAGGAATTTGGTTATGGCACTAACCTCACTTGTGCCTAACTTGGACTTGCCCAAGCTTCATTCCTTCCAATTCTTGGCTGCCAATCACTTCTCCAAGGTGTGGAAGTAATTTTTGGTGAAAACACTTAGGGGTTTTGGGCTGAAGAGCATGTAAAAATGAAGCTTTGTGAAACAAAAATGGTGGAAAGCTTCCTTAAGGTGGTTCGGCCAGCTTGAAGAAGGGGAGAAGATGACTGAATTTTCTTTGATTTTTATCCCTTTTGAATTGTTTTATGAGTCCTTGTCTCATGTTAATTGGTTAGGGGTTTTTAATTGCATCATCCTAGCATCATGCATATGTCATAATTGTAATTAAATTATATTTCTTTTTAATTTTTTTTTCTTCTCTTTTTTTTTATTTTTAATTATTTTTTAGCAATATTTATTCATATTTTAGGACATGGATCTCACTTATTTAAATGGACAAGTTAGTCAAAAATCATCTCCGAAGGTGAAATGACCAAAATACCCTTCGTTTTGTTTACTGAGCTAAAATTGTCTGTACAGATTTACATAATTTTTCTTGTATTTTCTTAATAATCTATTGTCATCTAAGCCTCAATAATCCTTCACTTGAGTCCCAAAAATTATTTTACAGGGTTTCCCATAGGTCTAGAGTTGCTAACTATCTTCATAGTCGCTTCCCGTTAGGGTTACCTATCGCTATAACTTTAGCTCATTTAACTTCTTTGTATCTCATTTCTTGAATTTTTTCCTAATTTTTTTTATCATTATTTGGGTTATTTATGACTCATCACTCTAATTTAAATATAGTTCCAGACATTCTAGCTATCTGGACAGACATTGGTCACCGGAACAGTAGAATATACGGACTACCTAAAGTAAGGATGTCACATCCACACTCAAACTCATTGTATGAAGAAGGAGCTCCCAATCTTCCTCAAGCTCAAGATAAGTTCAGTCGCCAGGGAGTGTTAGTTTCCTTCCTAGCAATTTAGCCAAGTATAGATTCTCGGCCACTTGCCCTTTCCTCTGTAGTATTGCATCAAAACCACTGGAGTTGGGCTTCACAGCTGTATTTATAGTGGGAGGAAGGGGAGGGGGCATCCTTTGAACATCCTCTGCCAAGATCGACTAAAAAACAATCACAATTGTAAGAGGGGCAGATGATCTCTTTCTTTTCTTGTAGGGAGGTTCGGCATTAGCCCAACCTTCTTTACCCTTCCTCTTCTGGGTAAAAATCACTTGCAGAGAGTCATACCTACCTCTAGCCATACCTACAAAGAGGAAAATAAATTTAGTAAGTGCAACAGGGACAAAGCAGAGGAATTTTGAATTCACCCTCTTCTGTCACAGTTGCGATTTTGCCAATATTTGATCAAGAAACCTCACCCACTCAAGACCCCACCTCACTCACCCATGCTATGACAATAAATTAGTCTAGATAATGGTGAACCAGAACATCAACCTGATGTTTTTCCTTTTTACACATTTTCTCTAATTCTTTAATGGTTGTATAGTTGTTTCAGCTAAGGATTTGCTTTCCTTCTCACCTTGTGTGGGCGTATGCATCCAATGTAGAGAAAGGCATTCCCAAATATGCCCCTCTTCCATGGTCAGCATGAAAAACCACTTTTTCCAATTTTTTCAAAGATGATAGAAGCCTCGTAGAAAAAGTAAACCCGATTTTGGTGGCAAAATAGTAAAAGTCCACTTTCTCTCAAGAGAAGAACTTATGGAAATTATGGAAAGCCTTAGCAGTAGCAACTAGATTATTCTCCCCACAGACCATAAGGAAAGCCACAAGTGCGCTTTAGCTATTGGGTTATAGTTGAGTAAGGGAAACATTGTAAAATTGGAGGACTACCACGAAGAATGGATCCAATGGAAATCTCAAGCCTACTTTCAATTGCTTCTCATAGATCATAATGGATTTGCCTTGAGAGAGTATATCGTTCACCTTTATGTGCTCCTTCGATCTATAGGCGACCATATATGTTGGCAGATGGTGCTTCCCCAAGATAGGTTCAATTTGGTCATTCTACAAATGGCTAGCTAACCTTCTAACTCCGACAATGCATTATATTTGTCTTCTACCTCGGTGGCTATAACAGGAAGCCACATGCCCAACATTGGACGCCTTGGTGGGTTTGAGTGCCACTTCATTTCCTTTTTCCTTCCTTGCCTAGATCTCCTTACCTAAGTAGTCACTATCTGAAGCTTCAGCATCTTAATTGCCAATTGGGATGTTTCCCCTTTGATCATAAGCACTTCTTAGGGAGGGGTGCTTAAGTCAAAAGATTATTTCAGTGTACTGTGGGCAGAAATGGGGGCACCAATGCTCATCGGGAAATAGGAAAGAAAAAGGAAGAAGGAAAAATATTACCTTAAAAAGTAGAAGGAAAAGAGGGCTTCTGGTGATAGTAAACCGAACTCTAAGGAACTTAAAAAGAAAGATTAGAGGAAATGAGAATAAAGATGAGCAAAAGAAGCAAAAAATGAAAAAGTATCTTATCCTTACACTTACATAGTAGGGAGGACTCTTGAAACACTAAATGAGATGCCTAGAGTGGCATGTTGCCATGATTGTTACACGAATCTCCAAAAGCTAAACCAAATTAAATCCTATTACCTCTATAACCATTCTCTTAATACCACCTAGGCAGGTAGTAGAACAGGCATTTCATCATAAAAAGAGATATCCTTTTGGATGGATACCTAGCCTAAAAGACTTAGATATTTGTAGGGGGACTAATGATGTTACAACCACCAAAATGGTATCAAGTAACGAGTAATCATGAATACTTGCATACCCGAACCAAGTAACCATATGATACTTAAACTCTAGGACAAGGGTTTACTCACGCAACCATGCACATGATACTCGAATCATTTCACAAGGTAAGGATTTTGAGATATTTGATGAGACTAGAGATTCATCCATATCAGGACTTTCAGACAGAATGGACTCCTGGTCCTACTCAATTACTAACTCCTAATAATTGCAAGTGTTTACATTACTGTAAGACATAGCAGGCAAATCAGATGGTTGTTCAAACCATAATGAAGGTCTAATCATGTGATGGTTTAGGTGATGAACTCTCAGATAATCGGGTGTCCGAATCCTACAATTGGGTATTTTTGGGTTGTACTATATGTGGAATAATACAAGGATAGCAAAGAACCTAACTGTCATATGGTAGAGTAATTGTGAAACTAGCAATTAAGATGCATAACCTAATATGTGCATCAATGGTTAAAAAATGCATTGCCAAATTGATTACGAAGAGCTTATGAAGCTAATTCAATAAGATTTCATTTGTATTACTATCATGCATTTTTCAAGTGCTTTCATATTTGAGTAATAGCGGTTTTTGAATGTATGATGGATTCAATATAGATATAATTGCATTTAGTTCGATTACTTGTTAAGATTAAAAGGTGTTGTAATCTCACTTCCCCTCCTTTTTGCCCTTGTTAGGCAATTGCGAAGATGTGGAGATTGTTTACAGCAAAGGCAAAAAAAAGGACTTGATAGAATCTTATGTAGAGAAACAAATCTAGAATCGAGAGAGAAGCCGTAGTAATAGCTGCAAATCTGATGGCAAACTTGTGATGGCCATAATTTTTTTATTGTTGTGACTATAAAACTACTAATATCATCTACCTACTTTGTAAGACAATAGAAATTGCAATTCAAAACTGGAGGAGGAAATTACATCCATCAATTATAGATAAAGGGAAGTGAGAAACAGGGGAATGGAAAAATTACTGTCCATTGATTAAGGTGCACACAGTTTCTAATTGTTTTGAACCAAATTGAAGAATCTTGTCATACCAAATTGAATTTATTTTACTATTTTTTTTGATTCTAGCTTTTCATTAATAAGAAAACTGATACCCTAGTGGATCCATGCCAAACCAGAACTAAACTTAAAAATTAATTTTATACATATGTTTTCCTATGATATTTTTAGATATTACATACTTACATATAATTATATATTTATATGCAATTAAAATTGTAACATATATATAATAGACTAGATAGAATTCAATACAATCTTTTCATTCATTCATTTTATAAATTTTAATTATGTGTATTAGTATATTATTATATAATATAATTTATTGTTCTTAATTATATGTGTATGTTATAGTTAAAAAATATATAATTAAAAAATAATTAAAGCTACATTATATAATATATTATTTATCAACAACTAATTTTAAAATCCAAATGGTAATCCAGGTTCAACTTTCCTTGATAGCAATTATATAAAATTATTTTTAAAGAATCACAATTCAATTTAGAATCAAATTGAATTTAAGTATTAAAAATAAAATCATATCAAAATTGAAACATAAATGAATTATATCAAACCAAAGTTATAAATTCAGTTGAATTTTAATTCACAGGAGGCACAATATCTGCACACACACACTAAACTTAATATAACTTGGAGACTTGTTTATTATCCTTTTGGCATAGACGTTGGAGAGTTAATTTTTTTTTTTAAAAATGTTATTAAAAAAATCGTTTAAAAAAATTTATTTTATTATTTTTATAATTAAAATTTTATTCTGTAATAATTTTTAAATAGTGTATTATCTCTTTTATTTTTAAACGCTCTCTAATTAATATTAAAAAAAAATAGGGATAATAGCAAACGAATTCTTGACAATGTGGCAAACAAGAAATGGAATTCTTGGGAAGATCGGGTCGGGTTGCTTGATTTACCTTGAAAACTAAAACTCCCTCGCTTTTTTTTTTTTTTATTTTTTTTATTTTTAAATATATTTTATTATTATTTTTGTAGAGTAATCCATGAAAATCCGAGAAACCCTGATTTCGTCATCAAACTCTTATGCGAACAGCGTCCCTGCGATCAACTCCCAAGTCGCGACTTCCAGGTCGCCATGGCCGACACCTCTAAAAAATTTCCAGCCTCGCCGTCGCCACCAAGCCACGCCCTCTCCGCTCAGTGTTAATTTCTCCCTTTTTCCTCTCCTTGCTTCTCACCCTCTCTGCTCTACCAAAAAGACAACAGATCTTTCTTCCTTCTTTCTCTCCTTGTATTCAAAGGCCACCATATCTTTCACGGGTCAGATAATCTCCTGGTAAGTTCTTTACTCCCTCTCTTATCTTTATCTCTATTTGTGTGTATTCATATCAATTTATATGTTTGGAAATTTATGGTGTGCTTTTTCTCAGGTGCTGACTGTTAATCTTGGCATTTTATTGCTTAATTTTTCTAGTTCATTCTTTCTGTATGCAGTATTTGGAAGAAAACAAATATTGTTAATCCCAAAATACGTGGAAACTCATTGAATGTGCAAAGTAAGCACTATCTTTTTTTAGTTAAAATTTGCAAATTTTTGTTTCGTTTGTCTTGAATGTTGTGAATTGTTGGTAGTGAATCATTTTTTTTTTCAATTTTAAGCCTTCTGCATTGCAGTCATATTATTAATGAATTTATCAGCTTTTTGTTATTTCATTGTGTTATTTCATCAATCCTGAAATGAACTAATGGTATTGTCCTTTGTTAGATTACACATTTCAATGGTAAAAGACTGGTTACCCACCTAATTGCATTTGAAACTTTGAGTTTTTGTAAGGTTAGCTTGGCATTGAGCGACCATTAGGGTTGAAGAGAAGTGGACTGCCATTGTAGCTAGCATGCAAATTTCTCGTTTTTCCTCTTACAAAAGAATTCCAATTATTGGCTGTGTTTTTTCTTATTTATTTTTTTAAATAATCTAGCCCTAAACTGATTCGGTTCTGTTCATTTTTTCTTCTCTCCTTGTTGGGTTCGGTTTGGGTTCCTATTATGTCTGGTTCCTGTTCTAAGCAATTCAATCTTAGGTACCTAAAACTTCGCCAAATGAATTATAATGGCTGATGCATAAAGAACAATAGATTTTAATTCCTGATATGTAGAAATTGGAATATTACTCCACTCATCAATTATACAGTTTAATAAAGAACAAGGGAAATCATAATGCTAAGATAAGTGCTACAACAATTCTGGGTGAGAAATCTCAAAGAACATCTGCACGTGTACCATCAAAAAGAGCTTGTGTGCATCATTATGACAACCAAAGCCTCGTTAATGCAGCCAACAAAATATAACTAGCCTTTTAATTAGGTGCCCTTAATCTCTTCAAAACAGGCCATATTTTCAACTGAATAAATGAAAATCCAATTATTTAACTTACTTCATTATTAGTTTTTGATGAATTTTTCCTGCCGTAAATTTGCACCACCAGGGATCCATTAGATGTTGATTGTATACGATCTTCTATGTTTTCCAATTTCTCCACTATAGTCCTTTTTATCCTGTGTGTTAATTCATAAAACCAAGTTTGTTATAACTAAGATTTAATTTGGACAATAATTTTATTCATATATATATATATATATATATATATATATATATATATATTCAATTGCAATAAGAAAATTATAAAATATATTTTAGAAAGGATAAAGGATTGCAACAAATTTCAGGACAATGACTTCCCCCCTTCATGTTAATGGCTATATCATCTCCTTATATTTAGAAAAGAAAAGCAATAATCTACTTCCACCTGTCTTTTATTATTATTATCTTTTAAATATTTTTGTAACATATAAATGCTTAATT
The DNA here is from genome assembly GCF_030052815.1 of Hevea brasiliensis. NCBI lineage: Eukaryota > Viridiplantae > Streptophyta > Magnoliopsida > Malpighiales > Euphorbiaceae > Hevea > Hevea brasiliensis. The sequence goes on along the minus strand of NC_079506.1, from coordinate 72,451,674 downwards.
AAGGTGTTCATGCCCCTATGATATTTCAGATGAGTCTGGTGACTGATTCTCTGGTACACTCGTCTAGTAGCGATGACTTTGCAGCTTTTCTTGATGCAGAGTTGGATTCTAAATCCTCAGACTCGTCACCGAATGAAGAAGAAGCTAAGGGTGAATTTGATTCTGATTCTTCAGATTCATCACCAAATGAAGAAGCTGAGAATGATTCTGACACTGAAAACCATAGGTATTTTAGCTTTCTTTCTGTTGCTTAAAAATTTTTTAAAACTAAAATTATGTTTAAAATGCTTTGCTTTGGAGCTTATTTCTTTTGGAATTTGAGTCATAACTGTTTTCTTTTGGTACATCAGGAAATTTACTCATTACTGTTTTGAAGTTTATATTTTTTGCATTTGTATTTTGGGGATTGGTGATTAGAAAGTAAACAAGGTTATGACTAGTTATTTTTTGATTGAGAGGGCTAGCTTATGGAAGCTTTATGAATTGGTAGATGCTATCTGTTTACTAGGTGGCTTTAGCAATTTTATTTTGATTGACTTGGGAATTAGTATTTATCTTTATTCTTTGCTGGTATGATCTACGTATGCTTATTGCTTTGATGTAAATGATACTGATTATTTTATTTAAAATCCAAAATACACAAGAATACTCTAGTTTGCAATTAGGTATATCAATGATGGACGTCAGATCTAATTGTGGATCTAAGCAGGTTTTAGTATAAACTTTGTTTGAGTAAATACTTGTATTTCATTCTATTGATTTCTTATGTCCTTGAATTATTCTCCAAATTAAATCTTGAATTATTCTCCAAATTAAATCTTAGTTATAACAAACTTGATTTTATGAATTAACACACAGGAAAAAAGGTCTAGGGTGGAGAAATTGGAGAACATAGAAGATCCTAAAAGATCAACGTCTAATGGATCCCTAGAGCAGAACTTAGGTAAAGTTCTTTTCTGGGTTGGATGGTCTATTAGTTTGTTGTACCCTACTATCTATGTGCATCTGAAGCATCACTTGGTTACTTTTTTGTTTTAATTTTTTTTGTTACATCACTTGGCCACTGATAAAATGCACATTTGGACCTGATTATTGATTATTCAACCTTTAACTTGCTGATTTAGAACAATATTTTAACATTTCATTATTTGATTTATCATGAAGTTTGCTGGATTTAAATAAAGCTGAAGGAAAGAAATGAAGAAATGAACCTATGTAGGACTTAATCAGAGTTTTTAAATTGAATAGAGTCAATAAATTCGTGCAGCTGGTTTTGAACTTTTGTAGCCAGTATTAACTAATAGTTGGTAACTTTAAGGAATTATCCTGATTAATTTTGTGTTCTTCAAAGTTAGATTGAAGTAATCAACTTTGCACTTGTTGTTTTAATGTTTGAGAATTTTTTTAATTGGTAATTGTTTTCCTCACATGCTAACATGAATGTAGAACATGAATACATGAGAGGGAAAAGTTCAGAAACCTATCATGTGGTTTAGCACTTTGACACGTGAGAGTATTTTCACATCATTTTAGTACGATGAGGTTTCATCTATTGATAATTTAGTACCCTTTTTTGGTATATTCATTTTGTTTATGTGTCTCTTGAAGCAGTAGCCAGTAGCTTAAAATGTTTGCTAATCTTCTTTCACCCCCATGATGGACTTTGACTTAAAATCATTCATAGTTGGTTATTGCTGACTACTACTGACTTGTTGTTCTTTAGGAGCATCCTCAAGTAAGGATGCCTGCACACATCCAGGATCTTTTGGAGACATGTGTATACTCTGTGGGCAAAAGTTGAATGAGGAAACTGGTGTCACGTTTGGATACATACATAAGGTATATTGTGAAAAGATCTTCAATATGTGAATGCATCTTCCATTATGACCTAGCTATGATTTATCATCCCCTTATATGGGGCTGTTCATGGGTCTGGCTTGCCGTCAACCTGACCTGACCTGAGATCATTTGGCTTGTGCTGGTTTGTGATATAACCTGACTGACTGCGGAAAGGATCAGTTCAGGTTGGTTTGACCCTACACATAATTAAGTTTGTATCTTTCTATATGTTTTGCATTAATTGCTTTAGTTTTTGTCACGTGAAGATTGAGAAGTGATGGAAAGAAATAGCTTAAAACCAATATCCATCAAGATTTGACAATTATATATGTTTTTTCTTGTTTAATATCTTTGAAAAATTTAGTTACATTTGCAATCTCATTAATCAAACAACCCATTAATCAAACAACATGCCTTCAAGTCTTCTAACAGAGTTTGCAACAAAATGACACTTAAGCCATGATCTTCAATAGAGTTTGCGAGAAATCCATCTTCTTTGGTTATGCACATGGATGCATCAAAGCTCATATTACATAAACATTAGAGGTAGTGGAAAACAGAATAAACACCAAGAAATTTAGAATAGCTGGTGAATTCAAACACCCAGGAAGTAAATTTCTTTCTCTTCCTCAGAAGATGCAATTTAGTGATCCTGCATACATATAGGATTTTGATAGTTCATCTGAACAAATGCAATGCCTATGTAACTTTTTAAATTCCAATGAAAAATTGTGATGATTTTTGAAGCTTAGGAATGCATAAATTGTCCTTAAAAGTGTTGCTCAACCAAATAAGTGAATTTTCTGGCGTCAAGTAAAACTCATAAAAACCAAGATAGAATGTCTCCGTGCACCCACAAAAATCCACACAAGCAAACAAAAACAGATGTGTTACCTTGAAAAGACACCCAAAAATCCTCGTCGTAGAGAAGTGAGAAGAAACCCATAATGAGAAAAAAAGCAAATGCAGAGAGAAACAATGGAGAAAAGAAAGGAAAAGGACATATAGAAAGAGATGATATTGACTGCTCTGGGTGTTTAGGAGTTTGTGTGACGATGAATGGAGGCGCTTGGATGCTTCGTCTATGGCAAAAGGGTTAGAAATGGACATGCTTCACTGAGCAGTTAAGAATTTGGAGGTTAATCAGATAAAACCAAATTGACCGACAAATCCAATAAACTGTCAATTAAAGCTGGATTTTTGGGTTAGGTTAGCCATTTAGTGAGCAACCCTATCCTCATATAAGATGATAAAAAGAAATGCTCAGTCCATAAGTATCATTGGCAAATTTAATAATGTTGGGGTTATTCTTGTCCTTGCATCCAATTGAATTGCTTTTGTTAGCATAATGTGGCTCTATCATCTGTCACTTTCTCACTAGAATTATAATGCATAGAGAACAATTTTACTTGCAGGGATTAAGGCTTGGCAATGATGAAATTATGCGGTTACGTAACACAGATGTGAAGAATCTGTTACGCCACAAAAAGCTTTACTTGGTTCTTGATTTAGACCATACATTGCTTAATTCTTCTCAGCTCATGCATATGACATTAGAGGAGGAATATTTGAAGAGTCAAATAGATTCTCTGCAAGGTACACTCATTTAACCTGATTGTTTGATTCTTCTTGGACAGTGGAATTTGTTCTAATGATTCATATTTCTTGGGAAGTGCTCTCTTGTAATTGTTACTGCTATCAGTTCTGTTATAGTTGGTTGAATGTTGTGAGGGAATTTATTGTGTAGCAACTGAACTTTTGTTTTTTAGTTAGCAATTGAACTTTTGTAAATTGATGTGAGCTTAAAACCATAGAATGAAAACTTGCATTGTGCTTCTGATAAGTACTTCATGGCTTATTATGACTTAACAGTGTTTTAAATTTGATTCACCGGGTATAGTGAGTTCCAATTGAGTCGAAGCAAAATCAATTTAGATAAATAAATCTTGTGTTTTGCTTATTGTTGAAAAAATTCTATGAAGGGAAGGTTTTATTGGAAAGTGTGACGTAGTTTAACATTCCATACTCCTCTCCTCTTAAAAAGAAAGTTTTTTACTATGGGCCTTCTAAAGAAGTAATAGCATGCCAAAGTAACATTCTATGCTACACAATTTATGAATTATCTGAATGCCTTTGATTTGGTAGAGCTTGAGGAAGCTTGGTCAATGTATCTTTTCTTGCTCTTCATAAGTGCTCAGTTAAGAAACCATGCAATCCCTTTTTCCTAATGGAATTTATTATCGTGCTCCTAAACTGTAACGTTAAATGGTATTCTCTCTGAAATGTGTTGTTTATGGGGAAATATATGGCATCGTGGTGTGCTTTGCTAAAATTGCATGGTATTTTTTTTTTTCTGTAGAAATTTGTTACTTGTCTTTTATGGCATGCATAATAGATTATACGTAATACCTCCTAATAGATGCATTTTGCCCTGAAGTGAAGCTTGCAATTTATTTACTTATTTATTTATTTTTTTTGGGGGGGTGTCATGAAACTTCTAGCGAGTTTGCATTTACTTTCACAATTGTATCCTGTTGATGTTTATGTATTTTTATTCACTGTGCAAACATTGTGGCCATCCTATTTTTTTTGACAAAATTTCTTTATAATTATCCTAAACAGTTGGGGCCTTCTTATCAATTTTATATTTATGTGAAATGGGTAGATGTTTCAAATGGTAGCCTTTTCATGTTGGACTTCATGCACATGATGACCAAGTTAAGGCCCTTTGTACGCACATTTCTCAAGGAAGCAAGTCAAATGTTTGAGATGTACGTATACACGATGGGTGATAGAGCATATGCGATGGAAATGGCTAACCTGCTTGACCCTAGAAGAGAGTACTTCAATGCTAGAGTTATTTCACGTGATGATGGAACTCAAAGAAATCAAAAAGGACTTGATATTGTTTTGGGGCAAGAAAGTGCTGTTCTGATCCTTGATGATGCAGAAACTGTAAGTGCCAATGGATTTACTTAGTTTGCTATCTTCACATTGATGTGAACGCATGCCAATGGATTTCAAATGCAAGCCAAATTGAAATAAAATTTGACCAAATTTATGTGAATAGATATTCTTTTCGTCATCATTAAGTTTTTCCCCCTTCATACTGATAGGGTAAGGAACTAGAATTGTAAATGACAGAAATGGGAATGAAAGAAATAAGAATGATTATATTCCAATAGGAGAATTACAATCACTCTCCTCTCAGTTGCAATAACAAGTAAAAGAACAACCAGTGAATTTGTCCACTGGCGCAAGCTAAATAGCTTACAACTAATTCCTCTCCATGCATTTTCCACTATCCTCTGTTCTCTTTTATAGTATGCCTGTGGTGGCCTCCTGTGCTTATTGCCTCACAGTAACCACCTTTTGCCAACTGTGTACATGGGGAGCCTTCTAGAACCTTTCCCAATCTTGCTACCATCTTCAGTTGCGTTTACCCTCCATTTGCCCTTAATAGTGCTGGGCCTCTGTTCTCCTTTTGCCCTTCTACGGGCGTGCCTTGATCTGTATCACATACTCAATGTAATCTATGTTTGTCCTTTTTCTCTTTTACAAAATTTGAAGGAGATATTTTTAAGAAGGCTTACAAAGCCTTAAAAGATGCATAAACTTGATAATATGAGATGGCTTGTGCTTCAGTGTCCAACTTGCACACTTAGCAATTTTGCTTTTGGGATTCTTTTACCCATCAGGATTGTAGAAGAAGAGGAATAAGAAGAAGAGAAATTGTATGAGCGGCTTCATTATTCCTTCAAGTTCTAGATTGTACATTTACAGTTTAGAGATACACCAAGAACACTAGGTTTCTTTATGGGTACGGTAATACAATCAAAATGGTAACACAATCAATCACGCACAATCACTAGTAATTGTAACAGCTAGTATTCTAACAAGAACCAAACCTCCTCTTCCTTCTTAGGTTTCACTAATTTCCTTGTGTATGAATGCGCATATTTACATGCACAGAAGATGATTAATACTGGGCTCCTTGATTTGATAATAAGTAGAACTGATAGTGGAAGGTTTGTGAAAAGGATAGGTGGATTTCATCTCTGTCTTACACAACAACAGCAATAATAATAACTAAGCTTTAATCCCAAATTAGTTGGGGCCGACTATATGGGATTTTTTTTTTTTCTCAATTCAGCTCTGTTAGACACCGAGTATGCATCAATATCTAAGACTTGTAAATCCTTTGATACTGCTTTCTTACACACTGTCTGTCTTCGTAATTTTATAGTTTTTTACAATATTCTAATCCATTTTCACATTGCTATTTTTAGTTATTTCTATCTTTTCTTGATGCAAAATATAAGAGATTTGTATGCCTAGCACCACCATGAAGCGCATTGTGTTGCTTAAAAATTGACTACATTGGAATGCTTCATACTAGAGATTTGTGTGAAATGTTATTCCCTTTTTGTTGGATTACGTTTCCCATATTTTTTCTAAGTTATTTATGAAGACTGCAAGTCTTTCTAAAATAAATTGGCTGTTGTAGGTGGTTAAGTTGTTTCATTTGTAAGCAAATCAAGTCAACTTATCCATTGGAAGAAATTTTTCATATTACTTGGATTATTTGGCCTTAATTTCCATACTAGACTAGATAAAGTCCGTAATAAGAGTATTAGAGAAAAGGTAAGAGTGGTGCCAATTGAGGATAAGTTGATAGAAAGGAGATTGAGGTGGCTTGGTCATGTGAAGCGTAGACATACGGAGGCTCCAGTTAGACAAGTAGAGCATATTGGGTTAGAGGATATAAAGAAAAGAAGGGGTAGACCTAAACTGACTTGGAGGAGAGTAGTACAACATGATCTAGAAGCATTACACATTTCTGAGGATTTAACCTAAAATCATTTGGAGTGGAGAAAGAAAATCCATATAGTCGAACTCAATAAATTTTTGGGATAAAGGCTTAGTTGAGTTGAGTTTTTATTTGGCCTTAATTTGTCTTCATTAGGTGCAAGGATGCTATTACTATTGTTTTCCCAAGTCCTATGCTCTAGTAAATATTTTGTGTCATAGTGATGATTAATATGGATGTTTATGATAAGCAAACATGTGTAGAGAATGAGTGGTTGACTTGCAAGATAATGGAGGATGATTTTGTGGGACTGAGCCTATGGCTAACTTAAGTTCATTACATGATGTTGAAAACTAGTTGTTTACAATATTTAGAATTTCTTGTTTGAAGAAGGAAGGTCATTAATTTGCAATCATGATAATGGTAATTGTATGAGTTATCAATTATTTCTTTCATATTGTGCCATATTTCAATATACTGCAGATTTTTTTTTTTAATTTTATTTTTATCTAACACCCTTTTTTGAAGGATTGAAGAGTAAAATAAATGTATTCACTTTCTTATTTTATCCTTATTTACCAAGAGAAAAATTTGTTTTAGAGGTGTTTTGGGTTTTCAATTCTATACTATTAAATGAAATGAATATTTGCAAAATTATACTTTTTTTTGCCTTATATTTTATATATTTTGAGATTACTTTTTAACTTGAAAGAATTGAATTCTTCTAATTATAAATTTCCAAACCATTGTTGTCAAGAGGCGCTTGGGTGAGGTGAAATCCAGGCACCTCGCCTGGGAAGCCTTTAGGTGAGGCGCCTTCGACTAGGCGCTGCCTAAGTGGCCCAAGGCGATAAAAAAGCAAGAAATTTAAGAAAAAAAACAAGGGAGAAGTTGAGAAAGAGAAAAGCTAACCTGTTTTGTTTTCACCTTTTGACATCTGCACGATGACTAGAGAATTAGGATTTGGAGTTTGCATGACATAATGAATGAAATTGAACAATGCAACTAGAATTTTAAATTATATTATGTATTCTATGGTTTTTGCTTTAATATTTTATGTTATTAGAGAATGGTTTTGATCTTAAAGCTTAAAACATATAATATATTATGAAATATGAATATGAATTTGACAATTTATTGATTGTGTAATATGTTTACACCGTATATTTAATTATTTATTATTTTATAATAAATTAGTGCCTCACTTCACTCAGGCAAGTGCCTAGAGCCTCAGGCGATGGAGGACCTTCTCGCCTTAAGGGCGCCAAGTGTTCTTGACAACACTATTCCAACAATGAAAAATTAATTTAACATAAATAAATTGAATTGAATTCTTGCATTTCTTTTGACTTCTGAAACCATTTTTGCTAGAATTAGACTAAACCAGCCGGTTCGACTGGTTTAATTGACGACTGGACCATTGGTTGGTTCGGTTCTAATAGAACACTTGTTTCAATTGAAAATTGGGGTTGACCTGAGTGAACCGGCGGGGTAATTGGTGAACTAGTCAAGCTGGCCGAGTTTAAATCAGGCCAACCCTTTTACTTAAAAAAAAAAAAAAAAAAAAAAAGTTTGTTGGGGGGGAATTGAACCCTGAACATCTCAATGCATATAGAGAGCTCTTACCATTTAAAGTACATTATATCTTTGTTAGTCTTTCTTTTAAATTTTGATACACACAACACACATACATACAAATATCAAAGTACATATATTAGTATTAAATAACTATATAAAATATATTAAAATCAATTATTCTATTATTTTAATATATATATATATATTTATTTCATAAATATATAAAATTAATCTAAAATTTTAATTAAAAATTTTAGAATATTTTTAAAAAATATTATATATTAAAATTTAGTTAAATTATAATTATTTATAAAATATTTTAAAACTAAATTATTATTATTTTTTAAAAGATTATTAATTTTATAATATAATTAATTTATATTTAATAATTAATAATATATTAGTTAAATCTCCATTCGATTCCCGTTGAACTTTAAACTCTTAACCATCTGCTGTCACCAGTTCATTCACTAGGTTGGGTTTGAAAACATTGTTCCAAACAGACCCTAAAAGGTTTGTGGAAGTCATCTGCATCAATTTGTCTTGTAGGAGATTAAATCCCTTGGTGTATAGAAGCTATTTTAAGTTGGCCTTGTGGCATTCCAATTTCCAACATCTACTTTACAAATAACATTCATTCTCAATGGATGAAGCTGATATGGAAATAAGATCTCGAGTGTAGTTGTTTGTCTTTGGAGTGCAGATCACCTTATGTTTTTATTCGTACTTGTATAATAAGCCAGTTGTCTATGCTCCATTACTACATATTTGAGAAAAGATGCTTCTAGCTTTCGTTTCTTTGAATTTTAGCGTATTTATAGGTAAATTTGAGTCGGTAAATGAATATTCATTTCTTATAAGATTTTTTTATTTGATTTAGGCATGGACAAAGCACAAAGACAATTTGATATTGATGGAAAGATATCATTTTTTCGCTTCAAGTTGTCGCCAATTTGGCTTCAATTGTAAATCACTTTCGGAGCTAAAGAGTGACGAGAGTGACTCAGATGGAGCACTTGCATCTGTTCTTAAAGTGTTGAGGAAAATTCACCATATGTTCTTCGATGTATGGCCGCTCTTCCCACACTTTTGTTACAATAGCCTGTTTTTGGTGCCTGCTTCTAATATACTGGGTACCTTCTTGCAGGAGCTAGTGGATAATCTTGATGGCAGAGATGTGAGACAGGTAAAAAAGACCAATGAACGAAGTGTTTTCTTTCAATTTTTATCTTTTCTCTTCCTGTCCTATCTATCCAGTCTGAGAACAGACGTGATGTGCTCATGCATGTACACGTGCACGGGAATGCTTTCAAGCAATGTTCTCTTTTAGGCTTTCAAGTAATTTCTTATCAATTCACTATTTGAAAACTTGATTTTATCTTGATTTTATTTGACACCGATTTTATATACATTTTAACTTGTTTAGGTGGTTGTAACTCGTAAAATCATACGATTTAACTCGAAATTTTAACAACTATGCTTTTAGTTGTGGACAAATAAAATTGAAAATCAAAGACTGATAAAATAAGGTTAATTGGCACAATTGGTTTTGTGTATGTTTTATTTTATAAAACCAGCAGTTTAAGTGAACTTGAACCAATTTAATTTGGTTTTTCGGTTACTAATTTTAAATATTCTTAGTTTTTTTTGGTTCAATTCAGTTAATTGTGTAAAAAACTGAACTAATCAGACCAAACTGAATTTTTAAAGACCATATACTTTCTGCAGGTTTTGGGCCTGTAGCCTATGTGTTTTGACCATTAACCTTAAGGCCCTCAAGGCCTTACTCCAAAGCCCAGCTCAATTGGCAAGATGCCAAGAGCCCAGCCCAAGGCAAGCCCATAATATATAACTTAAAATGTTGAGAAGATCTGCTCTTCTCTTAGCTCAGGCAGCCCGACTCCCTCTCCATTTTCTTTTGGTCTCAACCTCCTTTTCTCTGTCGCGCCTTACTCTCATGGATTCCGGCATCACTCCTCGCTATCTCATTGCTTGTTGTTCCTGCTCTCTCTTGTTGCTTGTTAGTTGTTCGTTACTCCTCGCCACAGCCCGCACTTCACAAGTCTCAGGAGTCAGAATCTGTGCTTTGGCTTCTGCTCTCTAGACATCAGGTTTCTTCTTTGTGAGAGATTTTTGCTCCGGGCCTCTCTGAGATCTAGTATATTTGCATACTAAAATTTTCCTGTGCCTCTTACCATACATTCTAATAGAGTGCAAAAAGGTTCCCAGCCTGAGAGTACCTATGGAGAGGGAAGCATTATTGAGCTTGAGCACGATATTAGAATGTATGGTAAGAGGCTCCCGGCTCCACTTGGTATTAGAGCCTGATTATGGAGGGATTACACATTCTTCAAAGGTGATTAGGGAGAAAAACCACATTAAAATGGCTTGTCAAACACCTACTCCATCTGTACAAATAGTAGTCCAACAACCTACTCCTGAGATTGTAAACCTCACCTCTTCCCTTTCTTTCTTTGCTCCCCTAAGAAGAACCTTATCTTCCCAAATAGATAACCTTATTGAAATCTCAACTCTACCTGAAGATGTTCAGGTAGGAGAATCTCTCTTGCCACTTCTTAGTTCTTATTACATATATCGGAGATCTGGATCTCTTACCCGAGGAATAAGATCTCTAATCTCTTCTAGGATATTTCTTCCAAGGGAATATGTCCAAGCCTCCTGTAATGTGGGGCCCTGGCTGATATTTTTTATCTCGAAACTGCATTCCAAGAAAATTAATATTTGTCTGGGCCAAAGAGCTTTTCTTTTCTGACAACATGATTCCAAAAAGGTAAGATTGTCCATTGGTATTGGGTCATAGGGATACAGAAGGCTGTTTTGAGCCTATCTGTAGGATGGATTCCTAATTGCCAAAAGCCTGCCTTGAGATCAAATTTTGAGAACACACGGGCTTCATGGAGTTGGGCGAACAAAGCATCAGGCTTGGGTAGAGGGAACTATGATAAGAATCTTTGAACCCATTCTCCACAGTGCTCTTATCTATATTGATGATATTCTTGTATTGTCAAAAGACATCTCGGCCCAAAAACAACTGCTTTCCTAATTCCAGTCTATAGTCCACCCTTATGGAATCATGTTGTTAGAAAAGAAAAGCTCTTTGGCCCAGACAAATATTGATTTTCTTGGAATGCAGTTCCGAGATGGATATCAGTCAGGGCCTCACACTGCAGAAGAATTATTGAAATTACATATGAAAATTTATTTCTCATGTTGCGGTCCACACAAGCCATCTGTCAAAGATGCTGAGAAAGTCGGCCCCTCCTTGGGGGTCAGAACAAACTAAAGCAGTAAGGTCCTAAAAGAAGTGGCTCAGCATCCGCCACTTCTTAAATGCCTGCAAGGTAGAAAGGTGGTAGAATTGGGCTAATTGATAATCTCCAAGAGAAGAAAACCAATATTGTAGAGACCCAATAGCTCTTGAGACATTCTCGTAGTACCACATGAGAATCAGCATCTTGTCTGAGCATTTGAATATCTAGCCAAGCTTTGAACTCAGCAAGTCTATCTCTCCACTTTGATGGAGGGATGTCATCCAGAGTAAACCAAGGACCAGAACTTGGCTTAGTAGTCTGCTGAGTATTAGGTAGCTCAAAGTTAAGCTCGACAGGATCGATAGGCCCAAAACAGCCTTCTGTATCCCTACGGCCCAATAACAATGGACAGTCTTACCTTTTGGACTTAAAACAACCCCATCCTTATTCCAAAAGGCAATGATAAGAATCTTTAGACTCTCCACGGTGCTCTTATTTATATTGATGATATTCTTCCATAGAGATAATTATCAAGTTGGCGCCTGAGGGGTTCTATAATGCTTTTGTCTGTTATGGTTCCATCATAGGTTCTTCATTCATAGTGGGAATTCTGGGACCATAATAGTCCATCGAGCCTTCTGAAAAAAAGCCTATGCATTATGAACATAGATCTGACTGTGTGCTGTTTAGTAATGGGCTGTTCTTCAACCCCATGGATGTCTATTAGTCTTTTGAGACTATGTTGCCAAGCAGACATGGGCTTGAGCCACTCTAAAAACCTCCATAAGAGAGTTTTGTGTCCCGTGCTGGTAGTGTACTGGTATAAAGCCAATAGAGAAAATTCTATGGCCATTGAATATGGAACAGTCATGCACCAAAGAAACCAAAATTCTTCGAGGAGGTCCTTTTCTGGATGGAGGAAACAAGTTAAAAATGGACTGTCAGGGTGAAAGTGAGAAGTAGAAGGAATGATCCCTCTATGAGAGTTCATGACACTTTGGAAATGGAAGAGGTGGTTTCTGGCATAGGTAATGATTTTAGGAATGGGCATGTTGGAATTACACCCAGGTGGCAAACTGTCAAGAGTAGGGATTAGATCCATGAGAACAAGGGGATAGCTGGAAACAGATTTTATCAGGCGGACTTCTTTAGGTCTGGAGAGGAGATCAGGGATCAAGTTGTGTTTTCCTTTGATGTGTTGGACAGTGAATTTATACTTGAAAAACCAATCTTTTAACCTTGTTGTGGCTCAGGTAAGGTTTTATTCTTGAATACCATGATCCTTGGGAAGGATGAACTATTCATTATGACTGTGAAATGATGTCCGATAAGGTGAAATTCAAACCTTTTGATGCTATTTTTGACGGCCAAGATCTCATTGTAAACAGAGTGATAATGATTTTGAGCATCTTGGAATTTTTCATTGGAATGACCACAAATGTGCTTGTCGCCATTTACTTCTTCTATCAGAATGGCTCCGTAATGCGTGTCACTTGTATTGGTTTGAAGGATTCTTTGACCAGTACTCGGAATTTTAAGAGGTGGCGGTTGCTGAGCCACTTTTTTTAGGACATTTACTGCTTTAGTTTGTTCTGACCCCCAAGGAGGGGCCAACTTTCTCAGCATCATTGACAGGTGGCTTGTGTGGACCGTAGCATGGGGAATAAATTTTTGGATGTAATTGATTATCCCCAGAAACTGTTGAAATTGTTTGACTGTGAGGTCCTTGTCAGAAAATTTCAATAATTTTTCTGCAATGTGGGGCCCTGACTGATATTTTCCATCTCGGAACTGCATTCCAAGAAAATCAATATTTGTCTGAGCCAAAGAGCTTTTCTTTTCTGACAACATGATTCCATAAGTGTGGACTATAGACTGGAATTGGGAAAGCACTTGTTTGTGGGCCGAGATGTCTTTTGAGAATAGAAGAATATCATCAATATAAATAAGAGCACTGTGGAGAATGAGTTCCAAGATTCTTGTCATTGCCTTTTGGAATAAGGATGGGGCTATTTTAAGTCCAAAAGGTAAGACTGTCCATTGGTATTGGGCCGTAAGGATACAGAAGGCTGTTTTGGGCCTATCTATCTGTATGGTGGATACCAAGTGGGGCTGGGAGCCTCTTACCGTAAATTCTAATATCGTGTTCATGCTCAATGCCGCTTTCCTCTCCATAGGTACTCTCTGGCTAGGACCCTTTTTGCACTCTCTTAGACTATATAGTAAAAGACCGTCGCAAATAATATCAAAACAGAAGCATTTCTGATACACAGGATCCTCATAAGAGGCAAGTATAGAGCATACGTGCCACTGATTATACAGACATTATACACCTTCTCAGGTTTTTGGGGAGAAAGGAGAGAATTTAGAAAGCCATGGATAGAAACAGAGAATTCTTATTATTTTGAAAGTTGGTTCTTACAAGCAAGAGAAGCCCTCCTTAAATAGTGAGGGAAAGCCACAATTTTACAAATAGGACTCATGTGATAGCATACTGACAGTACAGACATACACATGTGAATAAAACAGGAAATACAGACTTTAATTATTAAAGCACTCTTAGATTTTTACTAAAGCGATTGATACTGCTTTGGATACTTGTTTTAAGGCGAAGAGGACAAATTAAAGTTTCTGTAGTCTGAGTCATCAGAATTGATGTCCCCATAGAAAGTGTGATACCAGGGTCCACGTTCTTCTGAAGAGAAAGGGACAACAGTCTGAATGTATTCACGGACCTCAATGTCCATAGGATCCTGAGAATCTTGCCAGAGGGCATTGGTCCGGTCTATAGGTTCATCATTAGAAGAGTGGATAGGTCCAAGTGATGTACAGGAAACATGCGGAGGTACAGTGGGTTGGCAATTATTGATTTAACAGAGATAATTACCAAGTTGACGCCTGAGGGGTCTCATAATGCTTTTGTCTGTTATGGTTCCATCATAGGTTCTCCATTCATAGTCGAAATTTTGGGATCATAATAGTCCATCGGGCTTTTTTTGCATTATGAAAATAGATCTGACTGTGTGCTATTTGTTCATGGGCCGTTCTTCAACTCCATAGATATCTATTAGTCTTTTGAGACTATGTTGCCAAGCAGACATGGGCTTGAACCACTCTAAAAACCTCTGTAGGAGAGTTCTGTGTCCCGTGCTGGTAGTGTACTGGTATAAAGCCAATAGAGAAAATTCTATGGCTATTGAATATAGAATAGTCATGCACTAAAGAAACCACAATTCTTCAAGGAGGAGGTCCATTTCTAGGTGAAGGATGAAACAAGTTAAAAATGGACTGTCAGGGTGAAAGTGAGGAGTAGAAGGAATGATCCCTCTGAGAGAGTTCATGACACTTTGGAAATGGAAGATGTGGTTTCTGGCATAGGTAATGATCTCAGGAATGGGCATGTTGGAATTAGACCCATGCGGAAAACTGTTAGGAGTAGGGATTAGAAAGTTAGGTGTGTTGGTAGAGGAAGATCCTGTCATAAGAACAAGGGGATAGCTGGAAACAGAGTTTATGAGGTGGACTTTTTTAGGCTTGGAGAGGAGATCAGGGATTAAGTTGTGTTTTTCTTTGATGTGTTGGACAGTGAATTTACACGTAGAAAATCAATTTTTTAACCTTAAGAGTTGTGGCTCAGGTAAGGTTTTATTCTTGAATTCCATGATCCTTGGGAAGGATGAACTATCCATTATGACCGTGAAATGGTGTCCGATAAGGTGAAATTCAAACCTTTTGATGCCGTTTTTTATGGTCAAGATCTCCTTGTAAACAGAGTGATAATGCTTTTGAGCATTTTGGAATCTCCAATGGAATGACCACAAATGTACTTGTCACCATTTACTTCTTTTATCAGAATGGCTCCCCAATGCGTGCCACTTACATCGGTTTGAAGGATTCTTTGACCAGTACTCGAAATTTTAAGAGGTGGCGGGTGCTGAGCCACTTTTTTCAGGACCTTTACTGCTTTAGTTTGTTCTGACCCCCAAGGAGGGGCCGACTTTCTCAGTATCTTTGATAGGTGGCTTGTGTGGACCGCAACATGGGGAATAAATTTTCGAATGTAATTGATTATCCCCAGAAACTGTTGAAGTTGTTTGACTGTGAGGTCATTGTCAGGAAATTTCAATAATTCTTCTGCAATGTGGTGCATTGGCTGATATTTTCCATCTCGGAACTGCATTCCAAGAAAATCAATAGTTGTCTGGGCCAAAGAGCTTTTATTTTCTGACAACATGATTCCATAAGTGTGGACTATAGACTGGAATTGGGAAAGCAGTTGTTTGTGGGCCAAGATGTCTTTTGAGAATGGAAGAATATCATCAATATAGATAAGAACACTGTGGAGAATGGGTTCAAAGATTATTCTCATTGCCTTTTGGAATAAGGATGGGTTAAGCCCAAAAGGTAAAACTGTCCATTGGTATTGGGCCGTAGGGATGCAGAAGGCTGTTTTGGGCTTATCTGTGGGATGGATTCCTAACTGCCAAAAGCCTTCCTTCAGATCAAATTTTGAGAATACATGGACTTCATGGAGTTGGGTGAACAAAGCATCAGGCTTGGGTAGAGGGAACTTATCGTCTTGGAGAAAATGATTAAGAGGCTTATAGTCAATCGCCAACCTCTTTTTTCCTCGTAGTTTCTTAGAGCATTTCTCGACATAAAAAGCTTGGCAAGCCCGTGGAGAGCTAGTGGGCTCAATCAATCCTTGTTGTAGGAGTTGTCTGCATTCTTTTTGAGCCAAGATTAAATCTGCAGGGTTCATTCCAGGATGAGAAGCCTTAGTAGGATTGACATCTTCGTTGAGCTTGAATGGAAGATGGATAAAGAAATCTGTAGTCTTCCATAAAGGATGAGGATGCCTGAATTCTGCATGGGAGTCAGCACATGACCTTAGAAGAAGGTCTTTGTGATGTTAAAAATTAGACGAGGCTTCTGTTAACGAAAAGTGCTTGGGACTAGAAGTGAAAGCCTGGAATTGCCTTTTATATTAGGATCTTGAGATGCTTGGCTTGCTGGCCTGCTAATAGATATCAAACCCGATCAGGACATCTTTGTCAGGAAGATCTGACCCGATGATCTTTGTCTATAAAATGCAGTTAGGGAAAAACTGGATACCAATAGGATTCATAATAATCAAATTGGTCTTGAAAACCTTCCCATCAGTTGCTTTGAAATACTTTTTGTGTGGGACCCAACTTTCAGATGGAAGAATGGCCGGGTTCATTATGCTCTTATGGGCTACAGTATCCAAAAATCCAATGACTGAAACGGGCCTAGAATATTTACTGGGCAAAATATGTATGTTGACCAAAGGAATAGGAATAGTGTTTGGGCTATGAGTGATGTGGGTACTTTGGATGTTTTGGGCTAGCTATGAAGGATATTGTGCTTCAGACTCTGAATTTGAATCTTCACGCATTGGGGAGCCATTCTGATAGAAGAAGTAAATAGCGACAAGCACATTTGTGGTCATTCCAGTGGAGAATTTCAAGATGCTCAGAAGCATTATCACTCTGTTTACAAGGAGATCTTGGCCGTAAAAAACGGCATCAAAAGGTTTAAATTTCACTTTATCGGACATCATTTCAGTCATAATGGATAGTTCATCCTTTATAAGGATCGTGGAATTTATGAATAAAACCTTACCTAAGCCACAACTCTCAAGGTTAAAAGATGGGTTTTCCAAGTATAAATTCATTGTCCAACACATCAAAGGAAAACACAACTTGATCCCTGATCTCCTCTTCAAACCTAAAGGAGTCTGCCTGATAAACTGTGTTTCCAGCTATCTCCTTGTTCTCATGGCAGGATCTTCCTCTACCAACATACTTAGCTTTCTAATCCCTACTCATGATAGTTTTCCACCTGAGTGTGATCTCAACATGCCCATTTCTGAAATCATTACCTATGTCAGGAACCACATTTTCCATTTTCAAAGTGCCATGAACTCTCTCAGATGGATCATTTCTTCTACTTCTCACTTTCACCTTGACAGTCCATTTTTAACTTGTTTCATCCTTCACCCAGAAAAGCACGTCCTCGAAGAATTATGGTTTCTTTGGTGCATGACTGTTCTATATTCAATGGCCATAGAATTTTCTCTATTGGCTTTATACCAGTACAGTACCAGCATGGGAGACAGAACTCTCCCATGTCTGCTTGGCAATATAGTCTCAAAAGACTAATAGACATTCATGGGGTTGAAGAACGGCCCATGAACAAACAATACACGGTCAGATTTATATTCATAATGCATAGGCCTTTTTTCAGAAGGCCCGATGTACTATTATGGTCCCAGAATTCTCACTATGAATGGATAACCTATGACGAAACCATAAAAGGCAAAAGCATTATGGGACCTCTCAGGCGCCAACTTGGTAATTATCTCTGTGAAATCAATAATTACCAACCCACTATACCTCCACATGTTTCCTGTACATCACTTGGACCTATTTACTCTTCTAATGATAGATCTATAGACTGGACCAATCCCCTCTGACAAGATTCTCAGAATCCTATGGAAATTGAGGCCTGTGAATCCATTCAGAGTGCTGTCCCTTCCTCTCTAGAAGAACGTGGACCCTGGTATCACACTTTCTATGGGGACATCGATTCTGATGACTCATACTACAAAAACTTTAATTTGTTCTCTTAGCCTTAAAGCAAGTATCCAAAGCAGTGTCGGTCGCTTTAGTAAAAATCTTAGAGTGCTTTAATAATTAAAGTCTATATTTCCTATTTTATTCACATGTGTGTGTCTGTACTGTCAGTAAGCTGTCACATGAGTCCTGTTTGTAAGATTGTGGTTTTCCCTCACTATATAAGGAGGGCTTCTCTTGCTTGTAAGAACTAACTTTCGAAATAATAAGAATTCTCTGTTTCTATCAATGGCTTTCTAAATTCTCTCATTTCTCCCGAAAAACCTGAGAAAGTGTATAATGTTTGTATAATCAGTGGTACGTATGCTCTGCACTTTCCTTTTATGAGGATTCTGTGTATCAGAAATGCTTCTGTTTTGATATTAGTTGCGACGATCCTTTTACTATATATTCTAATAGAGTGCAAAAGGGCTCCCTGCCTGAGAGTACCTGTGGATGGGGAAGCGGCATTGAGCATGAGCATGATATTATAATGTATGGTAAGAGGCTTCCGGCTCCACTTGGTATTAGAGCCTGATTATGGAGGGATTACACATTCTTCAAAGGTGATTAGGGAGAAAAACCACATTAAAATGGCTTATCAAACACTTACTCCGTCTGTACAAACAGTAGTTCAACAATCTATTCCTGAGATTGTAAACCTCACCTCTTCCCTTTCTTTCTCTACTCCCCTGAGAAGAACCTTATCTTCCTGAATAGATAACCTTATTGAAATCTCAACTCTACTTGAAGATGCTCAGGCAGGAGAATCTGTCTTGCCACTTATAACATATACAGGAGATCTGGATCTCTTACCTGAGGAATAAAATCTCTCATTTCTTCTAGGAGATCTCTTCCGAGGGAATATGTCCAAGCCTTTAAAATGGACCAATGCAGTCTACAGAGTACAACCTTTGAACAGTATGTGACCTTAGAGATACCTTCTCTATTGATTCCTAAATGGAGAAATGAAGGGTATTCTCATCTCCACTTCAGAGCAGTAAGGCTCATTCTTACTCTACATGGCCGATGAAGATGTTGATTCTCATGTGGTACTACGAGAATTTGTCTCAAGAGCTATTGGGTCGCTACAAGATTGGTTTTCTTCTCTTGAAGATTATCAATTAGCTCAATTCTACCACCTTTCTACCTTGCAGGCAGTAAATGCTATTTTCTCTGAACTTCTTGGTGATGCTTCGTTGTATAATAAGCAACTCCGTCAAGAGTTTTTTGATATGGGATGCTGCTCTCTCAGATCCCAGACAATTGCCCAGAAATGAGCTTAAACAGCTCATCCCAAAAGTCTCGCTCACAAACTACGAAAAGCTACATGTCACCTCACAATCCATTCAAATAACAGAGTCCTCCTTTAAGAGGAACTTAGATGGAACGGTGCAGACCACCTTCCAACCTCCCAGACATTCAACAGGATCTTTACTCATTTTTCAAACCATGATGATCCAGCCATTACCCAAAGAGCAGAAAGATTTTTCCATCAGAGCTGTTACTGCCAACAAACATTACGTCTATCCCATGCGGATAGAGGGCAGTTTAAGACTTCTTCTGCAGGAGTCAAAGGACTAGGTTGTCCTTCTGCATTTACTTTTGTGGTTTGGACGAAAGGTCTGGTAGAAATTTTTGTAGTTTGGTCTATTTGTCGTGATAAGGCAGGAAAGTCAAAAGAGTCATATGATATTGGTGAAAACATCATACAAGGTTGTACCAAGGGTAGAATAGGAGGAGGAGAGGCAACAGGAGGAAGAGGAGCATACCTTTCTTTTCTGAGGATTTCAAGAGCAAGCTCATAAATAGGCAGAGGCTTCTATATTGTTGTTGATTGTTGAATGTTGATGGTTAATTTCCTCACTCTATTTTTTTTTTAATCGAATTGTTTAGTACAACCTAGTTGGAGTTGATTTGTTATTGGTTGAATTACTGTGACCTGTGAAAGTGTAACCTGAGGGAGAGAATATCAAAACTGATGAACCGAACTGAAAATTTTAAGTTTGTTTTCATTCGATTTTCTATATACTTCAGTTGGGTTTAGTTCTTATAATTTTAAAGTTCGGTTTTTCGGTTTGGTTCGGCTCATTTCGGAACTGGCTGATTACCTAAATGTTCTGAATATGCCACAGGTTCCTGCTGGTTCACATGTGGCTTAAATCTTCAGTTTGTTTTAGATCTTAGTTTTGTTAATATTTGTTGATGCATTCTGATGAAATTAATGCGTATCTCCCCTAATAAAATTCTCTCATTATATTTTCTAAAATTTAAAAATAAACAGAAAAAAAGCCCTTCTTTGGTAACATTTTTGTGTATTTTGAGATTATTTATCAGATTTCCTCTCTTGTTCTGCAGGTTTTAAAAACTGTTCGTAAGGATGTATTGAAGGGATGTAAAATTGTCTTTAGTCGAGTTTTTCCTGCCCAATTTCAGGCTGAAAACCACCATCTCTGGAAAATGGCTG
Organism: Hevea brasiliensis; assembly: GCF_030052815.1. Lineage (NCBI taxonomy): Eukaryota > Viridiplantae > Streptophyta > Magnoliopsida > Malpighiales > Euphorbiaceae > Hevea > Hevea brasiliensis. Next base: position 72,431,070 of record NC_079506.1, on the reverse strand, counting down.
AGCAATTGGGAGGCACGTGCTCCGGAGAACTCGACCCATCAGTTACACATGTGGTGTCCCAAGAAGCTGGGACCGAGAAGTCTCGTTGGGCTCTGAAGAACAAGAAGTTTTTGGTTCATCCACGATGGATAGAGGCTGCAAATTATTTGTGGCAAAGACAGCCTGAAGAGAATTTCTGTGTCAACCAACCAAAAAATCAATAGTCAGTATCTTCATTTAGGTTTAAACAATTTTTGTAGTAATTGATAGTTTGAGGGGCTTGGTGTTTGGTTCCTGTTTAGTAATGTAGGTTCCTTGACCTCGCATCACCATATATTATGGTTACCTGTATACATCAAGCGGTTCACAGAATCATGTAAAATCACCAAATATGTTTGATAGCACCCATGATCGTCAAGTGGTGAATGATCAAAGCCCCACTGAATTTCATTTGTTGATGCTGCTTGGCTATATGGATTATTTTTAGAATATTTTTCGCTTAGGTCTGCTCAAACTGTCAGTGTATTGTTGCCGCTAGTGGGACTTATCTGGTTGTTAGTGCCCCACAGGGGAGGAGTGATTATCATTTTGGTGATCATAGTTCGGTTAATCAAATTGTTAACAATTGGGTTAATTGAAATTTTTAGTATGTTGAAATTTTTAGTATGTTTTGAATTGAATCCTTAATATCAATTAGCTGCTTATTGGTTTCGTTTATAAGTTGTGTATTTAAATTTAACTAAGGAAACGGGCTGCTCGCACTGCACAGCTGATTTACAGAGAATACGATGCAGGATTTCTAGCGTCTCATCGCTTGGAATGTCATGTTATCATAATAAAATCTACTTGATAATCATGACAATTAATTATAACATGGTAGTCCTCCAAAGGCTAGGCTAAACGTTTTTCATCCAATCATAAATGTTGAGGTTGAAGGGGGAGATTTCCTTTTCCCCTAAGCCCAGCCTTGTTAACTACTGGTTACCAATATCAATAATATAGCTATTGATAGGATAATTATGCTATAAATTTATTATTATTTTATGGTTAAGAACCATAATAATATTAGGTATGTCAGATAATGATACCATATCAATAAATTATTATAGTTATGATGATATAATATATGTCGTTGGATATAATTAATTTATTTTGATTACGATCGGGTGGGGGAGATGTTACAGAGGTGACTCAATCCCACATCGGCCAAGTATGGGGGAGTTCCTGGGCTAATATGAAGGGGGTGGCTTTACTTGGTTAGCAATATCTAGTCTATCATATCCCATAATATACTCTAAATTTGTTGCTATCGCGGTTATGATCGTGGGTTACAAAAATAAGCCTGTATCAGCTGTAACGTGATTCGGCGCTACGCAAATTTTTCAAAATATGTAGCTATTATAGTATGGGAAATATCATAATCATATGTATAACTATTATATGAGTATGTAGTATATTGTTAATTTATATACCAATAAGATATAATTACTAGCCCATATTATTTCAAATAAAGTATAACTATTGGATAACTATTATATTAATTATTCAATTATGCCATATTAAATAATAGTCTAACTCATATAATGGCATACATATGATCAATGGAATTATTGGATATTAATTAATGTATCAATATGTAAATTAACAAATATATATTATAATCAAAATTATAATGTAATATTATAGTTGATAATATTTATAATCCAATATATTTGATTAATATGGCTAATATTATACCCTTATGTCATATCATTATTGTACTAATATCATTATATTGTTTATTAATAATATGGTTAATAATGTGGATAATTTAATTCATATTATATCATATGGTTTAAGGTCACGTATATTGTTCAATTTACATATGACTATAGTTGTTAATAATTACATTCTATATTTATATAGGCTATAGTTAATTTCATTTACTATAATTAGTATGATGGATGTAATAATAATAGGGTAATTAATAATAGATGCAAGTAGCAGATTTAATAGGTTAATATGCTACTAATTAACATTTGATGATTACTAATAGATTCTTCAATAACTAACTCCAATCATACCTACTGTCATTACTATGACCCTCGTATTTATTAGTGACTTATGACTACCAATTATATCTACCTTTTTCTATTTTGTCCCTTATTGTTATTCTGTCATTGACGCCTCCACACGTGTCTGGTCACACCGAGGACATCCGCCTTATTTTTTATAACAACTTCTTGCTACTATTTCACCATCTTTGCAGTCTAACCTAAAAACTATATGTCATTGTCCATTATTCTTTTCTCCTATTATGCCTATTTGAATCATTACTTTAATCTCTATTCAACTTACTACTTACTAGCTTCACTTCTCTGCCTGATAAAACAATTTAGTATGCCAGTGCAAATCTAGTAGCTACTCGCTCAGGTTGCATTCCTCGCCTAACTCTCTTTGTGTTTTCAATATGCTAAAGGGATCTTATCACATTGCTACCTACTCCACCTTGAGAACGAGAACAAACAAAGTCTGATTCTGATCCTGATCCTGTTACTTTGAACTCAATGTTTTGGCCCCTGACACCGCTTAAATTACAACCTGCTCCAAATCTTGTACATTTAGGTTCAGCAGTCTGGGTTCAGCAGTCTTGTTCTGGGCCTTCTAATCTTGGCTTTTATTTCATCTTGTTTTACCTATAATTAATTCTATTATATCCATGAGAAATATCAAGATTGACCTTACAAATACTTTTTATATAGTGGATTAGTATAAATAGTTTATTGTAAATGGTTAGGATAAGGTACATAGTATATGACCCACATACTTGTACAATTGAATGAATTGTTATATAATAGTATAATTTTAAATATACTATAATTATAAACTTACATAGCATTATAATTGGTGCATACCAAATACAGTAAATGATATTATATGACCATATTTAGCTTAATATGAATATGTTAGTTGGTGAATATTATATGACAATACTATTGGATCATGTGAATATAACTAGTACATTATCCTTGAATAATAGCTATCCATTATAAATATGTCCAATACCATGATATTAATAATAACATATTAGCCTAATATGTCCATAATTAATATAATGTACTAATATGATAATGTATTAGTATAAATTTATAATGTATTACAAATAGTTAACATATATAGTAACTAATATAGTTAATTTACAAATATACATATAACATATTCAACATTTTATGTCAAGACCCAAATCTGTGGGTCGAACCGGCACTAAAATTATAGATAGTATAAAGTCCTTGAAACTCATTGTAAGTCTCACCGCTTTCAAACCTTTAACCAACCCAAACTCAAGGCTCATCATGTAAATAAAACATTATAAAATAAATTGAAGAGTCCAACTCAACCCAATATACAGCCTAACAAAATATAAATGAAAAGGGGAGAATTAGCTTTACCAAAATTGGCCTTCATAATTTATATTATTTACAATATTATAAAAATACAAAGAAACTAAAAAGTTTAAATAAGAAAAAAAAAACACTAAAAAGTTAAGAAAAATGTTGAATTAGGAAGAAAGAAGATGAAATTATTTTCTAATATAATTCTATCTTAATTTAATAATAATAAATAATACAAATATATTTTAAAATAAAAAATATTAATATAAGAAAAAAATATTATAATATTATTATTTAAATTAATTTTGGAATTTGTATAAATTTAAAATTCTTAGGTGTACTTTAGTTAACTTTTACTAAGGTAGTAGTAGATATATATCATAATTGAGTAAAATTTTATATAAAAAAAATAATTGGGTACTAGTATAATGTTATTTATATTATTATTATGCTGCATACAAATTAACGGAAATATTATTTGTTAATTTATACGATGCTAATAACCGTAATTATTAAATTATTCAAACGGTGATAGGGATAATAATGTTATTATATATTATAATTGTAAATAGAAATTAGTACACATACAAATTAACGATTGGTATTGATAATAATATAATTTACTTATATTATTAACATTATGCCCTGAAAAAACATATGTATAAATATATTTGACCAATTAAATGATAACAATAAATCTATGGCAACAAATTTGCACAAGTTATGGATTATATTGTTATTTGTAAATAATAGCTGAATCTTATCCAGAGGAATTATGTAGGGACGTAATCATAATGATAATTGTATTAAGTAACCGCAGGTACTTATAATAATTAGTAATAGGACATGTCCAAAAGTAATTATAATGTTTTTCCCCTACTGGATGATGATGCTATTTATATTGTCAATTAGATATCAATACATGATATCATGGACAAATATTCTGCATCCCATGGCTATATATATATATATATTATTTACAATGGATCAAGTTAGTAATTACTAACATAATGAACGAGAAAACTGGGTACTCATATAATTATGGATTATTATTAATCACGATTTATTTGCCATAATACATTATAATTACATTAGGGGACAATTGGCCAAATATCAAATAATAATAGACTGTCCACTCAATACAGGATGAATTTCAACAATTATCCTCAAATTTATATAGTTATAATAATACAATCCCTTAACTTAAAAACATTACATAAAACTCCCTCAACCTTAAATTTGTTAACAGTAAAGTCCCTTTGACCTATAATCACTAGTTTTCAGGGAATAGGCTGACGTGGATAGAACCGGTTGGTGTTGAGTCACATGTGTAATTATTCTCTCCCCTCTCTCGTCACTCATTTGCATTATTTATTTGACATTCTCTCATCAAATGTTCAAACTCTCTAAACCTACATTTCTCGCCTTCTCACCTTTTTTTTTTTTTCTCCATTATTCCATAAACCAAATCTTTCTTTACTAAAGGCTCATTATGGAATGACAAAGGAGAAACATACTATGAGTGGCTCCTAAAGGAGTATCAGAGACGAACCTACAAAGAAGCTCAATCATGTCTGCATTCAAGGAGGTACTTGGCCTTAGCATTTTTGGACCCAGTTGAAGATGTCACACAGAAGGCTCTCACCAAATGGGATTCTGTTGTGTCCTTGTGATGAAGAAGCCAAATTGATGACGTTTTGGACAAATGCTCATCACGGAAGTAGGTTTTATGGGTGCAGTATGTGACATCCTTACTTTAGGCAATCCGTACGTTCTACTGTTCTGGTGACTAATGTCTGTCCGGACAGCCAGTGTCACACCTTACCCCTCTGTAAGGCATAACATGATCCCGTAGAATACTTAATGAACTACCGAACTTCACCTATCGATAACTCATTAAGTATCCTACAAGGGATTTTAAAATAATTTTCTTACTTTTTGAAAATGGTGAGCATTTTCTAATAGGTAATTAAAACATTTAATTAGAGTTTGAAAATTAGTTAAAATTTTTGTCCATTTTTATTTTTACCCAAATTTTGGAAAAATTTAGGTAGAGTGCAGTCTGTATTTTCAGAAAACAGTTTTTCAAAAACCTGTAAAAACACTTTCAATAATTCTTTTTCATCAAACTCACTACTACCTCAATACAATTCAATATCATTTCTCAATTCAATTGTCATCAAAATAATACACAATAATTCCATTCATTTTCATTAAAGCAAAAATAATTTGCATTCATCAATCAAACTTTACATTAGCAAATCCAAAATAATATTATTACAAACTCTATACAACTGCTCATGACCAGTTTATACATATACATAAATTTACATACATCAAAATAAATATTACAATCAGGGTATAAAATATACCCGACAGAACTTCAGGGAGGTAGCTCCAAGATCCTCAGCAGCTCACTCTGCTGCTCCTCTAGTCTCTATATCTACGGCAGCAATAATAGCCATCGCTGAGTACTATGACTCAGTGGTGCACAACATACTAAAATAACATTTATGCATAATTTAAATCACACTTATTCAAATACGGTACTAAAAATGAAAGACAGATACAAAACATAATTTATGAACTTTTAGTCCAAACAATTTCATTTTGGAAGTCTTAAAACGAATTTCATAAAAACACACAGTTATATCATGCCATTCAAAACATATTCATCTCAATAGCCGGAGGCTTATGAGAAATCACAAGGCTAGCTAGCTCAAATATATGGGTACCCATTCAATTTCTTCCTCTACTGGCACACACCTCAACACTTCAGCCAGAGAGGGAATCAAAATTCGAAACTATTTCTTCCCACCAGTAATGCTAGTGAGGTATTCAAATATATGGTCATGACACTGTGGTTTCAAAACTATCTTAACAATTTACTAAACATTTATTGCCATTTCAACCACATACAAGTAAACTTTCAACAATTTAAGACAAAAGCATAATACACATTTTGCAATATAAGGAATTCATTTCATGCACTTTGTAAATGAATTTTAAAGAATATTAATGTTGTGCACAAACCTTAAGCGAGTCGCCTCTTGGCATTGACTCGATGCTTCGGGTTCTTTTCCGGTATTCTTTTCAACTGAAACACACAGTTTCGCAGTGTTTCAGTATCACAATTTATCATAAGTCCAAAAATGAATTCAAATCTACTTATACCAAGTTTTAATATGCTAAACTTGACGTTCTTTAAAATTTGTATTTCGGGGTTACTATACACGACACTATTCAAGTAAATTTATTGACTTTCTAATGCTTAATAGGTATGAAAATTCTAATTTTACCCACATACCACATTTTGGTTTACCTAATTTGTTAGTTTTGGTTGTTTTCTGAAACTTCAAGTCCCTTAGGCACAAATTTTAAATTTTCAGTTTTAGTGTTTAATTTTGCACTGTTCCATTGGTCATATTGTTGTGATAATTTGGCTAAGTTTTCTTCATAGAAGTTGTTCCTTATTGTCTTCACTTTATTTCCCTTTTTGAATCACTCCATTTAGAGTTTTGTAGCCTAAGTTATAGCCATTTGAACATGGCTGGCTGGATTTGGGGTTACCCAGAATTCTGGGCAAATTCTGGATTTTGGCAATTTTTGTGGTTGACTGCAGGTGGATTTTCAAACAGGTTATGGTCAAAATTTGGATTTGTTTTCTTCATGAAAGTTGTAGGTCTATGTCTTAATTTCTACCAGTAAAATTTCAGGTCATTTGGATCTTCCTAGACCAAGTTATGATCATTTATGTAACAATTGTTTATTTAGTCATTTTTGTACAGGTCAGTTTTCCCAATCCTGATTTGGCCAAATTGTTCACTAAGTTATGGTCACTTTCTGGGCATAATTCCTAAATGAAAAATGTGCCATTTTGTGTCTAGTTTCATTCCCAATTGGCCTCATATAAATTGGGTTGGTAAATTTTCAGTTTTGGTCTCTGAAAAGAACCTAGGTCATGCTGCCTGTAGATTGACCATCTCCAATCCGAATTTAAACTTGTTTCCAACAATTCATACACATCACAAATGGTCACAATTGACCATTTCTCATCTCAAATAAGGTCAATAACATCATTTGGCCAATTCTCAAATTTTTCTTCAATTTTTCACATGCTCAAAATCCTAGCTACACACAAAGCTCAATCTAATGCAATTTAAAGTGTGTATTCATGTTCTACACACCTAATTCACCTCAAATAGCTATTCAAAACCATCAAACTCATTCATAACAAACTCTAACCCTAGCTGGACGAATTTCCTATTTACTCCCCCAACAATTGTTTTGTTTTGATTTTTAAGTTGAAATCTAAGTTAAATTAACTCAAAACATGTGTTTTAAACTAAAAATTCTAATTTAAATTCTTACCTCAACTTTGGAGTTCCACTTCCTCAATTCTTTCCTTTTCTTCTTTTTTTTTTTTGTTCAAGCTTCTTCTTAAGTGAAGTTAACAAGGTTTAATGGGAATTTTGGGGACAAAGTGAGGTATTGAAAAGCTTTGATCAAGCTTCCATGGAAGTTATTTTAATGGTGAAGTGAAGGAGAGAGGAAGCCGGCTAGTTTGGGAGGAAGATGAGAATGTTTTTTTTTTTTTTTTTTTTTTTTTATGTCATTTTAGGTCTTATTTAGTGTATTTGAATTGGTCAAAAAATGTGGAAAATTAAAAATAAATTTTGACATCATAATTGATGTCATCAACATGAGGTAACAAACTTTTTCTTCTCTTTTCTCTTTTTTTTTTTAATTTTTATTTTTCCATTAGTTCTTTAATTTAATTCTTGATCCTAAAATTTTCTTTTCTTTGATTTTATTGGACAGTTAGGTCAGGAGTCAGCTCTAGGGGTGAATTGACCAAATTGCCCCTCACCAGTTCGATCCGGTTTGCTAGTTATTTGATATTTCTTTCGGATCTCTGACCTAATTATTTGACATTCTTAACAATTCTTTTTTATGGTTTTCTCTTTTTCACTGTGTTCGCAATGGTCCTAAGGACCGCGGTGTCACATTTTACGGTTTGAAATTTGAGTTTAGACTGACCTCGCAGTCATTCCCGAGAAGGTCACCCATCGCTGTGACTCCCGACTCATTTAACTTTTGTGTTCTGTTTTTCTTCTTTATACTTAACTATTTGGCAATTACTAATTATTTTTGTTCAGGGCTTAACTAGGTGTCTTAGACGTGGTTCTAATTCTCTTAATTTTCTGGACCAACATCGATCACCGGAACAGTGATATATACCAGGCTATGCAAATAGGGGTGTTACAATTCTCTCCCCCTTAAAATAAATTTCATCTCGAAATTTTACCTAGTATCAATATCTGAACAGCTGTGGGTGCTATCTCCTCATGTCCTCCTCTCGTTCCCAAGTAGCCTCCTGGCCCGAATGATGGTTCCACAGCACTTTTACTAATGATATTTGCTTATTCCGTAGCTGCTTCACCTCATAAGCTAGAATCTCTATGGATTCTTCCTCATATGTGAGATCTGGATTCACTTCAATTTCTTCCACTAGTAGTACATGAGATGGGTCAGATCTATACCTCCTCAACATAGACACATGGAAGACGTTATGTATCTTCTCCAACTCTGGAGGTAGTACCAAACGATATGCCAAAGGACCCACTATCTCTAGAACCTCATATGGCCCAATGAAACGAGGACTCAGTTTCCCCTTACCGAATTTCATAATTTTCTTCTAAGGGGAAACCTTGAGGAATACTTTTTCACCCACTGCATACTCAATTTCTCTTCTCTTCATATCAATGTAGGACTTCTGACGGTCTGATGCAGCCTTGAGTCGATCTCTGATCAGTCTAATTTTCTCCTTTGTTTGCTGAATAATTTCTGGCCCAATCATCTTTCTTTTGCCTACCTCATCCCAACACAATGGGGTTTTACATTTTCTGTCATACAAAGCTTCATATGGAGGCATCCCAATGCTTGATTGGTAGCTGTTGTTGTAAGCAAATTCAATCAAAGGCAAGTGTGTGTCCCAACTGCCTTTAAACTCAATCACACAAGCCCGTAGCATGTCCTCCAAGATCTGAATTACTCTCTCAGACTGGCCATCTGTCTGTGGGTGGAATGCCATGCTAAAGTTCAATCTAGTTCCTAGGGCTCTGTGAAGACTACCCCAAAATCTAGAAGTGAACCTAGGATCTCTGTCTGATATGATGGTTACTGGTACTCCATGCAGTCTCACAATCTCATCTATATACAACTTGTCCAATCTTTGTAAATTGTAGTCCATCCGGACAGGCAGAAAATGAGCAGACTTGGTCAGTCTGTCAACTATAACCCATGCTGCATCATGACTCTTATGTGTCCTTGAGAGTCCCATCATAAAATCCATCGTTATTCTCTCCCATTTCCATTCCAGTACTGGCAGTGGATGTAACAAACCAGTTGGTACTTGATGCTCTGCCTTCACTTGCTGATAAGTTAGGCATTTGGAAACAAATTCTGCCACATCTCTTTTCATACCCATCCATTAGTAATGCTCCTTTAGCCCTCTATACATTTTTGTGTCACCAGGGTGCATAGCAAAAGGAGACTCATGTGCTTCCTTCATAATGATCTGCCTCAAGTCAATGTCATTAGGAACGCACATTCTGCCCTGGTGAAGCAGTAGGCCATCATCTCTCACTAAGAATTCAGTTTTCTTGCCCTGTCTGACTTCTTCTAACAACTTCTGATACTTTCGATCATTTTGACCAGCCATTCTGATCTGATCAATCAACACTGGCTGTACATGCCATGCAACTGCTGTCTGCCCCTCATCATTAATCTCTAAGCTGGCATGCAATACTCTCAAATCATGTACTATAGACAAAGGAGAAACCCGTAGACTTGCCATAGTCTTGTGACTTAAGGCGTCAACCATCACATTTGCTTTCCCTGGCTGATAGTCTATCAGACAATCATAGTCTTTTATCAACTCTAACCATCTCCTCTGTCTCAAATTCAACTCCTTCTGAGTGCCCAGATACTTCAAACTCTTATGATCTGTGTAGATGTAGCACTTCTCCCCATACAAATAGTGTCTCCAGATCTTAAGAGCAAATATAATAGCTGCAAGCTCCAAGTCATGTGTCGGATAGTTCCTCTCATGTGGTTTCAGCTGGCGTGATGCATAGGCAATGACATTCCATTTTTGTATTAGTACACAGCCTAACCCATTGTGAGAAGCATCACTGTAAACAATATACTCTTTACCCGGGGTAGGTAAAGTAAGGACTGGAGCCTCAGTTAAACATCTCTTCAACTCATCAAAACTCTGTTGGCATTTATCCGTCCACTGAAATTTCACATCTTTTCGAAGTAGCTTAGTCAATGGAGATGCCAACATGGAGAATCCCTTCACAAATCGATGGTAGTATCCAGCTAAACCCAGAAAACTGCGAATCTCTATGATATTTCTGGGTGGCCTCCAATTAAGGACAGCTTCTATCTTACTTAGATCTACCTTGATGCCCTCGATCGAGAATACATGCCCCAAGAAGGATATTTCCTTCAGCCAAAATTCACACTTCAATAATTTGGCGTATAGCTGTTTCTCCCTCAAAGTCTGCAGTATAATCCGTAGATGTCTATCATGCTCTTCTGCACTCCTCGAGCATACCGATATATCATCTATGAATACCACAATAAACTGGTCGAGGTATGGTCTAAAGATAGTGTTCATCAGATTTATAAAAGCAGCCGGAGCATTAGTTAACCCGAATGGCATCACTAAGAACTCATAATGGCCATAGCGGGTTCTAAAGGCAGTCTTTGGAATACTCTGCTCTTGTACTTTCAACTGATAATAACCTGATCTCAGGTCAATCTTGGATAACACAGCTTCACCCATCAGCTGATCAAATAAGTCATCAATGCGGGGCAATGGGTATCTGTTCTTTATTGTCACCTTATTCAACTGCCGGTAATCAATACATAAGCGAAGAGTGCCATCATTCTTCTTAACAAACAATACTGGTGCTCTCCAAGGTGACACACTAGGGCGGATAAAGCCCTTGTCAAGCAGCTCTTGCAACTGCACTTTCAATTCTTTCAATTTTGTTGGTGCCATTCGATATGGTGTTATGGAGATTGGGTCCACACCAGGCATAACATCAATTTCAAACTGCATTTCTCTTTCTGAAGGTAATCCTGGCAATTCATTAGGAAACACATTCAAAAAGTCACACACAGTAGGGATGTCTATCAGTTCTGGACTCCCTACTTGGGTGTCTATCACATGTGCCAAGTATGCTTCACATCCCTTTCTGATCATCCTTCTGGCTAGTGCAGCCGAAATGATGTTTGATGGCAGTAACTGCCTCTCCCCATGTATTACCACATCACCGTACAGAGGGAGACCAAAAGTGACTGTCTTCAGTCTACAGTCAATCATGGCATAATGCCTGGCTAACCAATCCATGCCCAAGATAATATCATAATCTCTGAAGGGCATTTCAATCAAATCTGACAGAAAAATATGTCCTTGGATCATCAAAGGACAGTCTCTATAGATTCTGTTAACCCGGACCTTTTGTCCTAACGGACTAGTTACTAGCACTTCAAAACCCATTTTGACACACGGAACAGCAAGTGAACTGACTATGCTAGCACTAACATATAAGTGGGTTGAACTCGGATCAAACAACACAAATACTTCTTGATCAGAGATAGAGAATGTATCAGCTACAACATCGAAAGTCTCAGCCTCTTCTCACTGTCTCATCGTATAAACCCTGGCTGAAGCACTTCCATGTGCTGACTGCCTAACAGTACCCTGACTTCCAGAAACATTGCCTCTACCTCTGCCTCTTCCTCTACTAATCGGTTGTGAACCTCTGGTAGTAGGACTCTGAATGGATCCTTCTGCAGTAGTAGGAGCTGGACCAAATCTAGGGGCACTGGTGCAATCCTTAGCAAGATGGCCCTTGCCTCCACAGTTAAAGCAAGCTCTTATTGCCCAATAGCATTCTCCCCCATGAATCTTGCCACATGTCTCACAGGGGCAGGGAGGATATGAACCCCTGGTCGACTGCTGACCAGATCTAGGGGGTCTCTGTCCAGAGAATCTGCCCCTTCCAAATCTTCCACCTCTACCTTTACTTGGTCTCCCAAATTTCTTCTTCTTTCCAGATGTACCACTGGGACCTTGCTCTACTGACTTTTCCCCTTTTTCTTTCTCTGATTTTTCAGTCTTCTCAGCTTTCTCTTTCACTGGTGTCACTTCTAATTCAATTCTTTCTAACTCAAGTGCCTGAGAGATGAGCTCAGAGAAGTTGCTGTGTCTGAATCCCACTACTTGCATCCTCAAATTGGGCTTCAAATCGGTCTCAAATCTCTTGCACCTTTCTTTGCTGGTAGACAGGAGACTCCTAACTTAGTGGCTTAAGTGGGAGAACTTCCTCTCATACTCTGCCACTGATCTGTTGCCTTGTTTCAAATTCAGAAATTCTTACAGTTTTTTATCCACATATGCATCTGGGATATATTTCTGTCTGAACTCTCTAATGAAGTCGTCCCAGGTCAATACTGGTGGTTCAGCCAAGCTATGGGGGATGGTCTTTCACCAATCATACGCATCCCCTTGTAATAAGGACACTGAGTATTCAAATTTTAGTTCATCTGGGTAGTGCAACTTCTTAAACACTCTATCTATTCTCTCCAACCACTGCTCTGCCTCTAAAGGGTCCACTGTACCCTTAAACTCTGTAGCCCCATAATTAAGTAGCTTGTCATACTGCCTGGCTGGAGGCTGTGGTTGCACCACAGGTGTCTGAAGTGGAGCTTGGGTAGGCATGCTTCCAGCCATTTGCTGGAACATCGCAGCCATCTGTTGAGCAAATTGTGTAGGAAACTGCGGCATTTGTGGGGCTGGTACTACTGACCCACTAACATTTTGCAGAGCTGGGGCTTCCCCTTGGCCTTCAGCCTCAACAGACTGCTCAACAGAGCGATCCCCTTCTTCCATATCAGTCTGGAGTTAGGATATCTCCTGAACAAAAACACAAGGAGATTTCCCTCCATTAGTTCATATTTATGATATAATGCACTGTATGTAACAAATAAGGACATTGAGCAGTTGTACTTATCAAAGAAAAGACACAAATTCACAAGTTAAAACATACTTCAAAAATTTTGCTTTAATACCACTAAAACATGTCACACCTTACCCCTTTGTAAGGCATAACATGATCCCGTAAAATATCTAATGAACTACCGAACTTCACCTACCGATAACTCATTAAGTACCCTACAAGGGATTTTAAAACAATTTTCTTACATTTTGGAAATGGTGAGCATTTTCTAATAGGTAATAAAAACATTTAATTAGAGTTTGAAAACTAATTAAAATTTTTGTCCATTTTTATTTTTACCCAAATTTTGGAAAAATTTCGACAGAGTGCCATCTGTATTTTAAGAAAACAATTCTTCAAAAACCTGTAAAAACACTTCCAATAATTCTTTTTCATCAAACTCACTACTACATCAACACAATTCAATATCATTTCTCAATTCAATTGTCATCAAAATAATACACAATAATTCCATTCATTTTTCATTAAAGTAAAAATAATTTACATTCATCAATCAAACTTTACATTAGCAAATCTAAAATAATATTATTACAAACTCTATACAACTGCTCATGACCAGTTTATACATGTACATAAATTTACATACAACAAAATAAATATTACAATCAAGGTATAAAATATACCCGATAGAACTTTAGGGAGGTAGCTCCAAGATCCTCAGCAGCTCACTCTGCTGCTCCTCTAGTCTCTATATCTGCGACAGTAATAACAGCCATCGCTGAGTACTATGACTCAGTGGTACACAACATACTAAAATAACATTTATGCATAATTTAAATCACACTTATTCAAATACGGTACTAAAAATGAAAGACAGATACAAAACATGATTTATGAACTTTTAGTCCAAATAATTTCATTTTGGAAGTCTCAACACGAATTTCATAAAAACACACAGTTATTTCATGCCAGTTGAAACATATTTATCTCAATAGCCGGAGGCTTATGAGAAATCACAAGGCTAGCTAGCTCAAATATATGGGTACCCATTCAATTTCTTCCTCTACTGGCACACACCTCAACACTTCAGCCAGAGAGGGAATCAAAATTTGAAACTATTTCTTCCCATATCATTTCTCAATTGTTATCAAAATAATACACAATAATTCCATTCATTTTTCATTAAAGTAAAAACAATTTACATTCATCAATCAAACTTTACATTAGCAAATCCAAAATAATATTATTACAAACTCTATACAACTGCTCATGACCAGTTTATTCAAGTATATACATTTACATACGTCAAAATAAATATTACAATCAGGATATAAAATATACCCAACAGAACTTCAGGGAGGTAGCTCCAAGATCCTCAGCAGCTCACTCTGCTGCTCCTCTAGTCTCTATATCTACGATCGCAATAACAGCCATCGTTGAGTACTATGACTCAGTGGTACACAACATACTAAAATAACATTTATGCATAATTTAAATCACACTTATTCAAATACAGTACTAAAAATGAAAGACAGATACAAAACATGATTTATGAACTTTTAGTCCAAACAATTTCATTTTGGAAGTCTCAAAACGAATTTCATAAAAACACACAGTTATATCATGCCATTCGAAATATATTCATCTCAATAGCCGGAGGCTTATGAGAAATCACAAGGCTAGATAGCTCAAATATATGGGTACCTATTCAATTTCTTCCTCTACTGGCACACACCTCAACACTTCAGCCAGAGAGAGAATCAAAATTCGAAACTATTTCTTCCCACTAGTCATGCTAGTGAGCTATTCAAATATATGGTCATGACACTGTGGTTTCAAAACTATCTTAACAATTTACTAAACATTTGTTGCCATTTCAACCACATACAAGTAAACTTTCAACAATTTAAGACAAAAGCATAATACACATTTTGCAATATAAGTAATTCATTTCATGCACTTTGTAAATGAATTTTAAAGAATATTGATGTTGTGCACAAACCTTAAGTGAGTCGCCTCTTGACCTTGACTCGATGCTTCGGGTTCTTTCCTAATATTCTTTTCAACTGAAACACACAGTTTCACAGTGTTTCAGTATCACAATTTATCATAAGTCCAAAAATGAATTCAAATCTACTTATACCAAGTTTTAATATACTAAACTTGACGTTCTTTAAAATTTGTATTTCGGGGTTACTATTCACGATACTTTTTAAGTCAATTTATTGACTTTCTAATGCTTAATAGGTATGGGAATTCTAATTTTACCCACATACCACATTTTGATTACCTAATTTGTTGGTTTTGATTGTTTTCTCAAACTTCAAGTCCCTTAGGCACAAATTTTAAATTTTCAGTTTTGATGTTTACTTTTGCACTTTTCCATTGGTCATGTTGCTGTGATAATTTGGCTAAGTTTTCTTCATAGAAGTTGTTCCTTATTTTCTTAAATTTATTTTCCTTTTTGAATCACTTCATTTGAATTTTTGTAGCCTAAGTTATAGCCATTTGAACATGGCTGGCCGGATTTGGGGTTACCCATAATTCTAGACAAATTCTGGATTTTGGCAATTTTTGTGGTTGACTGCAGGTAGCTTTTCAAATAGGTTATGGTCAAAATTTGTATTTGTTTTCCTCATAAAAGTTGTAGGGCTATGTCTCAACTTTCTACCGGTAATATTTCAGGTCATTTGGATCTTTCTAGGCCAAGTTATGATCATTTACGTAACTACTGTTCATTTAGTCATTTTTGTACAGGTCAGTTTGCCCAATCCGGATTTGGCCAAATTGTTCACTAGGTTATAGTCACTTTCTAGGCATGATTCCTAAATAAAAAATGTGCCATTTTGTGTCTAGTTTCATTCTCAATTGGTCTCACACCAATTGGGTTGGTAAATTTTTAGTTTTGGTCCCTGAAAGGGACCTAGGTCATGCTGCCTGCATATTGACTCTCTCCAATCTGAATTTAAACTTGTTTCCAACAATTCATACACATCACAAATGGTTACAATTGACCATTTCTCATCTCAAATAAGGTCAATAACATCATTTGGCCAATTCTCAAAATTTTCTTCAATTTTTCACATGCTCAAATCCCTAGCTACACACAAAGCTCAATCTAATGCAATTTAAAGTATGTATTCATGTTCTACACACCTAATTCACCTCAAATAGCCATTCAAAACTATCAAACTCATTCATAACAAACCCTAACCCTAGCTGGACGAATTTCCTATTTACTCCCCCAACAATTATTTTGTTTTGATTTTTAAGTTGAAATCTAAGTTAAATTAACTCAAAACATGTGTTTTAAACTAAAAATTCCAATTTAAATTCTTACCTCAACTTTGGAGTTCCACTTCCTCAATTCCTTCCTTTTCTTCTTTTCTTTTCTTGTTCAAGCTTCTTCTCAAGTGAAGTTAACAAGGTTTAATGGGAATTTTGGGGACAAAGAGAGGTTTTGAAAAGCTTTGATCAAGCTTCCATGGAAGTTATTTTAATGGTGAAGTGAAGGAGAGAGGGAGCCGGCTAGTTTGGGAGGAAGATGAGAATGTTTTTCTTTTTTTTTTTTTTTATGTCATTTTAGGTCTTATTTAGTGTATTTGAATTGGTCAAAAAATGTGGGAAATTAAAAATAAATTTTGACATCATAATTGATGTCATCAACATGACGTAACAAAACCTTTTCTTTTCTCTTTTTTTTTTTTTTAATTTTTCCATTAGTTTTTTAATTTAATTCTTGATCCCAAGACTTTCTTTTCTCCTATTTTATTAGACAGTTAGGTCAGGAGTTAGCTCTAGGGGTGAATTGACCAAATTGCCCCTCGTCGGTTCGATTCGGTTTGCTAGTTATTCGATATTTCTTCCGGATCCCTGACCTAATTATTTGACCTGCTTAACAATTCTTTTTCATGATTTTCTCTTTTCCACTGTGTTCGCAATGATCCTAAGGATCGTGGCGTCACATTTTACTGTTCGAAATTTGAGTTAGACTGACCTCGCAGTCATTCCCGAGAAGGTCATCCATCGCTGTGACTCCCGGCTCATTTAACTTTTGTGTTCTGTTTTTCTTCTTTATACTTAACTATTTGGCAATTACTAATTATTTGTGTTCAGGGCTTAACTAGGTGTCTTAGACGTGGTTCTAATTCTCTTAATTGTTTGGACCGACATCGGTCACCGGAATAGTGATATATAACAGGCTATGCAAATAGGGGTGTTACAGCCAGAATATTTAGAATTATAATTTTTATGTTTTGACCAAAACCCAGAACCTAATGGAATTAGGAGAAATTGCTAGGACAAGTTAGTATTCCAAATCTTGAAATTTAACCAAATAGACACTTGACCCCAGAATAGTATTTAGATCATATCTCCCACTAGGAAACTTCACATGGAACGAGCCAAATTGTTCTGGAAACTTAAGAAACAGAACTTCAACTTTAATTTAGGAACCTTTCTCAAATTTTGAGTGCAAGTACCCTAAAATGGGAACCAAAAATGCTGGCCTGAACTTGAAATCCTGAAGGTATAGGGTTCAGGGGTCCAGGTCAGTTAATTGGCTATAACTTACTCTCTATAACTAGAAAAATTATGATTTTTGAACTTGAGTGATCCTAAGACATAGGGTAATAACTCATATGAAGGATATTAGACCTCAAAATGATTGTAGCATGCCCAAATAATTAGACAAAATTAGACTCTAGAATTTGCCTGGTTTTGGAACCAGAAAGAGTCAATGAACCAGTTATGGTAAATTGACCATAACTTGAGCTACAAAACTCCAAATAGAGTGATTCAGAAAGAGAATTAAAGTAGAGACATTAGGGAATAACTTTGATGAAGAAAATTTAGCCAAAATTCTATTGTAGATTGGTCCAATGGAACAGTAAACAAATGTGACAAAATCTAAAATTTTGGAAATAATCCTAGGAAGCCTTGAATTGCAATTGGCAAATAGTGCCAATAAATTTATAACCCAAAATGTGGTATAATTATTTTTTTAGAATTTGTATACCTAATATTTATGAAATAGTAAAAAATTAGTGTGAATAGTAATATGAATAGTAACCACAATGATATTAAAGGCAAATGACCAAAACCTAAATTGCTAATGGTACCCCACTTAAATGATTTAATGTATACTTAAATTATGTGAATAGGTAGTTAGGATTTGTATTCTCATTACAAATAGAACTTAGGAGGCAATGCCAACATAACTTGAAATATGAGTTGTAATCACCATAAATGAATTGTTGAATGTGTAAATGATGTGAAAATGTCACTTGGGACTTATGTTCCCATTATGAGTAAAAATGAGAATGTTTAAACTCGAAGGACATGCAAAATAGTATGATAAATTAGACAAGAGATTATAAATGTTAAATATATGAGGTGATTAGTAAATTGTGATTCATATGAATGAAATCCATGAAAATATGTATTATGTGAAAATGAAATTTGGCATTGTGTTTCCACTAGGAATAGAATTGTAATGCTATAAATTATAAATAGAATTCATAATGAAATAATGAAATATATGAACATCTAAAGGTACTAATGTGCTCATGTATTGCTTAGACACGTGTGTCAGATTGGATAGATTGGCATGCCAATAGGGGATTGTTTGAGCAGTACTGCGTAAGGCTCTATGCCTGTATTTATGACTTTATGCCCGCATTCATGGCTTGTATGCCTGATTATTTGTTATCATGGCTTTTTAGCCATATTGATTGCATACGTGGTTAACGTTTTGTGTTTTCACTTCCCATGGTATGACAGCCCGAGGCACTACGGTGCTCTGTACAAGCTATATTGATTGCATGCGTGGTTGACGTTTTGCTGTCCCATGGTATGACGGCCCGAGACACCATGGAGTCCAGTGCCAAGGACCTGCTTATCCAGTTTAGTCATCCTGTCATAGGTTACTTGGGCAGTGAAATTTATTAAGGATAATAGAAATTAAATAAATGAGTAAGAAAAACCTGAAATGAACTAGATTAGCTCTAAAATTTTATTTATTATGAAACGATCCAAAACATCGAGAAAGTGTTAAGTAAAGTGATAATAACATTAGCAAAATAAATATATCTTAAATAAATATTACAAATGCATCTTCCATACAATATGAACATAAATTTAATATTTTTAGAAATTTTGTATATTGTATATTATAACTATAAATTTATGAACTAAGCACTTCTAAAGAAGAACAAATTAGGATAAAAAAATGTTAAAATGAGAGATTTCATACGAAATTAAATTAATTCTTCAGTATCCAAATCATGCTTCATTTCTCTTTTCATTTGTATAGTATTTCTTTATTATATTATTGCACCACTAAGCAGAAATGCTTAGCGCGATGAATTGTTTCCTCGTGTAGGTGCTGAAGATAAAGCCCAGTGGACATTAGATTGGGATTTTGGAGTTCGGATCTGCAAAGTGTCTAAGGTTGTCACCTCTTTAGCAATGCATGTAGATAGGGCCCATATAGGTCATACTAATATATTTTGTATTTTATAAATAGTTATCATATTGTAATGTAATGTAAGTTATGAAAATATATTTAATATGTATGTTATGTAAATTAATAAATTAACTCTTTCATATGTAATTAATTTGTATATTATGTAAATTATGAATTTATGTAATTAGTGTGTAAATCATGTAAATTAATGAAATTTGAGAATTTCGATATATGAATTGCGCATGAATGGATACGCATGAATGTTAGTTGCAAGAATTGAATGTGAGTTGATGATGATGAGATCATGTATTATTTTATTGAAAATTTATATGAGATTTTTAAATAGATAAATAGCGAGACACGCCAAACGATAATAAATTAGGAAAAACTCTGTCAGTTTCTCCTATAAATTTAATTTATTTTAAAATATAACGAGTTCAAAATTTTTAAAGGGATAAAGTAAGAAAAGATAGGGTGCTCCGGCATTGAGTGTGACATGCCTTGCTCGGCTACACTGTAGATCGGGTAGGGAGTGTTACACAGTAAGTATGGGGTAAGCATCTCAAGGCTATATGTTTTGATAGTATTGTATCAAAACTAGATTTAGACAATTTTGATTTTTTTTTTTTGAATTTTCCCTTGATGCCTATTACAGAGAGGTGATTATTGCAATTACTTTGATTGGGTTGATCCAAAGTTCCAAGCCAAGCTAATGCAGTTATTATTGGGTTACTAAATCGACTAAGAAGAATGGAGAATGAAAGGGAAGCTGAAAAATTGAAGATGGAGAAAGGATGCAATATTTGGAAATGGTTATTTGTGTTTTTGCTTGTTATAGTTATTGTTAAGAATATGTGCAATTGATGTTTAGGGTAACTATGGTAGATTGTTGATGGTGTTTGTGTTTTAGGAAGGTGTTTTGATTTTAATGCAATGGAAATGGACTCTATTTTGATTTCATTGGTTTAAAGTTCAAGAATGTATTTGTTGTTTGAGGATTAGTCAAAAATCAATTTGTTGTTGCCATAACAATTGTGTTATGATTGTGTTATTGATGTAAAGTTTAAAGATAATGGTGTTACAAAACAATAAAGTTTAGGGACTATGGTGTTACATCTTGTAAAGTTTGAAAGATTGTAGTGTTATGATAAACAAAAATGGAATAGTGGTGATTGATGATACAGGAATATACTTTTTTTAGTTGAGATATATTAGATTTTCTTATTGACCTAAAAGCAATGAAAAATAATATCATCTTTTTACCTGAGATACATTCAATTAGTTTTTCTTTTTTAATAGATTCAACAAGATTTTTAAAATAAAAGCAATGAAAAATATTAGTTTAATTTGAAAATTAAACTAAAATGATATCCTTAAAGTAATTAAAGCAAAACATAAACCTTATATTAATGTCATAGTTGCAAGTATATCTGATACTTGTAATAATGCATCTCTAATTTGACCAAACTGCCACTTATTCTTGCTAATAATGTATATCAAATGGAAAGGAGCCAAGAAAATAATATTCATATACAATAAATCTCATATTATTAGCCGTATTAAGATTTTAGCTCAAATTTGATTCATATGTCTTTAAATATATTTTTTTCCCTATTGAAATGCAAAACTTGACAAACTAATAAATCTCAAGAGAAGTTGTAAATAGTTTTGATAAATATCCATAAATTATTACAACCTGTCCAAAAAGTACTCGTGCTTCAAACTCATAAGTACAAAATAATACATGACAAATCATATGCCACTAACTGCCTTGTGTTATATTACTTCAACATTGAATTGAAACAGTAATAAATTGATTCAATACATGAAGCACAAAAAAACTACTTGAATGACTTGAACCTATATAAAACCATCAAGGCCTATAATAATATTTTCAAAGTCAAAATCATACCTATATCAAGACTAATGCTTTCGCAATAACCAACAAGATGTCTATCCTAGATACTTAGATATAATTTCAAACTAACATATGTCTAATATTAACATGGCATATGCATGATAATAAAATCCAAAAGATCTTCAAAATCAAGCTTGGCCTTGTCCAGCTCTTATTGACTTTGTAAACCTTCTATTCACCCTTCTATAAACTGTATTAAACCTTTTTGTATCTTGCATTGCAATAAATAAAAAACCAAAAAAAAAAAAAAAAATCAGCAAACAATATAGGATCAAACCTATTTTAATTTAATACCATTTATGTACACTTTCTAAGTCTCTTGCAATAGATCCTTCAAGTGTTGAGGGAGTTGGCATAGTTTGACTTGTTCCCTATATACATTTTAGGTTTTCCAAAATTATTTTAAATAAAAACTTAAAAATAATTGCAACCACAAGTAATATAAAAAAGAAAGCTTACATCCATCATCCATCTAATTGCAATACTGCTTGCCCCTGAGATGGAGTTTGTTGGACAAATGCATTAGATGTTATCTCAGATCTTTGTTTTCCTCTGTTTCTATGATTCGACTAAGAAAAGTACATTTATGAAATTTACATACACATGAACATAATTAGGAAGTAAGTAAACATTTACAATTGTATATTAAAATGTATTACCTCTTCATTTCTATTTGTATTGTTATGAACTTGGCTACTTCTCGCTTGAGTTTTAGATGATGACCCAATATTTCGTTTCCCCTATATTAGGCACAAAAAATAAAAAAAAAGTAATAATAAATTACATTTTTTTACAACAAATTTACTATGAAGAACATTAAATAATATATTTGAAGGACAATACCTTTCCTGATTGTGTTTGACTAGTTGTAGCACCCGATGGAACCTTTTATTATGACCTGTTTGCCCACAAACACTGCACCTTATTGAAACGGTACCTTTTCTAGTCATTTTGCCTCTTTCTTGTGCATTTTCAATTTCCTTAGCCTCCTTACGCCTTGCTTTTTATTTTCTTCCTCTTTTTTGTTTTTTTTACAATGGTTTTGGAGGCAATAATCTATTTACTTTAGTAGCTTTAGGCCACATGTCCATATCATTTATAAGGTTTATGTAATAATTGTAGACCCTCTCATATGTATCAACATGGTAACATTCATGCACATACTGTTTAAGTTGCGCATTGTTGCCATAAATCACTGAGCAAGCATGAGCACAAGGGATACCATTTACATCCTATCTCCTGCAACTACATGTTCTGTTTCCAACATTCACAACAAATTGACTACCACATCCAAACACTTGAAAATTGGGTCCTCCAGAAAAATTAGGCTGAAATATGCATGCCAAGGCCTTTATTTCATCTAGTTTTTTTTTTTTTCCTGTATCTTTGGACATAAAGACCCCTTGAATTTATCCATCTTATTTTTTTTCTTCCTATACATTCTCTTCATCATTTTGGTTCTAATAATTTCTAACATGGTAATGATGGGCTTATCCCTAGCATCCAATATGTTCATGTTCCAGCACTCACAAAAATTATTTGTCAACATGTCACATTTTGCTTCAGGTTTAAAACATGCCCGACTCCAATGTTCACATGGTATCTCTCGCATCCATTCCCTTGCTCTACATTTTTTTCTTCAACCTTTCCCAACCAAAAATCTAATTTAGCTGTGTAAAAAGCCCTTGCAATATTCCATAAGAGGTCCTTCAATTCTTTACCTCTAAATAAAGCCCTAAAGTTGGTGTATAAATGCCTCACACAAAATCGATGCTCTGAATTAAGGAACAAATCCTTAACAGCCCCAATTAAACCCTATATTCCATCCACTATAACAGAACATAACAGAATCCATCCCCAAAAGGAAATAAGAAATAAAAAACACAAACAAATAAAAATTAGGAACAAAAATGAAAGTGATTAAAATATCAAATGAAACACAAATGTAGTGTACAAATTTGCATACCTATTATCTGTCTGACATGAAAGTCCAGCTGTGACTGTTATGCATTTGCATATCCTCCTTAAGATGCTCAAGGAACCATTTCCAGTTTTGACCATTTTCTATTTTAACAACTATATATGCAATTGTAAATATGCAGTCATTAGGGTCAATAGTGACAATAGATAACAGTTGACCTCCATATGTGCCTTTAAGCCAACATCCATCCAAGCATATCAAATTCCTACAACCAATATTAAATGCCTTTTTCAATGGCCCCAAACAAATGTACAATCCCTCAAAAACACCTTTATCAGTGACAAACTCAAATGTAATGTCTGGGTTGGTTCTGAGTATCTCCTCTTTATAGTCATAAAGTCTGCCATATTGTTCTTGCTCATTTCCATTTATTGCTTTTTGTGCCCATTCTCTGGCCCTCCATGCCTTCATCCTATTTATGCTTAAACTCCAACCCTTCTTTCACCCTTTGTACTAACCTTGCCAAGCTCTAATAAGTTTTAGCTAACCATTTGGACATCACATGAAAGTTACTAAATTGTGTGTTAAGTTGGCACTCTTAATCTGCATAGTAGGATCTTTTGAGTCTTTAGGATTCATTTTGCTTGCATAGATCTTCCATCCACATGATTTATAACATTTTGCAAGAACCCATTGATGATCATTCTTAGGGAAGTGAATTTAAAACCTATGCTTAATAACATAGGTTCTACAAGATTCCTTAAATTCATCCTTATTTTTAAAAAGCATACCTACTTTGAAAGTAGGATCTTGCATATTTCGCTTTGAATTAAAATCAGGGTGCCTAACCCCACCTTCCTTGTCTGAATCAAAATCTATCCATAGATTATTAGAAGGTGCATAATCTGATTCCTCATCACTCATTCGCACATTCACATTATCGCAAGAGTTTTGCGGTTGTTAGACGATTATTACTGAAGTGGGAAGTAAGGAGTCGCCACTTTAATTTTGAGGAAAATTAAAGAAAATCATTTATTGTTAAAAAAATAATTTCACCACTTCAAAGACAAAGATTCTGGGTTCGGAGTCCATTTACGTGTAGGAAGGTGTTAAGCACCCTACATCGTCCCTCAACAAAGGTAAGTGGATTTAAGGATGTGCTCTTTATAACTTAAAACCAATAATTTTGGAGTTTAAATTACAATGTTAGTTCCTAATTTACTATAGAAACATTTGATGTTTTACCATTCGGGGTTGTCCCAAGAACATAAGTAGATGGGATGACCTTAGGGTGAATTATGACTCTGACTTTTATTATGATTTTTATTAAATTCTTCCCTCTGCAAAATTAGGACTCTAATTCTAGAGAGGCATTATTTGATTCCTAGAGATTCATGATGAGTGAGGAGGACTGTGACACCCCTTACTCGGCTACAGTGTAGCCGAGCAAGTTATGCCACTCAGTGTGCCGGAGCACTCTATTTTATCTTAATTCATTTTTATCATAGTTTTGAACATAACTTGTGAAATATAATTCATTTTAAGCCATTTATCGAAATTATTATTTATTTGAGGTTCCGAAAATTTTATAGAAAATCCGGCAGAGTACCGGCTAAAAATGGAGAAAACAGTTCTTCGGAACCTGTGAAAAACACTTCCAACATTCATGTCTCATCATCTCAAACTCCAATTATTGAAAATCTCAACATTTTTCAACCATTCATTTCTCAATTTCAGTTCTCAACAACCTTTTCATTTCCCAAACATCCATTTCTCATAATACTCATATACAAACAACAAATAAATGCTCAAATTTGCAATCATGACCATAACTTTCATTATTTACATGAACATCAAAATACATTACATAGATCCAAATACATATGAGAAAATAAAAATTTAGTTACAAAATGCCAAAATGACACCTAGTGTCCTACCAATGCACTGCAGAAGTTGAAGTGACACGGACACTATGCAGAACTGTGAACTGCCTTACCGAATCTGTGGTCTACTGGGCCCTCTGTCCAAATCTTCAGTACCTACGCGTTGCAAAAGCGACGCGCTAAGCATAAAGCTTAGTGGTGCCAATAATACAAGAAAATATAATATGCAAATAAAAATCATAATTTCTTAGCCATTGTGTTCATAAGAACTGAATAATTACCAACTTAATGTTTAGTTGAGGGCTAATTGCGTTTTATGATATTAACTTCTTCATGCATTTTGTTAATTATTTTCTTCATGATCTTGAGTTTCTTTGTATTCTATCATAATCATTCCTGATATTTAATTTTTGTATTTTCTTTAACAATCAGTTCAATTACAGTTATACTTTTCCATGCCCAAGTAACCTATACTGAACGACTAGACTGGATAACGGGTCATTGGCACTGGACACCGCGGTGTCTCGGGCCGTCATACCATGGGACGCAGAACGTCAACCATGTATGCAGTCAGTATGGCTAAAAAGCCATGATATCACATAATCGGGCATAAAAGCCATGAATACGGGCATAAAAGCCATGAATACGGGCATAAAGCCATGAACACAGGCATAAAGCCTTTCGCAGTACTGCTAAAACAATACCCTATTGGCATGCCAAACTATCCAAACCAATCACATTAGCCGACTAGGGGCATTTGCATTTTTAAGTTTCACATTTTTGAATTTCAAGTTTTGGTGTCACTATTCACTTCATTAGTCAACAAAAAAGTTGACTTTTGCATAGAAAGTAGGTACATTGGCTTTGGCACTTCAAACATACCACATTTTTTATTTAAAACTTGTTGGAAGTGATCACTATTACCATTTCTAGGCTTAAACCAAGGGAAGCAAAATTTTCAGTTTTTGAAGCTTAACTTTACTATTCCATTAAGCATTATTCTGTGGGAATTTGAGGAAATGGTAAACATGAAAGTTGTTCCTTATTTTGTCTAGTTGAATTTCTTTTTTTGAATCACTCCATTTGGAGTTTTGTAGCTCAAGTTATGGCCAAAATAAGTTTTCACGTCATGCTGAAATTTTGGGTTTTGGCAGATTTTGGTCCAACTTTGGTCAGTAATTTGACCAAGTTAAGTTCATAATTTGGTCTAACTTTCTTCATATGAAATGTTCTACCATGCCTTAGGTTTCCATCAGTTCAAGAATCGCCTAAATCCGAGTTTTCTAGAGGGAGTTATAGTCATCCAAACATTACTGTTCAAATGAAAATCTGCAGAGTTGCAGGTTTGATAACTTAACTTTGCTCAATAATTTGAATGGGTTAATGGCATAATTTGGGGTGATGTTCTTCATGGAAGTTGTTTGTCTATATCATATCTTATTGCTGTAAAACTTTCAGGTCAATTTGACCATTCTACAGTGAGTTATGGCCAAATGAACAGTTACTGTTCATTTGGTCATTCTACAGGGGCTGTTTGCAGGGTATCCGGATTGGGGCCAACTTTTGGTCCACTTGCTTTGGTCTTTTGGGTATGGTTTCTTCAGAAACAATGTGCCATTATAAGCCTAGTTTCATGTCCAATTGGCCAAACACCAATTGAACCTACACAGCCAAAGTTATGGCAGTCCAATTGGACTGAAATCTTAGCCACCATCTTTCTTTGTCTTTAGCGACCTACCATTCCACTTTGCCATGCCATTTTTCAGTCCAATTTATGGTCAACATACCTCAAATGGTCACTAATTGACCATTAGAATGTTCTTTAACCATTTCATAAGCCAAGTCAAATTTTCATTCCTAAACCCTAGCTAAATTTCAAAGTTTTCATAATTTCCCTAATTTACTCTTTCATTCTCTATATATATATATGTATACACTTTAAACCTAAGCTCTAGTTCACTCTAAGTCCATCAAACACTCCATTTCTATTCCTTTAATAGGGCTGCCGAAATGCATGGCATGCATACACATAATTTTTTTTCATTTTAGTTACAATTCCTTACTTATTTTAAGTCCCTTAGCATAGAAATAAAGAGCTTTAAATAGATAGGTGCACTAACCTCTTGTAGGCAAATTTTTCCCAATCTCAAACTTCACTTTTCTTGTACTCTCTTGGCTGCCAAACACTTCCTCTAGGTCCAAGGATTCATTTTAGTGTTGGGGTCTTGAGGAAATATGGTGAGGAAGCATGAGAATGAAAGCTTGCAAGGAATGGCTATGGTGGAAACCCTCTCTTCTCTCTCTCTACATTTTGGCTGGTTTTGGGGAAGGAGATGGCTGCTGCATTTTTAATTCCTTTGGTCCATTTTTGGTCTCTTTTATTGGTTAATTAATTGGTTGTTCAATAGTGATTGGTGGTGGCTTTTAATGACATCACCTTATGTCATAAATAAACCCTTTTTTCTCATTTTTCTTTTCTTTTCATCACTACTCAATTTCAATTTAATTTTTAGTAATGTTTCTTCATATTTTATGTCATATTAATTATTTACTCAACTGGACAAGTCGGCCAAAAATCACCTCTGAAGGCAAAATGACCAAAATGCCCTTCGTTTGGCTTAACGGGTCAAAATTATGCATATTGAAAAAATTTTCTAAGTATTTTCTTGGCATTCTAATGCCATAGGAACCTCAATGACCCTTCTCTGGAGTCCCAAAAATTATTTTATAATTTATCCCCCGGATCTAGGGCTCCTAGTTGCGAGAACCGCAACTTCCCTCCGGTTACCCATCGCTTGGGCACCGGCTCATTTGACTTAGTTGTATTTTATTTCTAAAATTTTTACTAAGTGTTTCTTATTAATATTTGAGTTAATTATGATTCTTGACTTTAGTTTAAATATTTTTCCAGAAGGTCTAGCTGTCCGGACCGACATTGGTCACCGGAACAGTAGACTGTGCGGAATTGCTACCGGGATTTTTCCAGAAGGTCTAGCTGTCCGGACCGACACTGGTCACCGGAACAGTAGACTGTGCGGAATTGCTACTGGGAGGATGTTACAAGGACTCTCGGCTCACTTATTATTCATCTCATCATTGGTGTCCAAACAATTAAGGGTGTAGTGTGTGAAGTGAATTTTATAATTGAACCAATATAGGTATAGATTTTCATTCCTTTTATTTGGGACTCCAATTCAAAAAGAATATGTTAATTAAAGCCTAGAGAATATTGATCGACAAATTTGCAATTTGGAGATTACGAGTCGGATTGTGCAAGCTTAAATTATCAAATTTGAGGAACGACTCTCCCTCAGTAAAAATATAATCCAAGGAAAGACTCTTCCTTGTGCTCGAAAGGTTAAGAACGTAAGGACTCTAAGAAGGACTCTTCATTGGATCCTAGTTATAAGAAAGCTTGGTGTAAAAATTTAAGGTTTGTGGAAGGACTCTCCCATGAACCTAACATTGAAATACAATTTTAAATATATATATATATATATATATATTTAAAAAAAAATTCAAAGGAAGAACTCTCCCTTTTGGCACGAAGATCATAAATTTAGTGAAATGCTAAGTAAAAAAACTTTTCTCTGAACTTTAAAAGACGTAAAAAAAATGCTTTTCATAAATACAAAAGGACGTTCAAAGAAAGGACTCTCTCCCGAACTCCTGATGTTTTGTAAAGAGAAAGATTCGCCTTCAAAATGTTAAACAAATATAGGGCAGTGTTACTCCCGAACTCTCATTATTTCCTAAACTATGAAATGACAAAATGACAAAAATACACTATTCCCTAACTGTCTGTTATGCATAAACGCAAGCATGTAAATGACATTTATATGTGCATTATTTTCGATCTCTTGGATTTGCTAACCACATAATATCCAAACTCATCTTGCCACACGCATCTCACTTTTATTATTTTCGATCTCTTACAAACATATTCGAACTCTCTTCACTCTATTTATTACATCCGAACTCCAACTACAACCTATTATTTTATCCGAACTCAAACAATTATTCGTAAAGTACTTTGAAATAAGGAACATGTTTTTAATACAACTTATTATTTTATTCGAACCTAAACTATGATTCCTACACTTCTTTAAAATAAAAAAAAGACTTTTAATATAAAGTAAAATGATAGAAATGATATTTTCTAGTACCACAACAACATAATAGTAATATTTACAAAGCAAGCATAAATCAATGTTAACCTTATTTCCCTAAGAGTTCTGTATGACTAAATATTTATAGAGCTCAGATTCTAACTTACGTAATACTGTGGATATGACTTAAACTATCTCCTTTAAAAGAAACATGTAAACGTCAAAAGTTTTACTTATAAAGGGCTCTAGCAATGATAGGGTAAGTGAGTTCTGATGTATGAAGCTCAGAAGCGGAGCCAAAGCACTATCAAATTGATTTTTTAGGAGTGATGGGTTAGAGTACTTTGGAGAAAGTGAGTTGTATAATACTGATGCTACAATGAGGATTATTTAGAAAAACTGAAATTTCTAAAGCCTCCTCCTCCTTCTATTCTCTCAGCTCTCTTCAGGAAAAGGACCCCCTCCACAGTGAAAATTTTAGGTATTTATAGGCAATGGGGGCTTTAAAATGTAGGGCTAGGATTCAAGATGAAAAAGAGGAAGGGTTTGGATTTAAAAGGACAACATCCGAGGGTCAAGAATTAAAGTGACCATGGATTTAAGGGCAGCGATCAATCCAGGACTCCTCCATCATTTTCTTCTTTGATCCAATGGTTGGGAGTTATGCCTTACAAATCATATCAAGGGTTGGGATTGGAAGGTACCAAATTTGTATTTATCACTTTAATCTAAGGGCCTGAAATTTGTCCTTACAAATAAAATCAATAGTGGAGATTAGGGCATACTAAAATGCTTTAACTGCCTTGAATCAATGGCCTGGATTTATCCTTACAAGTAGGATTAATGGTGGAGATTAAATCATACCCCCATCGCTTTAACTAACTTAAATCTGATGGTGAAATTTTGATCCTGCAAACCAAGGGCTAGGATTCAAAGTGATATCTTTGAAATCCTCACATAACCTTTTTACCCAGATCTTAGTTTGACATTCTTCTGATCTGGTGGTTTTCGATCTCTTTATCAGGTGCCTCTGTCTGAATTGATCTTTAGTCATCTAAAACATCCTCATCTGATCCCTCTTGATCTGTCCTGTCTTGCTTTATGAAGTCACTTTCTCCGATCTCTTAAAAACCTGTGGTATCTCCACATCACCCTTTATTTGAATTTTTCAATTCGAATTCTGTGGTCACTCAAAAGCCCTCCATCCGATCTCCTTTATCTGATTTATCCTCTTCCAGTCTTTTCTAGTGTGCATTAAATATTTTTGTTAACCGAGATATCGCTTCAAGTCTCACAAGCATTAAATGCCCAGGGCTATATATATGGGGGGGGGGGGGGGGGAGGCTGTCATTCTCACATTTCACATTTCTGCATTCTCTCTCTTCCTTCAAATCTCCTTTGAGTTCTCTCATAGTTCTTGATCTACAGTAACATTTTTCATTGAAGGTATAGTATTTGATCTTTTTCTATCATACATTTTCTTTCTTCACCTGAAAATGAGCGGCACCGAGGGTCAGAGCATGGCGAGGCCACCATCAGTACATGTTTCATGGACTTCTGATGAGGGTGAAGAGGTCAAACCATGTGGCGATTTGAGATTGAAATAGCAATCCATCCGATCTCTAACTAGCCCACTGGGCTGAACTAAGGATAAGCTTCAATCCCAAGGAAAGAAGCTCTCTCGGTGGATGAGGTGGCATTAATTCTTAATCACTTCAAGTTGGCACAGATCAATTAGGAGTATAATCTTTCAATTGATGCTTTCGAGCTCAATAGATGCCATGAGGATCTTTGGGTCGATCACTTTTTTGAGGGAGATTAGATTATTGTTTATGAAAAACAGTTCAAAGTAGGGCTGTGATTTCCCTTGGATCAGTTTTATAAGGATGTCTTGAGATACTATCGAGTCTACATGGCTCAATTGCATCTAAACTCATGGCAAGCTCTAGTGGCCTTCCAAGGTTTATGCCGAGCTAAAGGCCTAGAGCCCATGGTGAAAGTTTTTGCCAAACTACATCAGCTCGCCCGATGAAAGAATGATGAATATTGGTTCTCTTTGGCAAAGTCAAACTGTGGGCTCTTCGCCGTCTTCTTAGCAACCTCAACTAGCAAAATATGAGGCTCATTGATGAATTTAAAGTGGACCTCAAAGTGCATTCCCCTGGCTTCCATATAGATTGATCTATCAAAGTCCTTTTTCACTAATTTTAGTCTATTCTTCTATTTGGCCTTTTGTTTATTCTTCTTATCCTTTGACTTGGGTTTGGAATGGATTTCACCTGTGTTCTTTGAGTTGGGCTTAGAGGGCTTCTTATGTAGTAGGCTTTCTGAGGAGGGAGATCTCTAAGGCGATTTAGGAGGCCATGGCTTCTAAGAGACAACTCTTAGTTACGAATGCCCAGATTATAGAATTAGAGCAACAAGCTAAGTCTTTTGAAGAGATAACAGCTCAGCTACAGAAGGAACTCAAAGATGCCTAGGCTAGTCGAGCTACCGACCTAGCTAAATTTACTGAGGAGATAAAAGTGAAAGAGAACGAAGCCTTGGAGACAAAATCCGGTGCCTATGTGCAGGCCCATGGCGATCTCCTAGCCGAGCTCATCAAGCGCTATCCTGAAGAGGACTTCACTTGGCTCGAGAAGCTTGATCTAGGTGTTGGGGCTGAGAGCGAGAGCGAGCCGGAGGGAGAGGATATAAATGTAACTGATGAGCGGGCTAGGGAGGACCTACTCGCGGAATGATGCAATATTTAATTTGTTTAAATAAAGATTTCTTTAAGATCATTCTTTCTCATTTCCTTATCGAGATCAAATAATCACATGACCGGCATTAAATTACAAGTTCAATTATATGCAATGAGCTTTAGAGATCAAACTAACAGCATAGAAATTGGAAATAAAACATAATACTGAACTTTAATCGAGAACAAAATTGAAATTTAAGCAATTACATAAAATTGAATTTTATTGAGATCGGATGGTATGAGGACCAGACTATAGAACAAAATAAAAATAATTATTGAGATTGGGTTTTTTGCAGATGGAAATTGGACCTAAACCAGGAATAAAACTTTAATTAAAACTAAAACAAGAATGAGCTTAGAGATCAGATAATCAATACTCGAACTTCCGAGAAACTAAAACTCGAACAAGTATATAGGATTGAGCTTAATGAAATTTAAAACCTATATTATTGAGTTCGAGCAATCCCAAGATCGGACTATAGTAGAATTACAACATTTATCGAGATTGAATAATGTTGGGATTGGACCCTGATTCAAAAACTAACTACATGAAACTGATGAACATAAAAACTTTTAATAGATGAAAACCAATTGCATATAAATTAAACTAGAATTGTCGTTTTTACCAAATGATGAATTTATTGGCCGGCCAAAATATGGTGTCTATGGCTTGCCTCTTTACATGTTTTCTATTAAAAAGAATGAAATTTTAATTTCTTTCTCCTTAAATAGGAAACATGTAAAGATATAGAATCATATTTTGGATGGGTTAAATTCTCAAAATCAACATGGGTCTTGAATCCAGCGGTTGATGGCATAAAAATAAATTGCATGAAATTAAAATTAACTTGGATCTTGAATCCAGAGGTTGATAATAGAAAATTAAATTGCAGGAAATTAAAATCAACTTGGATCTTGAATCTAGAGGTTGACAACAGAAAATGAAACTAAAATCAACATGGATCTTAAATCCAGAGGTTGATAACAAGAAATTAAATTGCATGAAACCAAAATCAACTTGGATCTTAAATCCAGAGGTTAATAACAGGAAATTAAATTGCATGAAACTAAAATCAACATAAAAATAAATTGCATGAAATTAAAATCAACTTGGATCTTTGTAACACCCCTATTTGTATAGCTAGGTATATTTCACTGTTCTGGTGACCGGAGTCAGTTCGGATAATTAACGGGATTAGAACCACACTTAAGACAACAAGAGAAGCCATAAACACAAATAATTAGTAATTGTTAATTAGTTGAGTATAAATAAGAAAAACGGAACACAAGAAGTTAAATGAGCCGAGAGTCACAGCGATGGGTGACCTTCTCAGGAACGACTGCGAAGTCGATTTAAACTCAAATTTCGAACCGTAAAATTTGACGCCACGGTCCTTAGGACCCTTATAAACACAGTGGAAAAGAGAAAATCACGAAAAGAATCAAGCCTACCAAATAATTAGGTCGTGGAGCCAAGAAATATCAATTATTTGCAAACCGATGAATCAAGTAGGGGCAATTTGGTCAATTGACCCCGAGAGCTGACTTCTGACCTAACTGTCAAATAAAATCGGAGAAAAGAAAATTTCGGAATCGAAAATTAAATTAAAGAACTAAAAGAAAAAAAAAAAGAAAATTGAAAAGTAAAAAGGTGATGACATCATGCATGACCTCATGCATGATGCCATAAAGAATAAAATTAAATTATTTACTTATTTAGATTTTTGGGTCTTCCATAAGGATAAAAACAAAACAAAGAAAAGAAAAACAAAAAAAAAAAACAAGTCTTCTTCTTCCTTTCTCCCTTGCCACCCTCACTCTCCCTCATTTCCCCATGGATATCCTCCATTAAAGCTTGCACTCAAGCTTACAATCCTTCATTAAACCTCAATAGCTTCCATAGAAACTTCATAAAAACTTGTTCTAGTCACTTGGGAAGGAGATTGGTCATCAAAGAAAGAGGAAAAAAGGAAAGCTCAAAGACACCTAACAAGGTTAGTGATTTAAGATGTGAAGTTAGTTTAATTGTTGCATTTTTAGCTTGATTAACTTGTAAATAAACTTAAAATGGAAAGAAAATTTATTGAGGGACCAAACTGAAATTCAGCCAGCATGAAGGGGGAGGGTGATTTGTATGATTTGAATGGTTTAAATGGGTTTAGAAACTTAAATTAGTGAGTGGTTATGATTAAAGACCTTGAAAGTAGCTAAATGCAACAAATAACATGAGTTAGGGTTTTGGAACCTAGGGTTTAGAGACAAAAATGTGAGAAACTTGTAAATGGTGTCTTTGACCTAATTTGAAGTGAGAAATGGTCATTTATGACCAAATGAAGTGTGTTGGAATGGTTGGAGTCAAGGTCAAATTCGGACTCAATGTGGTCATGCTGCTGGCAACATGACCAAGTCAACTTTGAGGGACCAAAAATGAAATTTTACAAGTCCAATTGATATGGGATTAATTGAGGATGAAAATAGGCACTAAATGACACAATTTTCATTTAGGAAGCCTGCCCAAAAAGTGACTAAAACCTAGTGAACAAAGTGGCCGAAGTCGGAAAATCGCGGGCTGCCCCTGCACAAACTGACCAAATGAACAGTATTCTGTTCATTTGGTCATAACTAGAGCTAGACATGTCACAATGACCTGAAATTTTACTAGTGGTTAGATGAGATATAGACCTTAAACTTTCATGAAGAACACAAACCCAAATTATGCCATTAACCCAATCAAATTATTGAGCAAAGTCGAGTCACTGAATCTGCAGAACTGTAGATTTGCCATATGAGCAGTAATGTTTCAATGGCTATAACTCTCTCTAGAAAACTCCGATTTAGGTGATTCTTGAACCGATGGAAACCTAAGACATAGTAGAACATTTCGTATGAAGAAAATTAGACTAAATTATGGACGTAACTTAATCAAATTGCTGAACGAAATTGGATCGATAATCTGCTAGAACCAAAATTTGCAGCATGAACAGTACACGTGAACAGTAACAGTATTTTGGCTATAACTTGAGCTACAAAACTTCAATTGGGGTGATTCAAAAAGGAGAATAAACTTAAGACAATGGGGAACATTTTCTATGAAGAAAGTTTTGCCAAATTCCAACAATAAAGTGACCAATGGAACAGTGCAACTTAGGACTCCAAAACTGAAATTTACCAAATTTGCCTAAAAGACTTAGAAATTGAGTAAACAACCAAAACCAACAAGTTTGGTGACCAAAATGTGGTATATGGGTGAAGTTGGAATTCCCATACCTATTAAGCCTTAGAAAGTCAACAATTTGACTTGAATAGTATAGTGAATAGTAACCCGAAACACAAAATTTCAAGAATGTCGAGTTTAGCACGTTAGAGCTAGGTAAAAATGAGGCTAAATTTATTTTGGATTTATGTTAAGTTCTAGTACTGAAACATTATAAAATTGTGTGTTTCAGTTGAAAAGAATATTGGGAAGGAACCCAAGGAACCGAGTCGGGGCTAAGGGACGACTCGCTTGAGGTTTGTGCACAACATCACTATGCTTTAAAATTCATTGATAAAGTGAATGAAATATGTATTTTACTTTTGCTTTGAATTGTTGAAAGTTTATTGTGACCTTATTTATGATGTTTTGATTTAAATTGTGGAAAGTTAGTTGTGTATATTTGAAATGACAATGTTTAGCAAATTGTTAAGATAAGTTTTGAAACCACAGTGTCATGACCATATATTTGAACACCTCACTAGCACGACAAGTGGGGATAATTAGTTTCGAATTTTGATTCCTTCTCTGGAGAAGTGTTGAGGTGTGCCAGTAGAAGAGTATGTGAATGGATATCCATATATTTGAGCTAGCTAGCCTTGTGATGTGATTTCTCTTTAGCCTCTGGCTATTGAGATTCTATTTGTTTCGAATGGCATGATCTAACTGTGGGTTTTATGAAACGTGTTTTGATACTTCGAAATGAACTTGGTTTGCATTAAAACCTCATAATTCATGTTTTGTGTTTAATGCTCATGTTTAGTCAAATTTTTGAATAAATGTGATTTATATTTTGCATAAAGATTATTTTAGCATATTGTGCACCACTGAGTCCTAGTACTCAGCGATGGCTTCTATTACTGTCGCATGCAGATCTGAGAGACTAGAGGAGCGTGGAG
This sequence comes from Hevea brasiliensis, assembly GCF_030052815.1. Classification (NCBI taxonomy): domain Eukaryota; kingdom Viridiplantae; phylum Streptophyta; class Magnoliopsida; order Malpighiales; family Euphorbiaceae; genus Hevea; species Hevea brasiliensis. The sequence goes on along the minus strand of NC_079506.1, from coordinate 72,394,491 downwards.
ATTTTGAGGTGTGAGGAGCTATCAGCTTAAAGTCATCGGGTATAATTTATACCCTAATTGTAAATATTTCTTTTCATGAATGTATTGCATATAAATGTATGGACATGCAAATGGGTCTTGAGCAGCTTGTACAAAAATTTGTATGAAGTTTGTAATAAAGTTTAGTTTGTATTTTTTTTTTATGTAAATTTTGTAAGAATGTATATAAATTGTTTTGTCTCTAATGAAATATGAGTACAACTATTTTATTTAATTTAAATGAAATGTATTGCTAGTATGCTGAGGATTATTGAATTTTAAACTTGAGAAATTTATTGAAATGATTGTGAAATTGATTGAGTTTGCTTGTGAAATTGAAGTAGTGGTTGAGAAAAATTTTTAGAAGTGCTTTTTACGGGTAGTTGAAGAACTGTTTTCTCAAAATACAGAGGGAACTCTGTCAAAATTTTTATAAAATTTGCGTAAAAATAAAATGGGCAAAAAATATTAACTAGTTTTAATTTTAACTAAATGTTTTAAGTACTTATTAGAAAATGCTCACCACTTATCAAAAATAAGAAAATTATTTTAAAATCCCTTGTAGGGTACTTAATGAGTTATCGGTAGGTGAAGTTCGGTAGTTCATTAGGTATTCTATGGGATCATGTTATGCCTTACAGAGGGGTAAGGTGTGACAATCTTGAATCCAAAGGTTGATAGTAAGAAATTAAATTGCAAGAAATTAAAATCAACTTAGATCTAGAATCTAGATGTTGATAACAGAAAATTAAATTGCAGGAAATTAAAATCAACTTGGATCTTAAATCCAGAGGTTGATAACAAGAAATGAAACTAAAATCAACATGGATTTTGAATCTAGATGTTGATAATAGGAAATTAAATTGCATGAAACCAAAATCAACTTGGATCTTGAATCCAGAGGTTGATAACAGGAAATTAAATTGCATGAAACTAAAATCAATATAAAAATAAATTGCATGAAATTAAAATCAACTTAGATATTGAATCCAGAGGTTGATAGCAGCATGAAATTAAAATCAACTTGGATCTTAAATCCAGAGGTTAATAGTAGGAAATTAAATTGCAAGACAACTTAGATCTAGAATCCAGAAGTTGATAATAGAAAATTAAATTGTATGAAATTAAAATCAACTTGAATCTTGAATCCAGAGGTTTATAACAGGAAATGAAACTAAAATCAACATGGATCTTGAATCCAAAGGTTGATAACAAGAAACTAAATTGTATGAAACTAAAATCAACTTGGATCTTGAATCCAAATATTGATAACCGAAAATTAAATTATAGGAAATTAAAATCAACTTGGATATAGAATTCAGAACTTGATAATAGGAAATTAAATTGCAGGAAATTAAAATCAACTTGGATTTTGAATCAGAGGTTGATAAAAGAAAATTAAATTACAAGAAATAAAAATCAATTTGGATCTAGAATCCAGAGGTTGATAACAGGAAATTAAATTATAGAAAATTAAAATCAACTCAAATCTTGAATCCAGAGGTTAAAGATGACAAATTAAATTGCAGAAAATTAAAATCAACTTGGATCTAGAATCTAGAGGTTGAGAAAAAGAAAGTAAATTGCAGGAAACTAAAATCAACTTATATCTTGAATCTAGAGGTTGATAACAGGAAATTAAATTGCAGGAAATTAAAATCAACTTGGATTTTGAATCTAGAGGTTGATGATAGAAAATTAAATTGCGTGAAACTCAAATCAACTTGGATCTTGGATCAAGAGGTTGATGGCACAAAATTAAATTGCCTGAAATTAAAATCAACTTGGATCTTGAATCCAGAGGTTGATAACAGAAAATTAAATTACAGGAAATTAAAATCAACTTGGATCTTGAACGCAGAGGTTGATAACAGAAAATTAAATTGCATGAAACTAAAATGAACTTTGATCTTGAATCCAGAAGTTAATAACAGAAAATTAAATTGTATGAAATTAAAGTCAACTTGGATCTTGAATCCAGAGGTTGATGACATAAAAATAAATTGCAGAAAATTAAAATTAATTTGGATCTTGAATCCAGAGATTGATAACTGAAAATTAAATTGCATGAAACTAAAATCAACTTGGATCTTGAATCCAAAAGTTGATAACAGGAAATTAAATATTGCAGGAAATCAAAATCAACTTAGATCTTGAATCCAAAGGTTGATAACACAAACTAAAGCTTAGGATGTTAAGAACAAATGATTACTATTATCCTAAACAAATAGGCTGATTTCAAGCTTGGTTATCTAGCAAATTTACCATAAGTTTAATTATGAAAGGTTGAATGTTTGATCTTCAAAGCAAACCTAGTGAGAGAACTCTACTAGATCAAAAGTTTACTTAATCATGAACCTAAAGCTGAATGATTGATGGGAGAAGTGAAAGTAGACCCAAAGATAAGGTTTTTCATTCGTCCCCAATCCACTTCCTCTTAGTCATTTAGAGGTTCCTTGTTATAGAGAGTGGCTTCTCCAATTCTCACCTTCTTTTGTTAGAAGCGCCTTTTCTGGTTTTCACTCCTACCCTTTTTTTTTAGTTCACTTTTTCAGGATGCCCTTTTGGGTTTTCATCCTTTTCTCATTTTGTAGAAAGCGCCCTTACGGATTTTTGCTTTCTTTTTCTCATTTTGCTAGGAGCGCCCTTTCAGGTTTTCACCCCTATATATATATATATAAATTTTATATAGCTTGGTTCCCAATCTCTTTGGTGGTATCTTGCATTAGTATGCTATTTGTTCGCTGATTTTTATCCCCTGCAATCTCAAAGCAATATATATAGAGTTACAAATGTTTAAATTCTTACCTTATAATAAAACGTTAATAAGTTAACAGTGCAAATTCCAACATAAATGGGCTAGTGGGTTATGCATGAAGTGTAAGAAAAATTGACATTATGAGAAATAAGAATACATGAAAGGTATACAATTCTTGGGAGAAAAGGTAAGGGAAGTCATGTGAATTCCTTTCAATCAACCTTTAGGACCCTTCATTGCCAGAGATACTAACAATACGAGAAGAACCCTTGTGCCATAGTTACTTATTGCCTTCCAACTCTGAGCCTATCACCCAACCTTATTCGTCCATTTTTTGTCCTACTAGGAGCGCCCTTTTAGGTTTTCACTCCTATTTTTTTTTTTAATATATAGCTCACTTTTTCAGGATGCCCTTTCAAGTTTTCATCCTTCCCTCATTTTGCAAAAAACGCACTTACGGGTTTTTGCCTTCTTTCTTCCATTTTGCTAGGAGTGCCCTTTCGGGTTTTCACTCCTATCCTTTTTTTTAGGCATAATAGCTCTTTACAGCATCTGCATTTACTGGTTTTGACAATTTTTCTTCATCCATGTGGGTTAAGATTAAAGTGTCCCCAGAAAATGCCTTTTTGACGACATATGGCCCTTCATAAGTTGGTGACCATTTGCCCTGAGGATCATTCTGATTTGGCAGTATTTTCTTCAGAACAAGGTCTCCAGGTTGGAATTTTCAAGGTCATACATTCTTATTAAATATCTTAGCCATTCTAGCTTGGTATAGCTATCCATGACAAATTGTTGTTAATCTTTTCTCATCAATCAGATTGAGCTGATCGAATCTTGTTTTTGCTCATTCAGTTTCATCCAACTCTGCCTCCATTAAGATCTGTAGAGAGGGAATCTCCACCTTAATTGGTAAAACTGCTTCCATGCCATACACTAATGAATATGGAGTTGCCCTAGTCGACGTCCTTTGTAACACCCTCCCAGTAGCAACTCCGTACAGTCTACTGTTCCGGTGACCGGTGTCGGTCCGGACAGCTAGAACGTCCGGAAAAATATTTAAACTAAAGTCAGAAACCATAATTAACTCAAATATTAATAAGAAAAATTTAGTAAAAATTTTAGAAATAAAATACAACCAAGTTAAACGAGCCGGTGCCCTAGCGAGGGGTAAACCAGAGGGAAGTTGCGGTTCTCGCAACGAGGAGCCCTAGACCCGGGGGAAAAATTATAAAATAATTTTTGAGACTCCAGAGAAGGGTCATTGAGGTTCCTATGGCATTAGAATGCCAAGAAAATACCTAGGAAAATTTTTCAATCGGTACAGACAATTTTGACCCGTTGAGCCGAACGGAGGGCATTTTGGTCATTTCACCTTCAGAGGTGATTTTTGGCCGACTTGTCCAGCTAAGTAAATAATTAATATGACATAAAATATGAAGAAACATTACTAGAAATTAAATTGAAAATGAGTAGTGGAGGAAAGAAAAGAAAAATACAACATATGCAATTTATGACATCATTGTGATGTCATTTAAAATTGTCCACCAATCACAATTAAGTAACCATCAAATTAACAAATAAAAAGAGTCAAAAGAGACCAAAGAATTAAAAAGCAAATAGCAGCCCTTCTTCTCCTTCAAAAACGTTTTTCACCTCCTCCCTCACTCCTCCATTAACAAACTTTCTAAAGCTTCAATTTCCATGCTTTCCTCACCCCAAAACCCTAAGTCCCTTCACTAAAAACTTGTCTCTACCTCTTGGGAAGTGTTTGGCAGCCTAGAAAGGGAAAGAAAGTGGAGATTAACTTGGGAAAATTCTGCCCTACAAGAGGTTAGTGCACATATATACTTAAAACTCTTTAATCCCATGCTAGAGACTTGAAACAAGTATGAATTTGTAACTTAAATGAATAAAAGTTATGTGTATGTCCACCATGATTTTTGGCAGCCCTAAAGAAGGAACATGATTGAGTGTCTTGATGGACTTAGAGTGAACTAGAGAGTATGTTTAAAAAAAAAAAAATATATATATATATATATATATATATATATATATATATATATGTAAGGAAAGAAAGTGATTAATTAAGGTAGTTGTGAAAATTTATAATGGAAATTAAGGTTTTGAGATGTGAAACTTGGATTTAGCTTATGAAATTGTGAAAGAACATTATAAGGGTCAATTAGTGACCATTTTAGGTAAGTTGACCACAATTTAGATTGAAAAATAGTATGGCAAAGTGAAGGTGTAGACCGCCCTAGGATAGCAGCAATGGACTGAGATTTCAGTCCAATTACACAGCCATAACTTTGGTTGTGTTAGTCCAATTGGTGTTTGGCCAATTGGACATGAAACTAGGCTTATAATGGCACATTTTTGCTGAAGAGACCATGCCCAAAAGACCAAAGCAAGAGGACCAAAAGTTGGCCCCAATCCGGATACCCTGCAACTGATTCTGCAGAATGACCAAATGAACAGTAACTGTTCATTTGGCCATAACTCACTGTAGATTTGGTCAATTGACCTGAAATTTTTACAGCAACAAGTTAAGACATAGACAAACAACTTTCATGAAGAAACTTACCCCAAATTATGACCAGAACCTAACCCAAATAGCAGTGGAAGTCACTGTTCATGTTACTGTAGATATGGTAATTTCTGCAGAATGGAAATCCGGCCAGCTGTGGTTTTTGGACCATAACTGGAGCTACAAAACTCCAAATGGAGTGATTCAAAAAAGGAAATTCAACTAGACAAAATAAAAAACAACTTTCATGTTTGCCATTTCTTCAAATTCCCACTGCAACAGTGCTTAATGGAACAGTAAACTTAGGCTTCAAAAACTGAAATTTCTGCCCTCTTGGTTTTAAGTTAGAAATGGTAATGGTGACCAATTCTAACAAGTTTTAAATGCAAAATGTGGTATGTTGGGAATGCCAAAACCAAGGTACATAATTTCTACCTAAAAGTCAACATTTTTGTTGACCAAAGAGGTGAATAGTGACACTAAAACTTGAAATTCAAAATTTGAAATTAGAAATGCATCTAGGGGACTTTAAATTGTAATTGGCAATTAATACTAGCAAATATAAAACTCAAAATGTGGGATCTTGGTGTAATTAGAATTTATATATCCATTAAGTATAAAAAGTCAACATTTTGGTTGACTAGTAAGGTGAATAGTAATCAAAATAATTAGCAAATTAAGATGAAGACCTAGAACCAATTCTAAGCTTAAATGCTTAGAATGGTATGACAAATGTGGACTATGCATCTTAGTCAAAATTATTAAAAAGGGAATTAAGAGCATAAATTTGAAATCCATGAAATTTTCATAGATTACTTGAAACATGAAAAATAAGTCACCAAATTGATGTAAATAGATAGTTAAGGCTTATATGCCCATCACAAATGGAATTCATAAAATATTAGTAACTCAACTTGAAATATAAAATTTGTAATTACATAAGTAGATTCTTCAATGTATAAATGAGAAAGGAAAAATGTTTTGAATACAATGGTACATGTGAACCATTGTTTAGAATTGTGATCAATATGAATAACATAATGAATGAATAAATGAACTATATTAATGTATGAATGAGACATTAGTTCTCATTATTATAGAAAGGAGAAGTATTTTGAGTACAATGGTATAAAAAGATAATTGATGTGAATTGTGATCATATAAATGATCAAATGAATGTATGAATTATAATTGAAATTTATCATGAAATAATGGATTCATAAAACACAATATATTAATATTTAATGATATTATGTGCCCTTGTATTGCCTAGACACGTGTGTCAGATTGGATAGATTGGCATGCCAATAGGGTATTATTTTAGCAGTACTGCGAAAGGCTTTATGCCTGTATTCATGGCTTTATGCCCGTATTCATGGCTTTTATGCCCGTATTCATGGCTTTTATGCCCGATTATGTGATATCATGGCTTTTTAGCCATACTGACTGCATACGTAGTTGACGTTCTGCGTCCCATGGTATGATGGCCCGAGGCACTGCGGTGTCCAGTGCCAACGACTGCTATCCATTTAGTCACCGTCAGAGGTTACTTGGGCAGTGTAATTTATTGAAATAAATTAAGACTATTAGTAATTAAAAATATTGGAAATCAAATAAATGAGTTAATAAGACTTCAAAAGAATTAGTTAGAATTATGAAATAATCTGAAACAACCTAGCAAGTATAGAGAAAATGCTAAAAGATTAGCAAAGAAAATTACAACATAAATAAATATTGCAAATGAGCTTATATAACAATATAAGCATAAATTTATTATTTTCAGATCATTTTTCTTTGTATATTTTATTTTCTTGTTATATTATTGCACCACTAAGCAGCAATGCTTAGAGATAGATTTGTTTCCTTCGCAGTAATCAAGCCGAACCCAATGGACGTTTGACTGGGAATTTTGGGAGTTTTGATCTGCAGAAGTGTCCGAAGTATTCAAGGTTGTCACCTCCTCAGCAATGCATGTAGATAGGGCCCATATAGATCATATTTTGTATTTTGTATAAAATGCTAGATATTGTATTATGATGTAAATTATGAAATTATGTAAATTAAGGAAATTTGAAAATTTTGCTTATGTAATTTGAGAATATTTACATATGAATTGAATGTGAATGAAAATGTATGGAAATGATTATGAAATTGAAATGATTGATGAGATCATTATGATTAGCAAGAATAAGACTTTATTTTGAAAATATTGTTGAATTGAATTTCAAACAGGTGAATAGTAAAATACGTCAACTGATAATAAAATAGGGGAAACTCCGCTGGTTTCTCCGTCGAAAAATAATTAATATTAAAATATAACGAGATCAAAATATGAAAGGAATAAAGTAAGATAAGATAGGGTGCTCCGGCACCGAATGTAGCACGCCTTGCTCGGCTACACTGTAGTCGGGTGAGGGGTGTCTCATCCTTATCGTAGTCCGATAAGCGTGGAGGGAAAATGGGAGCATGTCATGCCAATCTTTATAAGTGATGGTCATCTTTTCAATTATCCATTTGAGATTCTTATTTGCAACTTTAACAGCTCCATTCATTTGTGGATGATAGAGCAATGAGTTGTGGTGATGGTTCTTATATTGATCACATAACTTTTGAACATTTAAACCATTCAAATTTTGAGCATTGTTAGTAATAATTTCACTAGGGAGGCCATATCTACAGATGATGTTATTCTTGAGGAACTTTATGAATGCTTTCTGAGTGACGTGAGCATATGAGGCAGCTTCAACCCATTTAGTAAAATAATCAATAGCCACCAAAATGAACCTATGCCCATTAGAAGCTTTTGGAGTAATTAGACCTACGACATCAATTCCCCACATTGCAAATGGCCACGGAGCTATCAAATTGTGAAGTTGATAGGGTGGGACGTTTATCCGATCAACATAAATTTGAAACTTGTGACATTTTCGAAAGTATTCAATATAGTACCTTTCCAAAGTAGTCCAATAATATTCTCACCGTAAGATCTGCTTAGCCATCATGTGTCCATTGGCATGGGTGACATAGTTCCCTTCATGAGTTTTAAAAAGAATCCTTTTAGCCTCATTTGCATCCACACACCTCAATAATTCTCCATTGAAGTTTCTTTTATATAGGATTTCACCACTGGGGAAATATCCTAATGCCAACCTCCTGATCATTCTCCTTTTGTTTCTACTTGCCCCTAGAGGATACTCTCTGGTTTTGATGTATTGCTAAATGTCGTGATACCGGGGTTTACCGTCTATCTCCTCTTCAATCATAAGGCAGTATGCAAGCTCACCCTTTGCTTTTATTTGCAACAACTGCACTTCTTGCCCCTCCTACATTTGAGTCATAACTACTAGCGTAGCCAAAGCATCTGTAAACTGGTTCTTATCACATCCCAAATGAGTAAAGGAGATTTCTTCAAATATCTTAATCAATTCCAGGAGGTACGTCTAATATGGAATTAATTTTGGATCTTTGGTTTGCCATTCTCCCTTCACTTGGTAAATTATCAAGGCTGAGTCTCCATATACCTCTAATTTCTTTACTTTCATTTCAATAGCAACTTGCAAACCAATCACACAGGACTCATATTCTGTAACATTATTGGTGCATTCAAATTTTAGCTTAACTTCCACTAGGGAATGTTTCCCGTCTGGAGATACTAGTACTGCCCCAATCCCATTACCTAAGAGGTTAACTGCCCCGTAGAAATACATCTTCCATAAATCATCTTGCCCCTCGGTTTCGTCACTTACTATATTGATATGCTCATCCGGGAATTCAAAATCTAGTGCTTCATAATCATCAAATGGATTTTTTGCTAGGAGGTCTGCTATCATACTTCCTTTCATCGCCTTCCTTATCATATAGATAATGTCATATTATGAGAGTATGACTTGCCACTTTGCTATTCTCTCGAGTACGAATGGACTTTCAAAGACATATTTAATTGGCTCCATCCTGGAGATGAGCCACATATTATAGTTCAACATGTAGTGCTTGAGCCAATTTGCTGTCTAAGCCAATGCATAACAAGTCTTTTCTACAAATGAATACCATGCCTCACATTCGTTCAACTTTTTGCTCAGATAGTAAATGGCTCTTTCCTTTCTTCCCTCATCATCATGCTGTCCCAGGACACAACCCATAGACATTGATGGAATGCCATATATAAGATTAACAGTCTACTAGCTGTCGGAGGGACCAAGATAGGTGGGTTTGACAAATATCGCTTAATCTTTTCAAAGGCCTCTTGACAAGCTTCATCCCATTTTGCAGTGGTATTCTTCTTTAGCAACTTGAAGATTGGCTCGGCTTTAGCCATGAGATTAGAGATGAACCTAGAGATGTAATTCAATTTTCCCAAAAAGCTACACACATCCCTTTCTGTCTTTGGGAATGGCATTTCTTGAATAGCCCTAACTTTATCTGGGTCAATTTCTATCCCCTTCTCACTAACTATAAAGCCCAACAGTTTTCTCGACTTTGCCCTGAACACACACTTTGCTGGGTTTAGTTTCAGCTTGTATTTCCCCAACCTTTCAGATACTTTTCTCAACACCTGTACATGGCTTTTCGCTCCTCTAGACTTAATGATCATATCATCCACATAGACTTCTACTTCTTTGTGCATCATATCATGGAATAATATAATTATGGCACGTTGATATGTAGCTCTAGCATTCTTGAGCTCAAAAGGCATAACTTATAACAAAATACCCGCCATTGAGTGATAAAGGCGGTCTTTTTCTTGTCTGCATTGTCCATCAAAATTTGATTATACCCTGAGGCTCCATCGATGCAAGAACATCTCCCTAGTCCCACTGCATTTTCAACCAGCACATCTATATGTGAAAGCGAAAAATCATCTTTTAAACTAGCCTTTTTGAGATCCCTGTAGTTAATACAGACTCTCACCCTACCATCCTTCTTTATTACTGGAACAACATCTGTCATCCATTCAGGGTATTTTACAACTTCTAGGAACCCTACATCGTACTGCTTTTTAATTTCATCTCTGACCTTCAGCAGAGTGGTAAGATCCATTCTCCTCAGTTTTTGCTTTACTGGCATTGCCTTTGGAATCAAAGGGATCTTGTGAGTTACAATTTGAGGGTCCAGACCCGGCATATTGTCGTAGCTCCAAGAAAAAACATCCATGAATTCCTGTAACAACTGAATCATATCTTTCAACTCTTCATTATCTACCACCTTGAGCTCCTTTCTATTTTGTTCTGTCCCTAAATTTAGGATGTTCATACCTTTTCCATAGGGCATGAGACTAGGTTTATCTGATTCTTGTCGTTCTGATACTTCCTTTAGGGATATACACTCTTCCTCTTCTTTAGAATCACTAGTATCCATGGCAATTATAGGTCTCTCAAAGTTAATCTGAGGAATATCAGTGTCGATTGAGTTATTATAGTTTGGTTGATTATCAATCCTTGAAATGGGATGATTAAAAGAATGGAATTTAGCAAATGATTTCATTAAGCAAAGAAAAGGCTAAACTAAAAGGAAGTAATTGGACTTAAAAATTTGGAAAATGCACTATTAATTCGTTAATGTTTAATCATAAGAGAAGGTCCATTTATAAAATTTTACTTAACACCATGGACTAAGTGATCAATTGTTGGTAACTAAATATATATTACTTTAAGAAAAGCATTGGGATGTCCTCTGCTTCCAAGTTATCAAGCTCTTGGTTCTCCTTCATTGGCAAAATCAACATTTTCGGTTTAGGACTCGGCTACAGGACATTGATGGATATGTCTGACAGAGGCCTCTCTTCAGCTTCATAAATGGCTGGCAATGGATGCGTGAAAATATCTTGAATTTGGGGAATAATCTCCTCTCATTTAGATAGCTGATCAAATCACTGGTCACGGAGCATATATCTCATCTTGAACCTTCCATCCATCAAAGCATCCCCGTCATATCCTAGCCCAAAGCGCCCCTTTTTCTGGGTAGCAGTTATGGGCTCAACAATCCCTTGTATCCTAACGCCTAACCCTTTTCCTTCCTCATATTCGTTCCTCAACATTACCTTTGCCACCATGTTGATGATTCCCCAGTCGTTCCTGGATACCCCTTATAATTCTAGAGCTTGGAAAGAGCTCTCCAATGCTTGTTCAGTCATCTCTATATACGAAATAGACTGAGGCTTAGTGACCAACAGGGCTTCCTCCCCCCTGACAGTAACTATCTCTCCATTTATAACATACTTGATTCTTTGGTGCAGGAAAGAGGGTACGACATTGGCAGCATGAATCCATGGTCTTCCTAGCAGCATGGTATAGGTTGGCTTAATGTTCATCACTTGGAAGGTGACATCAAAGATACAGGCTCTAATCTGGAGTGGCAGCTCTATATCTCCTAATACATCTCTCTTCATCCCATCGAAAGCCCTGACTATCATACTGCTTTGGCAGATTAATGATGGTTCGATCGGGAGCCTAGCCAAGGTGGCACTTGGTAACACATTGAGTGCAAATCCATTATCAATCAGAACCTTTGCTACCATGTACCCTTTATATTTTATGGTCACATGTAAAGCTTTAGTGTGCTTTAAACTAGCAAGGTCGATTTCATCATATGAAAAGTGACAAAATTTGATGCCTGAATTTGTCCAACAATCTTCTCAAATTGTCCCGGCATGATGTCAGGAGTCACAAAGGCCTAATTTAAAACCCTCTGTAATACTTGTCAATGCACATCCGAGCTCAAATGACAGCAATGAAATCCTAGCAGGTGTTCTCTTCAATTGCTCAATTACATCATATTCACTTTGCTTCATTATCTGCAAGAGCAGCTCATCTTCATTCTTTTTTTTGCTAGATCCTCCTTTATCTATTTTCCTAGCACCCTTGTCACCATTCCTCACCACTTCTTCCACCTTCCCCTTTCCTCTCTTGTTTCTTGGTTTGTTTGGACTGTAACACCTCCCACTCCTGGTAATACACTCTATCTCCCCATCTGATATGGGTGGCCTATTGGTAGGCTTCATAAGCTAGGAGATAGGGCTAGGCTTAGGTTTACTCACTGACTGGTTAGAAGCTATATTGCTTGTAAGGAAGGATGGCCCTATAAAAGTGAGTTTGAAGTGGGAAGAGGATGTAGAGCATGGTTTGGATGAAGTGATTGCTTGGGTATAGGTGTGGTAAAGGGCAGGAATGGAGGAACTGCTCAGAGCATCTTGTGTGAATACTTAAAAATTATAATCCCATAGCACAGTGTGAGTATTGGTCACTAGGAGTTGTGGAGTTGTCCTAATGATAACTCTTGGGGGATTTGATGCGGTTGGCACTGGGGGAAAAGAAAATAAAATCTTAGGCTTTTGACTGCCCTGATCTTCTTCAGTTATATTTATTTCCCTTTCTTCCTTTACTTTTAGCTTCTTTTAGCACCTCAAGATCTTAAACATTATTAATTTGCCCACCTCATCTTTAAACTCTGGGCAATATGCAATTACATAATCTGGTGTGCACCTATGATAGGCAACAGGGTCATTTCTAGATTTTTCAATCCTAGGGTCAAGATACCCCTCTTTGACAACAAATTCAAAAATTTGTTCAAAGTATGGAACCAACTGTTTGACTTCAGGTGTTTGAGCATCATCTACGACTTCTATCACATTCACATTTCTTCCTCTCCTTGCATCATGGTTAGGCAAGGGATTCATTCCCACATTTGGAGTTGCATCACTACCTTCTATCTTCAACCACCTGTTTCTAATAAGGGATTATACCCTACCTTTTAATGCCCCATAGTTATCGATTGAATGACCAACTGCGCCTCTGTGGTACTCACATCGAGCATTTGCATCATACTACCTAGGGTATGGGGTTGCAATGGGTCTAATGGTATAGGAAGAATCTGATAAATGCTTAACAGGTAGTGATAAATTTCGCTTAAAGGCATTGGACGAGGAGGGTCAGGATTTCTAGGTGGTATAGGGTTGGCTTGGGGAGTCTGAGGTTGGGTGATGGGATTAGTTTGGATTGGTGGTATAGGAGAGTAGGTAGTTTGTGATGGAAATTGCTGTAGGCGAGGGTAAGAATAGTGCGGGAATTATGGGGGAACATTGGCTACCATCAGGTTTTAAGAAGGAAATCTGAGACAGTAGGTGTTTTGTGAGGGGCATGGTTGATAGGCCTATTGTGCTACATTATGCACCTCCCCTTTCCTTTTCTTTTCTTTCCTGAATTCGTAACTCTTTTTACTGGACTTTGAAGGAGTGGAAGCTTGAATAAAGGGCATTAGAACCTTGAATTTCAAAAATTATTTCTAAGGTTACATGCACTATACCAAGTATCTTATGATCCTAATCAATTTCCAATGCCCAATTGCACACCAAAACATATTTTAGCATGCATTAAAATTTCATTTGCCATTAAAGATTATGAATTAACATTTAATTTAATTAAACCCTAACTAAAAGAGGGATTTTTAGGTACTAACCTCTTGATGCACAATTGAAGCCTCTTAGGATGTTCTTAGGACCCCAAATGTTGTCCCTCTAGTTTGTCCACCACAAGCACACACCAAAGATGCAATGGCAGCCCCTAGATTGGCTTCTCAAGCCTTGTCAACCAATTTTGAGATGGGGTTTATACTTTGTGAATGTTGTATGAATGTATTGGGTGTTAGAAACACTTTCTAATAATTTTAATTCAAGAGGAAATCAAAGTTTTTCCCTTTGAATCAATTGAGAAATTGAAGAGGAGAAGAGAACCCCATGTTGCCGTCCAACATAAGAGAAAAGAGAGGAGTGGTTGATTTTTCTTTATAACCTTTCTTTATATACTTAGGTCAAACCCTAACTCCCTTGCCACATGTCATTACAAGATCCCATCTTGTTATTATTTGATTTAATCTTATGAAGCCAAGTGTCAAGCTCTAGTTAAATCATGACATATGGTCTTCCATCATAGGAAGACAAGTGGCAAGATCATATGGTGTAACGTCCTCACCGTAGGTAGTCCGTACATTTCACCGTTTCGATGACTAATGTCTGTTCGGACAGTTAGAATGTCTGGAACTACACTTAAACTATAGTGAGGAGACATAAATTGATGGAATAAATGTTAAGAAAATATAGGAAATAAATTTTTGGGACCTAATTAAAGGTTTATTTACGAAAAAAAATGACATTAAAGATGTTAAAGAAAATTTAGAGAAAATAAAATAAAATTTACAGAATTTTTAATTGGTACAAAAATAATAAAAATAACCCGATATGCACTATAGAGGGCATTTTGGTCATTTCAACCTCAGAGGTGAATTTTGACCTAAATGTCAAATTAAAATATTAGAGAATGAAATAATTAACATAAGTTAAAATTTATGAGTTGAATTAGAAAGAAGAAGAAGAGAAAGAAAAAGAAAAGAAAAGAAAAGAAAAGAAAAAGGTTTATGAAAATTTAAAAAAAATTAATTAAAGTACCATATATAGAATATATAAATACCCATAAGAAGACAAAACCCCACTAACTCATCTTCTTCTTCCTCTTCTCTCTCTCCTTGCCGTCTCCATTGGTTCCTCTCTTCCACCATTTTCATTTAAGCTTAAGGCTTGATTTTCTCCTCACTCACTCACCAAAACCCATAGTCTCCTTCATTAAAAATCATCTCCACCCCATAAGGAAGCTATTGGTAGTGATTATAAGAAGGGAAATTGAAGTTTGCAAGTTGGGTCACAAAGGTAAGTACAAGATACCACTTTCTCTCTTCTTTAAATCTTGTAAGAATGATGAGATGAGTGAGTATCACAAGAAAATGAAAACAAATAATAAGAAAATGAAATGCCCAAATTTCGTCAGCCATGGAACCCTTGGGGTTTGATGATTTTAAATGATGAAAATGGGTTCCATGAGAATGTTTGATAAGTAGATATGTCTAGGAGTTAGAATGTGTAGTGTTTGTGCAAATTGGAACTTTGAAACTAGGGTTTGTGTACATGATTTGAGGACCTTATGTAAATGCTTGAAATTGACCTAATTGAGTTGAGATTATTGCTTATAGAAGTGTTATGTATGCCAATTAAAGTAAGGAAGTTGGAGGAAATTGAAAATTAGGAGTGCTTATTTTCTGCAGGTTGGGACTCAACGAGTCCAGTGTGTTTGATGAACCATAACTGATTGTGTGTTGCTCCAATTGGTATGAGGCCAATTGGAGGTGAAACTAGACCCAAAATAGACCATTTTTCATCAAGAAACCATGACCAAATTCTGTCCAAAACTTGACCTAAACACTGCCCAATTCCAGATGACCCTGCACAAAACCTAGAAAATGACCAAATGAACAGTATATATTCATTTGGTCATAACTTCGTCTATACTGGTCCAAATGACTTAAATTTTATACTATTGGAAAGATTAGACATAGAGCTACAATTTTCATGAAGACCACTGAACCCAGAAATGCCAAAAACCAAACCAAATTGCTGGCCCAAGTTGGGTCACAAAACTATCAAGAATTAGGTTGCCCATAAACTACTGGACATAAACTTACCCGACCAGTTTTGGCAAAATGGCCATAACTTGGTCTACAAGAATTCAAATGTAATGAAATTAGTGGAAAAATGTCCATAAGACATAGGTCTACAAAATTGGTATTTTGACCAAGACCCAAAAATTAAGAGAACTAGGTCAAATTGTTAGAATAAATCAATCCATTAAAACCTGGATTCTAACCAAACTTCATTTGATCCTAGAACAGTCTTTTAGTCATATCTCCCACTAGAAAAATCCAATTGGGATGAGCCATACCTTTCCAAAAACTTGAGAAATAGGAATACAACTTTTTGTTAGGAACCTTCCTTAAATTATGAATTGAAGAACCTCAAAAAGTGACTTGCAGTCACCGACTTGAACTGAACACCTGTTGGCGCAGGGTATATGAGTCTAGGTCAGTTATTTAGCCATAAATAATTTCAAAAAACTAGAAAAATTGTGATACAAATTTCTCAATGATCATAAGACATAAGATAACAATTTATAAGAAGATAACTATGCCTAAAAGTGACTGCAACATGTTCCATTAATTAGGTAAATTTTAAGTCCAAAAGCTGCCTAGTTAAGGAACCCAAAATCTGGAAATGAACCGGTTATGGTTATTTGACCATAACTTGAGCTCTATAAACCCAAATGACATGATTCAAAAAGGAAAATAAAAGCAAGACATAGAGGACCAACTTCCATTAAGGAATTGTGGCCAAACAGTAGTCATAATTTATTCAATTTGATGTGCAAGAATAAGACAGAAAAGCTAAACCTAAAGAAAAGTACTTGAGATAAATTATTGACTTATCCCTAATAAGTCACTACATGCTAAATTACATGAAATAGGTATGTGGGACCTACTTTCCCACTACAAGGTGACATGAAATCAGTTAATACATAAAATGTAAATTACCTAATTGGTTTGTTAAACACATAAATCATATGAAATACACTTGGAATCTATGTTTCCATCATATATGAAATAACAATACTATAAATATGTATAGTACATGACATAAAATAAAGAGAGTGATAAATACATAAGTTATATGAATATGTACTTGGGACTTATGTTCCCATTATAATGACATGAAAATGGTATAAATCATAGATAGTACATGAAGTGAAATAACAATATGTTATGAACCCTTAATAGTACATAGCATGAAATAATAAAACTATAAGTGCTTAATAGTACTAAATTGCCCATAGTAAACCTAGTCTTATATTTATATAGTTGGATTGATTGATATACCAATTAGGGACTACAGATAGCAGTACTGCTTATAAAGCAAATCATGAACTGACAATATATGTCTGTTATGATTGTTCTACAGGCTATAAGCCTACTCATTGGCCATTGTGCCTAACCTTATTTCTGGCTTTGTGCCTGACAACTAGCCTCATGCCTAATAGATGTATATAGGGTAGCATATGGCTGTCTAACCTGTATACTCCCGTGTATCCAGCATTATAGTTTGTTATAGGTTACTTGGGCACACATATACAGATATGACATGAAATACACCAATATGACATAAAATACATTGATATGATTTCAAAGACTCTAATATGAGTTTAAAAAGCTAAAGAGTGAAATTAATACACAGAAAAGATACTGATAATTAAATTATTTACCAAAGTATAAAAAAGTCATAAATGACTTAGACTATATAAGAAACGAACAGAAAAGATACTTTTAAATTTAACTGTTTCCAAAGTGTAAAAAATTTATAAATGTCTTAGAATTGAGACAATTTCACTGATATGAGTTTAAGGAGACTAAAAATGGAATATATGCATATATAAGATCCTGATAAATATATTGATTCCAAAGTGCTATAAAATATGCAATTGACCTAGAATTATGAAATTACACATATTACTGTCATTTTAAATCATTTAGTTATTCTGCTTTAAGATTATGCACCACTAAGCAATTTTGCTTAGCACGTTGGATTTTCCATCGCGTAGGCACTGTAGATCAGCAGCCACCACAGCAGCATCCGCCATAGTGGTGTTCGGACAGAGCTCCAACCAGATCTGCTACCGTCCAGAGTCACCTCACTAGTCTTTTGTATTTTTGTAGGGCCCATGTATGGACTAGTATTTTGGTTCATTGTGTATAATCATGATGTAATTACTAGTTTATGATGTAAATAAAAATTGTAAATATATTTTGAGTTGTAAATAAAGTTATGAATTTCTGCATATAAATTCCCATATGAATGAATGAATGAAAAGTATATTCACTTGAAATTGTATCGGGACAACTTTCATTTTTCCAATTCTCTGGTCAAACCTTTGATCCCGGAGTGTGTTCCTTATCCAGAATCGCCCATCCATGAGAGCATCCTCCTCATATCCCAGGTCGAAGCGGATGATCTTTTGAATAGCTAGAATGGGTTCAACAATTCCCTGCAACGCGGCGCCCAATCCCTTGCCCTTTTCGTATCTATTCTTAAGCATCACCTTTGCCACTATAGTCGTACCCCCTTCCTCCCTCAGGGTAGTTTCCTGTAACTCTAGTGCCTGGAAAGAACTTTCTAAGGACTTTTCAGTTGTTTCCACATAAGGAACTGATTGCGGCTTGGTGACCAGCATGGCTTCTTCCCCCCTTACTGTGATGATCGTGCCACCCATGATGTATTTAATTCTCTAGTGCAGAGTGGAAGGTACGACATTTGCTGAATGGATCCAGGGTCTCCCTAGTAGCATGGTGTATGCAGGTTCAATGTCCATCACTTGAAACGTGACGTTGAAAGTGCATGCCTCGATTTGGAGTGGCAAATCGATGTCTCCAAGTACCTCCCTTCTTGTGCCGTCGAAGGCTCTTACCACCATGGCACTTTGGCGTATGTTTGATCGATCAACAGGTATTCTCACTAGGGTGGCATTGGGTAGGACATTAAGAGCAGATCCGTTGTCAATCAAGACTTTGGCGACTATGCACCCTTTACATTTGACTGTCACGTGCAAAGCTTTGGTGTGCTTTAAGCCAGTTGGGTCTATTTCCTCTTCCGAGAAAGTAACAAAGCTGGACGCCTGAATTTGCCCAATAATTTTCTCAAATTGCCTTGGAATAATATCGGGGTTCACAAAGGCCTGATCCAGAATCTTCTACAAGGCTTGGCGATGCACTTTCGAGCTCAGAATCAGCGACAGTAATGAAATCCAGGCTAGCGTCTTCCTCAGTTGCTCGACAACATCGTATTCACTCTGCTTCATTATTTGAAGCAACAGCTCCTCTTCTCCCCTTAGTTCAGTAGGTTCTCTTTTCTCAATCTTATCAGTATCCTCCTCCGTGTTCTCTTGTGGCTCTCCCATTTTTGCTTTCCCCTTCTTCTTTTCCCTCTCTTCATTCCCATACCATCTCCCACTTTGGATTATAAATTCTACCCCTTGCTCTGGCGGGGAGGAGTTACTGGTTGTTTCTGGGTTTGATTGGGGAGTAGCATTGTTGGATGGTCCAGCGTAAGTCATTTTAAAATGCTCATGAGGAGCAAAGCACGGTCTGGGAGGAGTGATTGGTTGAGGGTAGGAGTTGAAGTGCTGCTGGATGCACTTTGAGTAAATACCTGGAGATTGTAATTCCAAGGTATTGCGTGGGTGTTGGTGACTGGGAGTTGAGGCGGGGTTCGGATGACTGTTATTGGAGGTGGTGTTGGTGCGTTGGGAGCAAAAAAGGTTAATTTGGGATTGGGGGTGGAGGCATTCTGGCCAAATCTGGTTGTGTTCACTTTACCCTCCAACCTCAATCTCCGCTGACATCTCAGAGTTTTGAGTGACAGCATCCTCCGGACTTCTTGTTTGAACTCCTCATAGTTTTGCAGCTCATGGCTAGCTGCTCCTCCGTGATAAGGGCATCCCGTATCATTTTCAGACCCCGTTGTTTGAGGGCAGAGGTAACCTTCCCTCACTGCCATTGCAAAAATTTCCTCAAAGTGAGGAATCAATTGATCTACCTCCAAGGTTGACTTTTCATCCTCAGGTTCTATCATGTTCACACCACTAGCTGTACCATGATTGGGCAGGGGGTTTGAAGTGACATTGGGGAGAGAACTATTTCCTTCAATCTTCAACCACCCATTTCTGATCAGGGCCTGTACTCTTCCCCTAAGAGCTCCGCAGTTATCAGTCGAGTGCCCCAGTGCCCCTCCATGATATTCACATCGGGCACTGGCGTCATACCACCTAGGATATGGTGGCTGAATTAGGTCCAGGGGAATAGACACTATCTGATTTATACCGAGGAGGTATCGGTATATTTCACTAAGTGGGAGGGGGAGAGGTGGATCAGGATTTCTCTGTGGTCTAGGATTATTTTGGGGAGGAGGTGGTCTTGGTTGAACAGGTTGAGGAGGTGGTCTGGGTTGGTAAGCTGCTTGCGGTGGATACTGTGAGTGTGGGTGAGGATAATTTGGAAAAGGGGATGGAAAGTTAGCTATCGTTGGGCCATGAGCAGGAGTGTATCGCCGAAAATTATTCTGAGAGAATGGAGGTTGGGTTTGTCGGGTGATGGAGTGCACATCACCTTCTTTCTTCTTACTAAAGCTGGCAGTCTTCTTTGCAGGATTTTTAGTCAACTCCTGCAATCGTCCTAACCTTAGGTTAGCTTCAATTCTTTCACCGGCTTGGATGATATCTGAAAAGCTGTTAGAGATATTTCCAATCATTAAATTGAAATACGGAGCTTTTAATGTTTCAATGAACAGAGAGCAGAGTTCATTGTCAGTCACTGGAGGATACACCTCCGCTGCTTTCTCTCTCCATCTCTGGGCATACTCCTTAAAGCTCTCTCTTTCTCTCTACACCAGATTTTGGAGGTCTTTCCTTGTGGGCGCTACATCACAGTTAAATTTGTACTGTTTCAGGAAAGCATTAGCGAAATCTTTCCAGGAGCGTAGTTTGCTCCTATCTAGTTGAATGCACCATCTCAGGGCTGCCCCGGAGAGACTCTCGTGGAAAAAGTGGACTAGGAGTCTATCATTTTCCGTAAGGGCAGACATCTTAGAGATGTAAGTAGCCAGGTGGATGCGAGGGTCTGAATTCCCGGTGTATTTGTTGAAGTCTGGGACTTTGAATTTGGGTGGCACCACCACATCTGGCACCAATCTTAGTGATAACACATCTACCAAACCATACATATTCAGGCCCTCTATTGCCCTTAATCTTTCTTCAAGAGTAGAAAGCTTCTCATTCTCTCTTGCTCTGCTCTCTCCTACTGCATGAGCTATTCCCCCTGTTGGGAGATAAGGGGCAGGGTGAACTGGAGGGATCGGGATAGAAGGGTGTAGCTCGGCATTTGAGACAGCCGGGTAATAGGGGAAAGGTAAGTCATTATTTAGGAGGGTCAGATTGACAGTGATTGTCAGATCCGGAATAGGTGGCTGAAAAGTAAAAGAGGTTGAAGCTTAGTGAGAATCAACCGTTGTAGGAAGCGGGAGAGGTAACAACAAATTTGGTTCTGATGCAGGCTTATTTTGGGACATCTCCTTTATCAGTTTCATGAGCTCTGAGACTTGATCTCTCAATTCGAAAACTTGTCCCTGTAGGTTCTGGACTTGTTCCTGATCTTCCATTATCTTCTTCGTTCGTGATCTTGTTAAGTACACTCGTCTCGGTCGAACTGCTTGTTCGATCAGGCTTGCTTTGCTTGAAGCAATGTTGATTTCCTGTGGGAAAAATCATTAAGTGAATTTGAAATTTTTTAAAAATTAAAGGTCCTAATTTGGACAAAGGATACGGTGGCATCTGAAGGCCAGGAGTGGGATCTATAGAAGGATAATTGCGTCAATTTTATCATGGCATCGCTCGATAGTCTAACGGTGAATGACTGGATCGAATGCGTGTCTATGATACTTGTCCATATGGCACATTTGTCTTTTCGCATAACCTAAGCGAGGATAGTTCCTACAGGAGTCATGCTATTCATTCACAATTTTGCTAAACAATGGCCCGAAGTGATTTTATTAATCGAATAGTTCATACATAGCATTCTTTACATTGGCCTAGGCTGAGGGAGATTTTTTAGAATGCAATGACATCTTTTGAGATACTTATAGAATCTTTCTTCTTGTCTGGCGGGGTTGAATGTCCTTAAGGCATATTCAGATTCTGGCAAGAGCTCTTGTTTCCCTTGTGCTATCATTCTCTCCAATTGGTCAACATTTTCTCTCAACTATTGATAGAGAGTAGCTTGTCTTTCTTTTTTCTTTCTTTCCTCAGCACACTCCTTTAAAATATCATTGATAAGTTGTGCTTGTTCTTTTAGTTCAAGCTTCTTCTTTTTGCCCTCTTGTTTATACTCTTCCATGAGTATCTCTTGGTATTTCATTTTCTCTTGCAATTCGTCATTCCGAACTCCTACTTTCCTCATTGTGCCTTGGAGGGAGATCTTTTCCCTTTCCCACCACGTTTCTTGTTTCTCAAATTTTGCCTTTTCTGTCATTGTTTCTTCCATGAGTCTTTTTATCTCCCTTTTGAGGATTTGCTTTCGGTCCTCCAACTGCCTTATCTATTCTAGTAATTGCTGGTTCTCGGTATCCGATCTTTGTAGAGAGTTGACCAAACGAGCATTAGCTTCTTCTGAAAGAATGTTCTGAAGGGGGATGCTACCTTCAGGTTCTGTTGGCTCGATAGTTGAGTATCCTTGATCCCTGCTGGCCCTCCATCTAAGGTAATCTTCCGAGGCACCCGGCCAAACTCATTATAGAAATGACCTTGATAGTATTCTTCAGCACCGAGCGAGGACTGGGTTGAACCGAACTGCCTCATTACCAAAGCCGGGGCATAACTCGTGTATCTGGTCACTTCGATCAAAGATACCGAATGATTATTCCCCGTACTGAACAAAATAGGTTGACCCAACATCCACAATTTCCTCCAGCGGTAGTTGTGACTATTGAAGCTTAGAATCTGCTCTTGCCATTGCAGCTCGTTCTTTAGAATGATTGCTAATTTAGCCATTTTCTCAATAAGCGACTGGTCAAGATACCACGTTATCCCCTTGGTCTCCAAAGGACACATGTGACTGAGGATCCAAAGGTGTAGCAATTGAGAACAGCACTTAATAGATCCCCTGCCTTGTCGTCGACAATAAGTAAGAGTCGACAATAAGTAAGAGTCAACAGGGTCTCTGCAAGGATTGCTGGTATTGGGTTGACCTTTTGCTTTTCTACTGCCCAGAACATCTCCGTGACACTGCAGGTTATAATTCCCAAAGGCCCAGGGAATAAGATCATGCCATAGATCCCCAAAGCTAGTGCCAACGAAGCTTGCTCCCATTGCTCGTTCTGGATGTACAGGTCCAACTGCTTCTTGAGGTAGGTCCAATACCACCCATGTGTGTTCCCTTTGATAGTTTCTCTTGCCTTTGCTTCCTCTGGGGGGATCCCCAACATATGCGTGAACCATTTCCAAGTCTGCCTATGCTCGAGGTATAGGTAGATCGGATTCTGTGCCACATAAGGAATCTCTAGCAGCGCCTGATATTCTTCCATAGTGGGGGTCGTATCAATGTCGTTGAAGGAGAACACTCCGTATTTGGGATTCCAGATTGACAGCATAGCTTTTAGCGCCAGAACTTGGACTTTAACCGGTATCAAGGTCGCAACCCTTCCATATTTTTCTTCGAACTTTGCCTTGACATGATCGGGAAGCGATTTCCAACTACTGGATATACCTTCGAGACCGGTCATTCTGACTTTGATGTTGCTTGTATCTAATGGAGGTAACAAGCCAGTATCTGCCCTGGTGACATCACTTGGTGGGGGCTCTGAACTATGAGGCGATCCGAACCATGGTTTAGCATTTTGTTCTTGTCTAAGAACTTCTTCGATTGACTGATTTGAGGATGCCATGTTAAAATTGACGTTTATCCTTTTACAGACCCTAATTCTGTGATGCCTATGGAGAAAACTCGTTAGCAGGACAAATTTAGGTAATTTTGAATTATACCGTTGGTGGGGCGATACCTACACATCTATCAAAGTAGGAAGATGTGCAGATCATCCTAACAGTATGATTCAAAATTACCCTCAAAACTAAAAAAAACACAAGAAAATACAAACAGAGTAGGGTGAGAGCAAGTATGTCCCTTTTGTCCTAAAATAGGGAGAATCCTAGTACCGGGTAAGTGCTATCTAATTGAATAGTTCTATCTTATGAGGTAGTTTGCTATGGCTTCCAGGTACTGTGATAGTTTAGCTCAAGGTCTAATTTTCTAAAAGCCACAGGTTCCCAAATTGCCCCTACTGTAGACAGTAGAGCCTCATTCCATCACCATGATACTAACGGGAGAATTCCATGGGTATCGCAGTAGATGGAACGAGTTTCAATCTGAGCAGAAGCCTTCACGAATACTAACAGGGTAAAACCCACGGGTACCGCTACATGACTCCCTCCTACTTCCCTAAAGGGTAAGAAAGCCTGGGTATAGGGCTGAAGTGTGTGAGGACATTGTGTAAGTAATTGGTGTGTGAAGGGACACATTTACCTCTTCCCTTCGTGGGGGAGTTTTTTGTATTTTTTTTTACGAAAGTTGCTGTGGGAGATAAGACAATCAAAGTAAGCGAAAATGGTTAGAAAGAACAATAACAAATCAATATATCAAGATTTTCGAATTTTGCAAATTAAACCCCCCCTAAATTGCCAATTTCAATTTATATGAGCATAAAACTAAATCTATTCTTGGACCTTTAAACCAAGGTATTTAAAAAAAAAAAATAATAATAAGTCCCCAGTGGAGTCGCCAAGCTGTCGCAAGGTAATTTGCAGTCGCTGCGACGAAGCTCTTCACCGAAGTGGGAAAAGTGAGAAGTCGCCACTTTAATTTTGAGGGAAATTAAAAAAAACCATTTTGTGAAAATAAATTAAAAGGAATAACTTCAAAAACAGAGATTTTAGGTTTGGGGTCCGCATACGGGTAGGGAAGGTGTTGGGCACCCCACCTCGTCCCTCAACGAGGGTAAATAGATTTAGTGTTATGCTCTTCATAAGTTAAAAAGATAATTAGAGGGTTGGGATAGTGATGATGTTAATCCTTTGTGCGACATAGAGGAATATTTGATATTTCTCTTATTTTGGGTCGCCCAAGAACACGAGTTCACGAGATGGCCCTTTAGTGAATAGATATCGAGTAAAGTTATCTTGTGTATTGGAGTTGTGTTATTTTAATTTGGATTTTGTTAAGAGAGCTCGGATAAGAAGTTTCTACCAATCTCTAGGTATGTTTTTAGAGTTTTAAGCGGGAGATTTCGGATAAGAATTCTCCTCCAATCTCCACGTACTTTATTAAGATTTTAGCAAAAATCGGGTAAGAACTCTCTCCCGATCTCTTAAAATATTTGGTTTAAAGTTTTAAGTAAAGGATCTCGGATAAAAACTCTCCTCCGATCTCCATGTTTTATTTAAATTTTGAATGAGAATCAGGTAAGAACTCTCCCCGATCTCTTAAAGTATTTGGTTTAAAGTTTTAAATAAAGGATCTCGGATAAGAACTCTCCCCCGATCTCCATGTTTTATGTAAATGAGAATCAGGTAAAAACTCTCCCCTGATCTCTTAAAGTATTTGGTTTGAAGTTTTTTAGTGGAGGATCTCGGATAAGAACTCTCCTCTGATCTCCATGTTTTATTTTAAATGAGAATCAGGTAAGAACTCTCCCCCGATCTCTTAGAGTGTTTGTTATGATCGCATACCATAAGGACCTTGGACTAAGGATTCTGGCGCCTTCAGGCGCCAGAAACCTGCACAATGCTTTTCTTAACCCACTGATACCTTATAACTAGAGGGTGGATGCAAGACCGAACTTTTCATCGATCTCCTATGCGATCGCCTTGTCAGAACTCTTTGGCTAGCGATATCCGATCTCTTTTGGTTACTAGTCTGGGATCCGATCTTATCTCGATTCCCACTCTATTATGCTATCTCCTGGGCTCGTTTAGTAGCCCGACCTCATAATTTTTCCTTATGATCTACTATTCAACCTTTTGTTATTTTTATTTGTTTGAAAACTTTTACGTTAAGATACTTCTACCAATATATTTTTTTAAGTTACCTACAATTTGCCCACAACCAGAACAACTATTTTCGAAGGAAATCAAAACTAAGAAGAAATAAATAAAGTTTATGAATGAATAGAAGAAGTAAACTCAAGAAATAACTATCGGCCTGAATAATCTACGTTGGGATTTTGAGTGCAACTGAAACTTAATGGAAATTTCGAGGATAAAAGCAGATAAAATAAAACACGAACATTCAGTAAAGTGACAGTCTAGACACTTACCTGTGGGAGGTTGAGGCTATTGAACTAACTCTAGGACCACAAATATTGTAGAGTTGAAAGCTGATGGTCCAAGGACTAATGCTTACTTCGAAATAACGAGAACCAGGTTAGAATGCAGTTGAGCCGAAGCGACGGTAATCGGGTTGGAATGAGATCAAGCTTGGGGAATAATATGCTGATGTTAGGGTGATGAAGACGAAACTTAACAAAAAATGGTATCGCAGAGTAATGAACAGACTGAAAATGAAGAATTTCAGGGTCCAAAACTCCTTCAATGGAGATACTTAAGAAAACTAGTTTCTGAAGTTTCTCGATTTTATGCAAGCTTAAAATGGCAAAGTAGCAAGACTGAATTAAATTTCAGAGCCTTTCCACTATAATCACCACCACCTTCTTTTGTCTGTCCCTTCTACAGTATTGTATGCAGGTATTTATAGGGAACGGGTGCTCTTAATGAAGGGTTAGGATCTCCCTGGGGGAGATGGAAGGTTTGGATTTAAAGGACATAATCCGATGTCTGAGAATTACAGAGAATCAAAATAGACGGCTGGGATCCTATTCAGAATATCCGTCCTTTCTCTTCTCAATCCAACGACTCAGGATCTTGCCTTACAAGATGGATCCGAGGGCTGGGAATGAAAAGCGCCAAACCTGTCGTCTGTTTTTGATCCAAGGGCTCCGGGTTCGTCCTTACAAGTATGATCAACGGTAGAGATTGAGATATACTGTCACACCCTACACCTCTGTAAGGCATAACATGATCCCGTAGTATACCTAATGAATTACCAACTCCGTCTACTGATAACCCATTAATTATACTACAAGGGATTTTCAAAACTTTTCTTACTTCTTTTACAGTAGTGAGCACTATTTACAGGTGTGAAAAACCTTTTTGAACTGAAGTGATAGAACTAACACATTTAAATTATTTGGAATTTCTGTAAAAATTTTGGCAGAGTGCCATCTGTATTTTGGATAAAACAGTTCTTCAGAAAACCTGTAAAAAAGCACTTCAATATGTATTTGCAAATCTCAACTCCAACATATTTCTCAACACAAATCTGCAGTGATTTTTCAAAGACTGAGATACAAGAAATATAATACAAAACTATTCAAGTAAATGAAATCTCAAATTTACATTTACAATAATTTACATTTAATTACATACCAAAATATTTTACAAGAGTTTTTATACAACTGCTCAAATAATTTACATACATATTATTACATGCATACATCAAAACCTATGTACATGGGTATATCTATGATATACCTGGAGCTGATCTGAATGTATCTTCAAAGAAATTTACTCACTGCTCTATGCTCTTCTTACCTGCGACAGCATGCAAAGCTATCGTTGAGTGGTGAACTCAGTGGTGCACAACTATAATTTAAAACATAGTACAATATACATTGACAAATTTTACAGTAAATAAGTTAGAAATCTGAATACTCATCAAATTCCACAACTTAAAATATTCATTGCCAATAATGTAAATCAATTGTATAAATGACTTTGATCACAAAATTCAATTTATCAAATCATGACTATCCCTTTAAGTAATTCCAACAAAATCAATTATACATAAACCATAATTGAAATCACAATTTCTTACCATTCAAAAGCCATTCTGTATCTCAAAAATCATATTGTATCTCAAAAAATCAATCTTTATCTCAAAACTCATTCTTTATCTCACTAACTATGCAAGACTAATCCGAAAGGGCCATATTCGATGTGATTCTAACTCCCTATGGTCGGGGAGGTCGAATCAGATTCTAACTCCCTATGGTCGGGGAGGTCGAATCATCGTGCACAGTACCATCACAATAATGAATCTTCCGCAAGGGCCATAACGATAAAATAAACTTAGATCTAACCTCAATTCAGAGGAAAATCTAAGCCTGTGCACGTACCATGGTAATCAAAACACAACTAACTCCATTGTCTTCTCAACAAATGAGAGAGACAGGTAATAACCTAGTCAAGCATCTATAGTGAGATATAAAACAATGTAACAATCCTTTTAGTGAGCATAAATCACAATATAATTCGATTCAAATTCAATTCCAATATCCAATAATTTTTATGCTCATCACAATTCAAATCATAAATTTGCATTTTCCATGAAAATTACCATCACAATTCAAAACATGTTCTATCACAATTTTCCAAAACATAATTTATTCAATCCATAACAATGCTTAATAATTATGGAAATACCATTTCACAAAGCTAAATTCATACATACTATAACAATTTTCAATAATCATTGAATTAAATCCAATGCTTGTTAAACATAATACATAAGAAAAGTATGTCATTTAGTCATATGAAATATTCAAACAAAATCAGTTAAAAACTAGTTGTGCACAAACCTCTGATGGTGTCTCTCGATGCCGACTCGATGTTTCCTTCCCTTTTCCTGAGTCTTTGGTAACTGAGAAACACAATTTGAAGTGTTTCAGTACTAAATTAAATTGTCTCTAACGATAATGTTCGATAAACAATTCATTGAATATCTTTATTTGCTTAATCACCTAATATACCGACCCTCGATGCGTTTTAGGTAAATTAGGTCTTAGTGTCATTAGTATGTCATATTTGATAGGGTTTTAGGGTTGGTACGTGTTACCAAACTCATTTCCTGGTTTAGTGCATTTTAATGCAACTTGCTGGATTCCGGAGTACTAGTTTGACCTAGACGGACGACCTAGTTCCCTCGGTTTTCGGGTTTCGGTCAAAACTAAAAACTTGTAGATCTATGTCTTATTGCACGCGGGACAAAATTTTAGGTCAATCCGAGTTAAGTAGACCAAGTTATGGTCATTATACTATTGCTGGTCAAATAGCATCAATTAGGTCAACTTTAGGTCAATTTGGTCAACTCTGGTTCGGCCAGTTTTTGGACCCGAACTTGTGCAAGCTTTTTGACTTGCTTCTGGTCATTTATGGGTTTTGGTGTCTTCATAAGACTTGTAGGTATGGGTCTTAACTATTCTTGGTCAAAATTTCAGGTCAATTGGACCTGTTTTGAGTGAGTTATGGCCTAAAAACTAACTGCTGCCCAATTGGTAAATTTTCAGGCCTTATTGCACCTTAATCCGAATTGGTCATTTTTCATGTCACCTTGCAAGCAGAATTTTGGTATGCTTTCTCAATGAAAGTTGGCACATTTTGTGCCTAGTTTCACCTCCAATTGGTCTCATACCAATTGGAGTCACACAATTCCATTTAGAGCCTAAAATACACACTGTTTTTACTAACACACTTTGCATTGCAAATTTTTGCAATTCTAATAGACATTATGCACTTTATACTTAGGTCAATTGTCCAATATCAATACACTACAACCAATATCCAGCCACAATATATGTGATCAAATCTCCAGCAATTAAATCAATGTCCAAATACAAATTCAACTCAAGTAATTCTCCATCACACTCAATTGATCAAATCCATGTCTAACAACAATTTAAATGCTCAAACTTAATCCAACTAACTAAGATCAATAACATACATCTCATTGTTCTTAAATCAACATTAAATATACATGAATTTAAGGCCTTCCTAAGCACATCAAGGCTGCCCAATTTACACATATACTTCAATCTCCCATATTGACTTCCTAACCTCATTTTCAATGCACAATTTACACATACACATGGTAATTAAGCTCTTATACATTTAAGCACTTTAATCCCCACTAATTCTCATCAATTAACATCAATTACAAGTGAGAATAATCTGCTCACCTTTCCTTTCCATGGCTGCCGAAAGTTACACCCAATAATTATTCAAGTAATTCTTTCAATTTTTCAACCAAAATACTACCCACAACCTCAACACAAGTTTTAATTAAGCAAGGGAAGAAAATGGACACTTACCTCTTGTTGGAGTTTGCTAAAACCTCACCAACCATGCTTCTTTTTGCTGCCATAACACTTCCCAAGCTGTGTAGACTAAATTTTTAATGGACATTTAGGTCAAAAGACAACTCGGGGTGTCAAATGACCACAATGCCCCTGTTCGGGTTGCATTCCCGATTTTTCTGTAACACCAGGTTTTGTCCGTTTTTCGATTTCTCACTTTTCTTTGTACTAATTATTTAATTTTTCTTTGATATTTCTAATGATATTTATACTTCAATAAATATTTATTGGAGTCCTAAAAATATTTTTCAGGGTTCCCCGCAGTCCAGGGCTAGTCAACGGTCCACGCCGTGACTTCCCGGTGCGGTCACCCATCGCTAGGGTTTCTGGCTCGCTTAACTTGATTATATTTCTTTGCTATTATTTTTCCTTTGTTTTTCTTGTATTTCATTATTTTATGTCTCCTCACTCATATTGAAGTGTGGTTCTCGGTATCCTAGCTGTCCGAACAACACTGCTCACTGGAGCAGTAGAACGCACTACCGAACTTAGGGGTGTTACAATTCTCCCCCCCTTAAATAAATTTCGTCTCAAAATTTTACCTGGTATTAGTCTCTGAACAGCTATGGGTGTTGTCTCCTCATATCCTCTTCACGTTCCCAAGTAGCTTCCTGGCCTGAATGATGGTTCCACAGCACTTTAACCAGGTGTTTCTGTTTGTTTCTCAGCTGCTTCACCTCATATGCCATAATTTGTGTGGGTTCTTCATCATATGAGAGGTCTGGATTTACCTCAATCTCTTCAACTGATAGTACATGAGATGGGTCTGATCTGTACCTCCTTAACATGGACACATGGAAGACATTGTGTATCCTTGCTAATTCTAGAGGTAATGCTAACCGATATGCCAAAGGACCCACTCTTTCCGGAACCTCATGTGGTCCAATGAAATGAGGACTCCGTTTCCCCTTTCTGCCAAATCTCATAATCCTCTTCCAAGGAGAAACTTTGAGGAATACCTTATCACCCACTGCATATTCAATATCTCTTCTCTTCAGATCAACATAAGACTTCTGACGCAGCCTTGAGTCTATCTCTGATCAATCTGATCTTTTCCTCTGTCTGCTGAACAATCTCTGGCCCAATCATCTTCCTTTCACCAACTTCATCCCAACAAAAGGGAGTTCTGCACTTTCTGCCATACAAAGCTTCATATGGAGGCATTCCAATGGTTGATTGGTAGCTGTTGTTATAAGCAAACTCAATCAAGGAAAGTGTGTATCCCAACTACCTTCAAATTCAATCACACAAGCCCATAGCATATCCTCCAATATATGAATAATCTTTTCGCATCGCCATCCGTCTGCGTGGGTGGAATGTCTTTGTCTGAAGTTCAATCTAGTTCTTAGGCTCTCTCAAGACTACCCTAATCTAGAAGTGAACCTAGGATCTCTGCGATACAATCGACATCGCACTCCATGTAATTTTACAATTTCATATATGTACAATCTAGCCAATCTTTTCAGGCTATAGTCCATCAGCACTGGCAAAAAGTGAGCAGACTTGGTTAGTCTATCAACTATAACCTATACTGCATCATGACTATTCTGTGTCCTCGAAAATCTCATCACAAAATCCATAGTTATCTGTTCCCTTACAATGTCTCATAGAGTGCCATTTGTATGCTAGCTTGACACTTATTATTATATACAAATTCTGTTTGTGGGATGTATCTGTCCCATCTCCCCTCGGATTCAATGACACAAGTTCTCAGTATATTCTCGAGGGTTTATTACATTTTACAGGTTATTATTATCATTTCATTTCATTATTTATAGAAACTCAATGAATTTCAAAATTTACCTTAATCACTTATTTCGACTGTCCATCCGTCTGAGGATGATAAGTCGTACTGATATCTTTAAGCTTATAGCAATTACTGTGGTATAGGTAATTCACCTTAATGTAACTGACTCACTGACTCTAGCTACCTTACAAGTGTAATCATTTGATAGGCTAATTCTGAAGTTTTAAATTTCTGACTAAAATTTTCACATTTATTTCTGATAATGTACTCTATTCGGGCGCAACTGTATCAATTTATAGATTACTTACAAATATTCTTAATTTATTATACCACGAGGAAGCACGTAGCTCTACACAATAATCCCGTGTCGGTACTATAATCCGCAGCTTACAATACAAACATCGAGAACATTATATAGTCACTACGTTATAACCTCATGGACTAGGTTTTCTAACATCTTATCTTTCTCTAATCCACTAATATCCTAAATCGATTCTGATTACTATATCCATTAATAATTACTAACAGTAACATCTTTGCCCTCATCTAGAGTAATTCTATTACTGTAACTTACTTTTAGGTCCTCTTGCCTTACATTAAGTAGGCTCGCCAATTAGCTTTATAATTTATGGTGTGTTAGAAAATACTTTTAGCTAACAATTCTTCCAAAATTAATGTCAATCATACTTGTTATTATAATTATTATCCTAAAGGACTAGTCACTAATACATCAAAATTCATTTCCATGTAAAGGAATAATAACAGAACATATAGTTCTGACACTAACACACAACTAAGTAGTGCTGGGATCAAATAATAACTAATTGTTTCTTTCAAAAATTAAGAACTTACCAGCAGCTACATCTGAAGTTTCTGCTCTTTCTCCTTGGCGCATAGTGGACGCTCTGACTGGTGCGCTACTATATTCGGGTTGATTCACTGTGTTATAGTGGTGAGGAGTACCAACTCTATTTCTATCTTGACTCTGACTGACGGTCTGTGAAATCCGGAGAGCAGATCGAGGTGGTTTAGTACAATTTTTAGCAAAGTGTCCAAGTTTTCCACAATTGTAGCAGGCTCCAGAGGTCTTATAGCATATCCCACCATGATATTTTCCACAAGTTTCACATTGGCGGGAAGGGTAGGAACTTCTAGTTGTTCGACGACTGGACCTTGGTGGTCTCTGTCTTAATGATCCACCTCTATCGTATCCCTGAGCTCGGGGCTCCTCAATTTCTTTTCTCTTTCTCAAATTACTGTTCGAGCTCTGACCCATAGGTTTCTCCCTCTTCTCTATTTCACACTGCCCTTGTGGGGGTTGGTCCAGATTGGGCTTGGGTGTGATTATCAGCCATTTGTTGGAAGAAAGTGGCCATTTGCTGGGCCATTTGTGCAGTAATTTGTACTGGTAAAACTGGTACAGTCGGGCCTTCGATATTTTGTGGAGTTGGGGCCTCAACTTGTACTTCTGCCATCACGGACTGTTCTATTGTCTCATTCCTCTCTTCCATATCTTTTCACAGGATTTTCTATTTCTGTACAACCAACATAAGGAGATTCCTCTCCATTAGTTCATATTTATGATGTAAATGTACTATATGTATCAAATATTTGAGCAGTTGTAGTTACCGACAAAAAGATTTCAAATTCACAGTTCGAAATTTACTTTAAAACCATTGCTCTGATACCACCAAAACATGTCACACCCTACACCTCTGCAAGGCATAACATGATCCCGTAGTATACCTAATGAATTACCAACTCCGTCTACTGATAACCCATTAATTATACTACAAGGGATTTTCAAAACTTTTCTTACTTCTTTTACAATGGTGAGCACTATTTACAGGTGTGAAAACCTTTTGAACAAGTGATAGAACTAACACATTTAAATTATTTGGAATTTCTGTAAAAATTTTGGCAGAGTGCCATCTGTATTTTGGATAAAACAGTTCTTCAGAAAACCTGTAAAAAAGCACTTCAATATGTATTTGCAAATCTCAACTCTAACATATTTCTCAACACAAATCTGCAGTGATTTTTCAAAGACTGAGATACAAGAAATATAATACAAAACTATTCAAGTAAATGAAATCTCAAATTTACATTTACAATAATTTACATTTAATTACATACCAAAATATTTTACAAGAGTTTTTATACAACTGCTCAAATAATTTACATACATATTATTACATGCATACATCAAAACATATGTACATGGGTATATCTATGATATACTTGGAGCTGATCTGAATGTATCTTCAAAGAAATTTACTCACTGCTCTATGCTCTTCTTACCTGCGACAGCATGCAAAGCTATCGCTGAGTGGTGAACTCAGTGGTGCACAACTATAATTTAAAACATAGTACAATATACATTGACAAATTTTACAGTAAATAAGTTGGAAATCTGAATACTCATCAAATTCCACAACTTAAAATATTCATTGCCAATAATGTAAATCAATTGTATAAATGACTTTGATCACAAAATTCAATTTATCAAATCATGACTATCCCTTTAAGTAATTCCAACAAAATCAATTATACATAAACCATAATTGAAATCACAATTTCTTACCATTCAAAAGCCATTCTGTATCTCAAAAATCATATTGTATCTCAAAAAATCAATCTTTATCTCAAAACTCATTCTTTATCTCACTAAATATGCAAGACTAATCCGAAAGGGCCATATTCGATGTGATTCTAACTCCCTATGGTCGGGGAGGTCGAATCAGATTCTAACTCCCTATGGTCCGGGAGGTCGAATCATCGTACGCATCATCACAATAATGAATCTTCCGCAAGGGCCATAACGATAAAATAAACTTAGATCTAACCTCAATTCAGAGGAAAATCTAAGCCTGTGCACGTACCATGGTAATCAAAACACAACTAACTACATTGTATTCTCAACAAATGAGAGAGATGTTAATAACCTAGTCAAGCATATATAGTGAGATATAAAACAATGTAACAATCCTTTTAGTGAGCATAAATCACAATATAATTCGATTCAAATTCAATTCCAATATCCAATAATTTTTATGCTCATCACAATTCAAATCATAAATTTGCATTTTCCATGAAAATTACCATCACAATTCAAAACATGTTCTATCACAATTTTCCAAAACATAATTTATTCAATCCATAACAATGCTTAATAATTGTGGAAATACCATTTCACAAAGTTAAATTCATACATACTATAACAATTTTCAATAATCATTGAATTAAATCCAATGCTTGTTAAACATAATACATAAGAAAAGTATGTCATTTAGTCATATGAAATATTCAAACAAAATCAGTTAAAAACTAGTTGTGCACAAATCTCTGATGACTGCTCTCTGGCTCGCCTGTTTCCTTCCCTTTTCCTGAGTCTTTGGTAACTGAGAAACACAATTTGAAGTGTTTCAGTACTAAATTAAATTGTCTCTAACGATAATGTTCGATAAACAATTCATTGAATATCTTTATTTGCTTAATCACCTAATACACCGACCCTCGATGCGTTTTAGGTAAATTAGGTCTTAGTGTCATTAGTATGTCATATTTGATAGGGTTTTAGGGTTGGTACGTGTTACCAAACTCATTTCCTGGTTTAGTGCATTTTAATGCAACTTGCTGGATTCCGGAGTACTAGTTTGACCTAGCTGGACGACCTAGTTCCCTCGGTTTTCGGGTTTTGGTCAAAACTACAAACTTGTAGATCTATGTCTTATTGCACGCGGGACAAAATTTTAGGTCAATCCGAGTTAAGTAGATCAAGTTATGGTCATTATACTATTGCTGGTCAAATAGCATCAATTAGGTCAACTTTAGGTCAATTTGGTCAACTCTGGTTCGGCCAGTTTTTGGACCCGAATTTGTGCAAGCTTTTTGACTTGCTTCTGGTCATTTCTGGGTTTTGGTGTCTTCATAAGACTTGTAGGTATGGGTCTTAACTATTCTTGGTCAAAATTTCAGGTCAATTGGACCTGTTTTGAGTGAGTTATGGCCTAAAAACTAACTGCTGCCCAATTGGTAAATTTTCAGGCCTTATTGCACCTTAATCCGAATTGGTCATTTTTCATGTCACCTTGCAAGCAGAATTTTGGTATGCTTTCTCAATGAAAGTTGGCACATTTTGTGCCTAGTTTCACCTCCAATTGGTCTCATACCAATTGGAGTCACACAATTCCATTTAGAGCCTAAAATACACACTGTTTTTACTAACACACTTTGCATTGCAAATTTTTGCAATTCTAATAGACATTATGCACTTTATACTTAGGTCAATTGTCCAATATCAATATACTACAACCAATATCCAGCCACAATATATGTGATCAAATCTCCAGCAATTAAATCAATGTCCAAATACAAATTCAACTCAAGTAATTCTCCATCACACTCAATTGATCAAATCCATGTCTAACAACAATTTAATTGCTCAAACTTAATCCAACTAACCAAGATCAATAACATACATCTCATTGTTCTTAAATCAACATTAAATATACATGAATTTAAGTCCTTCCTAAGCACATCAAGGCTGCCCAATTTACACATATACTTCAATCTCCCATATTGACTTCCTAACCTCATTTTCAATGCACAATTTACACATACACATGGTAATTAAGCTCTTATACATTTAAGCACTTTAATCCCCACTAATTCTCATCAATTAACATCAATTACAAGTGAGAATAATCTGCTCACCTTTCCTTTCCATGGCTGCCGAAAGTTACTCCCAATAATTATTCAAGTAATTCTTTCAATTTTTCAACCAAAATACTACCCACAACCTCAACACAAGTTTTAATTAAGCAAGGGAAGAAAATGGACACTTACCTCTTGTTGGAGTTTGCTAAAACCTCACCAACCATGCTTCTTTTTGCTGCCATAACACTTCCCAAGCTGTGTAGACTAAATTTAATGAAGGAAATCATGTGGAAAATGGCTTGAAAATGGATGCATGGAGCTTGGTTTAGGGACATCAATGGAGCTTTCTATGGGAGAGCAATACGGCAATTGAAAAAAATGAAGAAGAAGATGAAATATTCTGCCCATTTTAGCTCTTAAGTGTCCCACATAATATTTATTTAATCCCCATAGTGCTCCACTTACATAAAATTAATTATTTTATATGTTTAATTATGTTAATTACCTAATTTGAACTCCATTTTTGTTATTTATATTAGGTACCCCTAAATTAATTTTTCATTATATTTTCCAAGTGTAATATTATTTATTTTTAATGGACATTTAGGTCAAAAGACAACTCGGGGTGTCAAATGACCACAATGCCCCTGTTCGGGTTGCATTCCCGATTTTTCTGTAACACCGGGTTTTGTCCGTTTTTCGATTTCTCACTTTTCTTTGTATTAATTATTTAATTTTTCTTTGATATTTCTAATGATATTTATACTTCAATAAATATTTATTGGAGTCCTAAAAATATTTTTCAGGGTTCCCCGCAGTCCAGGGCTAGTCAACGGTCCACGCCGTGACTTCCCGGTGCGGTCACCCATCGCTAGGGTTTCCGGCTCGCTTAACTTGGTTACATTTCTTTGCTATTATTTTTCCTTTGTTTTTCTTGTATTTTCTTTTCTTGTATTTCATTATTTTATGTCTCCTCACTCATATTGAACTGTGGTTCTCGGTATCCTAGTCGTTCAACAACATCGCCACCGAGCAAGAGAACGCACTACCGAACTTAGGGGTGTTACAATTCTCCCCCCCTTAAATAAAATTCGTCTCGAAATTTTACCTGGTATTAGTCTCTGAACAGCTATGGGTGCTGTCTCCTCATATCCTCTTCACGTTCCCAAGTAGCTTCCTGGCCTGAATGATGGTTCCACAAAGACTTTAACTGTGTGTTTCTGTTTGTTTCTCAGCTGCTTCACCTCATATGCCATAATTTGTGTGGGTTCTTCATCATATGAGAGGTCTGGATTTACCTCAATCTCTTCAACTGATAGTACATGAGATGGGTATGATCTGTACCTCCTTAACATGGACACATGGAAGACATTGTGTATCCTTGCTAATTCTAGAGGTAATGCTAACCGATATGCCAAAGGACCCACTCTTTCCGGAACCTCATGTGGTCCAATGAAATGAGGACTCCGTTTCTCCTTTCTGCCAAATCTCATAATCCTCTTCCAAGGAGAAACTTTGAGGAATACCTTATCAACCACTGCATATTCAATATCTCTTCTCTTCAGATCAACATAAGACTTCTGACGCAGCCTTGAGTCTATCTCTGATCAATCTGATCTTTTCCTCTGTCTGCTGAACAATCTCTGGCCCAATCATCTTCCTTTCACCAACTTCATCCCAACAAAAGGGAGTTCTGCACTTTCTGCCATACAAAGCTTCATATGGAGGCATTCCAATGCTTGATTGGTAGCTGTTGTTATAAGCAAACTCAATCAAGGAAAGTGTGTATCCCAACTACCTTCAAATTCAATCACACAAGCCCATAGCATATCCTCCAATATATGAATAATCTTTTCAGACTGGCCATCTGTCTGTGGGTGGAATGCTGTGCTGAAGTTCAATCTAGTTCTTAGGGCTCTCTGAAGACTACCCCAGAATCTAGAAGTGAAACTAGGATCTCTGTCAGATACAATCGATACTGGCACTCCATGTAATTTTACAATTTCATATATGTACAATCTAGCCAATCTTTTCAGGCTATAGTCCATCAGCACTGGCAAAAAGTGAGCAGACTTGGTTAGTCTATCAACTATAACCTATACTGCATCATGACTATTCTGTGTCCTCGAAAATCTCATCACAAAATCCATAGTTATCTGTTCCCTTACAATGTCTCATAGAGTGCCACTTGTATGCTAGCTTGACACTTATTATTATATACAAATTCTGTTTGTGGGATGTATCTGTCCCATCTCCCCTCGGATTCAATGACACAAGTTCTCAGTATATTCTCGAGGGTTTATTACATTTTACAGGTTATTATTATCATTTCATTTCATTATTTATAGAAACTCAATGAATTTCAAAATTTACCTTAATCACTTATTTCGACTGTCCATCCGTCTGAGGATGATAAGTCGTACTGATATCTTTAAGCTTATAGCAATTACTGTGGTATAGGTAATTCACCTTAATGTAACCGAGTCACTGACTCTAGCTACCTTACAAGTGTAATCATTTGATAGGCTAATTCTGAAGTTTTAAATTTCTGACTAAAATTTTCACATTTATTTCTGATAATGTACTCTATTCGGGCGCAACTGTATCAATTTATAGATTACTTACAAATATTCTTAATTTATTATACCACGAGGAAGCACGTAGCCCTACACAATAATCCCGTGTCGGTACTATAATCTGCAGCTTACAATACAAACATCGAGAACATTATATAGTCACTACGTTATAACCTCATGGACTAGGTTTTCTAACATCTTATCTTTCTCTAATCCACTAATATCCTAAATCGATTCTGATTACTATATCCATTAATAATTACTAACAGTAACATCTTTGCCCTCATCTAGAGCAATTCTATTACTGTAACTTACTTTTAGGTCCTCTTGCCTTACATTAAGTAGGCTCGCCAATTAGCTTTATAATTTATGGTGTGTTAGAAAATACTTTTAGCTAACAATTCTTCCAAAATTAATGTCAATCATACTTGTTATTATAATTATTATCCTAAAAGACTAATCACTAATACATCAAAATTCATTTCCATGTAAAGGAATAACAACAGAACATATAGTTCTGACACTAACACACAACTAAGTAGTGCTGGGATCAAATAATAACTAATTGTTTCTTTCAAAAATTAAGAACTTACCAGCAGCTACATCCAAGTTTCGCTCTTTCTCCTTGGCGCATGTAGACGCCTGATCAGTGCGCTACTATATTCGGTTGATTCATCGTGTTATAGTGGTGAGGAGTACCAACTCTATTTCTATCTTGACTCGATCGATGGTCCGTGGAACCGAGAGCAGATCGAGGTGGTTTAGTACAATTTTTAACAAAGTGTCCAAGTTTTCCACAATTGTAGCAGGCTCCAGAGGTCTTATAGCATATCCCACCATGATATTTTCCACAAGTTTCACATTGGCGGGAAGGGTAGGAACTTCTAGTTGTTCGACGATCGACCTTGGTGGTCTCTCGCCTTAATGATCCACCTCTATCGTATCCCCGAGCTCTGGGCTCCTCAATTTCTTTTCTCTTTCTCAAATTACTGCTCGAGCTCCACCCATAGGTTTCTCCCTCTTCTATTTCACACCGCCCTTGTGGGGTTGGGTGCAGATTTGGGCTTGGTGTGATTATCAGCCATTTGTTGGAAGAAAGTGGCCATTTGTCGGGCCATTTGTGCAGTAATTTGTACTGTAAAATCGTACAATCTGCCTTCGACATTTTGTGGAGTTGGGGCCTCAACTTGTACTTCTGCCATCACGGACTGTTCTTTTGTCTCATTCCTCTCTTCCATATCTTTTCACAGGATTTTCTATTTCTGTACAACCAACATAAGGAGATTCCTCTCCATTAGTTCATATTTATGATGTAAATGTACTATATGTATCAAATATTTGAGCAGTTGTAGTTACCGACAAAAAGATTTCAAATTCACAGTTCGAAATTTACTTTAAAACCATTGCTCTGATACCACCAAAACATGTCACACCCTACACCTCTGTAAGGCATAACATGATCCCGTAGTATACCTAATGAATTACCAACTCCGTCTACTGATAACCCATTAATTATACTACAAGGGATTTTCAAAACTTTTCTTACTTCTTTTACAATGGTGAGCACTATTTACAGGTGTGAAAAACCTTTTTGAACTGAAGTGATAGAACTAACACATTTAAATTATTTGGAATTTCTGTAAAAATTTTGGCAGAGTGCCATCTGTATTTTGGATAAAACAGTTCTTCAGAAAACCTGTAAAAAAGCACTTCAATATGTATTTGCAAATCTCAACTCCAACATATTTCTCAACACAAATCTGCAGTGATTTTTCAAAGACTGAGATACAAGAAATATAATACAAAACTATTCAAGTAAATGAAATCTCAAATTTACATTTACAATAATTTACATTTAATTACATACCAAAATATTTTACAAGAGTTTTTATACAACTGCTCAAATAATTTACATACATATTATTACATGCATACATCAAAACCTATGTACATGGGTATATCTATGATATACCTGGAGCTGATCTGAATGTATCTTCAAAGAAATTTACTCACTGCTCTATGCTC
Organism: Hevea brasiliensis; assembly: GCF_030052815.1. NCBI lineage: Eukaryota > Viridiplantae > Streptophyta > Magnoliopsida > Malpighiales > Euphorbiaceae > Hevea > Hevea brasiliensis. The sequence goes on along the minus strand of NC_079506.1, from coordinate 72,353,466 downwards.
TTCTTACCTGCGACAGCATGCAAAGCTATCGCTGAGTGGTGAACTCAGTGGTGCACAACTATAATTTAAAACATAGTACAATATACATTGACAAATTTTACATTAAATAAGTTGGAAATCTGAATACTCATCAAATTCCACAACTTAAAATATTCATTGCCAATAATGTAAATCAATTGTATAAATGACTTTGATCACAAAATTCAATTTATCAAATCATGACTATCCCTTTAAGTAATTCCAACAAAATCAATTATACATAAACCATAATTGAAATCACAATTTCTTACCATTCAAAAGCCATTCTGTATCTCAAAAATCATATTGTATCTCAAAAAATCAATCTTTATCTCAAAACTCATTCTTTATCTCACTAACTATGCAAGACTAATCCGAAAGGGCCATATTCGATGTGATTCTAACTCCCTATGGTCGGGGAGGTCGAATCAGATTCTAACTCCCTATGGTCGGGGAGGTCGAATCATCGTGTACAGTACCATCACAATAATGAATCTTCCGCAAGGGCCATAACGATAAAATAAACTTAGATCTAACCTCAATTCAGAGGAAAATCTAAGCCTGTGCACGTACCATGGTAATCAAAACACAACTAACTCCATTGTCTTCTCAACAAATGAGAGAGACGGGTAATAACCTAGTCAAGCATCTATAGTGAGATATAAAACAATGTAACAATCCTTTTAGTGAGCATAAATCACAATATAATTCGATTCAAATTCAATTCCAATATCCAATAATTTTTATGCTCATCACAATTCAAATCATAAATTTGCATTTTCCATGAAAATTACCATCACAATTCAAAACATGTTCTATCACAATTTTCCAAAACATAATTTATTCAATCCATAACAATGCTTAATAATTGTGGAAATACCATTTCACAAAGCTAAATTCATACATACTATAACAATTTTCAATAATCATTGAATTAAATCCAATGCTTGTTAAACATAATACATAAGAAAAGTATGTCATTTAGTCATATGAAATATTCAAACAAAATCAGTTAAAAACTAGTTGTGCACAAACCTCTGATGACTGTCTCTCGGTCTGGACTCAGTGTTTCCTTCCCTTTTCCTGAGTCTTTGGTAACTGAGAAACACAATTTGAAGTGTTTGATGACAAGATAAATTAAATTGTCTCTAACGATAATGTTCGATAAACAATTCATTGAATATCTTTATTTGCTTAATCACCTAATATACCGACCCTCGATGCGTTTTAGGTAAATTAGGTCTTAGTGTCATTAGTATGTCATATTCGATAGGGTTTTAGGGTTGGTACGTGTTACCAAACTCATTTCCTGGTTTAGTGCATTTTAATGCAACTTGCTGGATTCCGGAGTACTAGTTTGACCTAGCCGGACGACCTAGTTCCCTCGGTTTTCGGGTTTCGGTCAAAACTACAAACTTGTAGATCTATGTCTTATTGTACGCGGGACAAAATTTTAGGTCAATCCGAGTTAAGTAGACCAAGTTATGGTCATTATACTATTGCTGGTCAAATAGCATCAATTAGGTCAACTTTAGGTCAATTTGGTCAACTCTGGTTCGGCCAGTTTTTGGACCTGAACTTGTGCAAGCTTTTTGACTTGCTTCTGGTCATTTCTGGGTTTTGGTGTCTTCATAAGACTTGTAGGTATGGGTCTTAACTATTCTTGGTCAAAATTTCAGGTCAATTGGACTTGTTTTGAGTGAGTTATGGCCTAAAAACTAACTGCTGCCCAATTGGTAAATTTTCAGGCCTTATTGCACCTTAATCCGAATTGGTCATTTTTCATGTCACCTTGCAAGCAGAATTTTGGTATGCTTTCTCAATGAAAGTTGGCACATTTTGTGCCTAGTTTCACCTCCAATTGGTCTCATACCAATTGGAGTCACACAATTCCATTTAGAGCCTAAAATACACACTGTTTTTACTAACACACTTTGCATTGCAAATTTTTGCAATTCTAATAGACATTATGCACTTTATACTTAGGTCAATTGTCCAATATCAATATACTACAACCAATATCCAGCCACAATATATGTGATCAAATCTCCAGCAATTAAATCAATGTCCAAATACAAATTCAACTCAAGTAATTCTCCATCACACTCAATTGATCAAATCCATGTCTAACAACAATTTAATTGCTCAAACTTAATCCAACTAACCAAGATCAATAACATACATCTCATTGTTCTTAAATCAACATTAAATATACATGAATTTAAGGCCTCCTAAGCACATCAAGGCTGCCCAATTTACACATATACTTCAATCTCCCATATTGACTTCCTAACCTCATTTTCAATGCACAATTTACACATACACATGGTAATTAAGCTCTTATACATTTAAGCACTTTAATCCCCACTAATTCTCATCAATTAACATCAATTACAAGTGAGAATAATCTGCTCACCTTTCCTTTCCATGGCTGCCGAAAGTTACACCCAATAATTATTCAAGTAATTCTTTCAATTTTTCAACCAAAATACTACCCACAACCTCAACACAAGTTTTAATTAAGCAAGGGAAGAAAATGGACACTTACCTCTTGTTGGAGTTTGCTAAAACCTCACCAACCATGCTTCTTTTTGCTGCCATAACACTTCCCAAGCTGTGTAGACTAAATTTAATGAAGGAAATCATGTGGAAAATGGCTTGAAAATGGATGCATGGAGCTTGGTTTAGGGACATCAATGGAGGTTTCTATGGGAGAGCAATACGGCAATTGAAAAAAATGAAGAAGAAGATGAAATATTCTGCCCATTTTAGCTCTTAAGTGTCCCACATAATATTTACTTAATCCCCATAGTGCTCCACTTACATAAAATCAATTATTTTATATGTTTAATTATGTTAATTACCTAATTTGAACTCCATTTTTGTTATTTATATTAGGTACCCCTAAATTAATTTTTCATTATATTTTCCAAGTGTAATATTATTTATTTTTAATGGACATTTAGGTCAAAAGACAACTCGGGGTGTCAAATGACCACAATGACCCTGTTCGGGTTGCATTCCCGATTTTTCAGAATAATCGGTTTTGTCCGTTTTTCGGTCTCACTTTTCTTTGTACTAATTATTTAATTTTTCTTTGATATTTCTAATGATATTTATACTTCAATAAATATTTATTGGAGTTCTAAAAATATTTTTCGTGGTTCCCGATCCGAGCTAGTCAACGGTCCACGCCGTGACTTCCTGCATGATCACCCATCGCTAGGGTTTCCGGCTCGCTTAACTTGGTTACATTTCTTTGCTATTATTTTTCCTTTGTTTTTCTTGTATTTTCTTTTCTTGTATTTCATTATTTTATGTCTCCTCACTCATATTGAAGTGTGGTTCTCGGTATCCTAGCTGTCCGAACAACACTGCTCACCGGAGCAGTAGAACGCACTACCGAACTTAGGGGTGTTACATATACAGGACTGCCATAACTGTTTTGGCGTCTGTCAGTAATGTGGGCGATTCTGCAAATGAGGCGTGCAGTGAAGATTTGATCATGCCTGCAACGCCTTAACCAACTCGGCTCTGATTTTGAAGAGAGTTATTGGAAGTCATTTTATCCCCTTCGTGCTTTCCGATCTCTATTCCTTTCGATCTCTCTATTATGACCCTTTTCCGATCTTTCTCATATCGGGTCCCTCATTGCTTCTCGATTTCTCCCATTCTAGAATTTTCCTCTTCATCTGACATACCTTGGTCAACGCAATTAATTCTTCGATTACCTATGCATCCGCTTCGATTTCTGTATGCAATAAATGCTCAGCCCTATATATATATGCACCCACGAGAAAGCCCCTTCACACTTCACTTCTCCTTCAGTCTCTCTATTTCTCTTATTCTAGCTTCTTTGGTAATGATTCCGACTATGGTGACTGCTTTTGATCTTTTTTCAACTGTTTTCTTTGCCCCTCGCCTGAAAATTTACGATCCTGACAATCGGAGAATCATGAGAACAATATCTGATGATAGTGAGGGAATTGGACTAATTTACCGATCAAGATTGAAAGTGACGATCGTGCCGATCTCGAATCGGTCCACCAGTATATTTGGTGGGCCGATCTCGGGCAAGAGTACTGCTAATTTCAATCTTAATGTCGGTGACCACCTATTGAAGTTCATTTGGCTCCTCACCACATCGGGCGTCCCGACTGCAGCTCGGTTCTGGTCAATGACATCGACGATGTCTCCACTCACCATCATGAGAGTCATAGTCACCCCATCTGAGTAGCACATCTATTCGATACCTATGGCTGGCTTTCTGATCAAACACATCTTTTGATTCAGCCACAAGACTAGGCTTTGACATAGGTCCTCACTAGGTAAGATGTAGTGCTGATATTTAGAGATCGCCCAAATGATGTAATCTGATCTTTAAAGGTTCTCTTAATGATGTAATCTGATCTCTTGAGATCGCCCAAATAATGTAATCTGACCTTTTAAAAATGAAATTTTATTTGAAGGTTATTATTTAATTATTGCATTGGTTATTTTTCCAATCTCTGATGTACTTATCCGATCTGATCTCTAACTAAATCGTCATTAGCCGATCTGTGGCTCTGAAAATTCACCCAATTCGATAACCCTAGCTAATCGATCTCATTTTATTCGATTTTATTATTGTGTTTCTAGAACCTTCCCGCGACGTGTCAAGAAAGCAGGCTGATTCCGCTAACCGATGCGCCGCTTGGGACTTCGTGAGCATTAAATGCTCAGACGGGTACAAATAGGGGGAGGGTCAATCAGTTGCTCCCTTATGTCACTTTCAGCACTTTACTAGCAATTTCAACATTCTCTCATTTCTTCCAGTATTTTTGGCACCGATCACATTCCAGTAAGGGTTTTGATTCTTTTCTTAATTAAACTTCTTTTGTTTTCTTGAAAATGAGTGGCGCCGAGGGTCAGAGAGCTGCTAGTCTGCCTTTCGTTCACATCTCGTATACATCGGATGAAGTTAAGGTAATTAGGCCAAGTGGGCGACCTAGACCTTCTGCCACCTCCGTCCTAGCTCACGGTCAGGTGGCTCAATCCAAACGGGCCTCTACTTCAGGGAAAGAAAATCTTCCTGTGGATGAGTTGCCATCGGTTCTCCAAGAAACTGATCTACAGTCCATTAGTCAAGAGTACAACTTTCGGACTGACTCTTATGAGCTTATCAGATGCCATGGCAATCTTCGAGCCGATCACTTCTTTGAAGAAAATGACACAATCATGGTGTATGAAGAGCAATTAAAAGCCGGGCTTCGATTCCCGCTTGACGACTTCTTTAAGGCCGTTCTGAAGTTCCACCATGTATGTGTAGCCCAAGTGCATCCGAACTCATGGCGGATTCTGGTGGCTTTTAGAGGCTTATGCCAGGCCAAGAAGCTCGAGCTTACAGCGAAGGTTTTTGCTGAGTTGCATAGACTTTCTCGCCGGACGAACGACGAGTACTAGTTCTTCCAAGCCAAGCCGCACTATGGGCTTTTTACCGACCTCCCCTCTTCGCTGAAGAACTGGAAAAACCGATTCTTTATATTGAGGGACAAGAACCTGATTGGCTTTAAAGGTTTCCCATGCAGCTGGCAATACCTGGTCCCCTCGGATCCAAAGAAGATCACTTTAAACAGAGACGAGGAAGCCATAGTAAAGGAATTAAAGGAGCAGGTGGCCACCCAAAAGTATTCTTGCCAATATACCGTAATGGCCAAACTGAGGTGGTGGCTTACGAGGGTGATCGCCAATGAAGATTATGAACTGCAGCTCTCTGACCTCGGACCCGGGATCGGTATAACCTAAACCTTTAGCCTTCTGACTCAGGTGATCTCACTAACTTATTTTTCCGTACAGGAATGGCTGGAGGTAAAAGCGCAAAGGAGAGCCGCAAGTGAAAAATAGAGGTCTCTTGGAAGGTGCGAGAAATGAAGATCGCCGCGACATCCCAGACGCCAAGGCGAGATTCAGGAGAAGTGCCGGGCTCTTCGTCCCAACCTTCAGAACAACCGATCCCAGAGGTGGAGATCGCTCCTTCCCCTCCTCGACAGGAAGAACCGCCACCTCTGCCTGTTTCCTCAAGTGCCGAGGGAGGATCTTCTCAACCTGCTGTAAGGCCCCTTTCTCATGGCGCCCAGGTCCTCATTCACTCTCTCAAGAAAAATTGCTCAGTTTGGGGGAATTCGGGCTTGGCCAAAGTTCTGGGTGCCACCATATGCCTTCAAGATGATCGGAACAGGCTGACCCCGGATAGCCTTGATAATCTCTTGGCTCAGACGATGAGCTTGAGCGTGGAGAGCCTGGTGAACCAACACATAATCAGGGAAAAGGCTCACCTCTTAAGGCAGGAAATTCTGAAGGTGGTCCAGGACGCTGCTTCCGCCCGAGCCCAACTTTTGTCCGCTCAAGAGTATATTACCGAGATTGAGGGTCGGACAAAATCTTATGAGGACAAGATAGCCGAACTGGAGCATGAACTAGAAGAAGCTCGGGCCTGCCGAACTGCCAATGTAGCTCGCCTCACTGAGGAGCTCAAAGTGAAAGAAGAGGAGGCCGTGACAAGGGAAGGTGGCGCTTATGTGAATGCACACGGCGATCTTCTGGCTGAGCTTGAAAGGCGTTATCCTGGGGGAAGACTTCTCCTAGATGGTTGATCTTGCTCCTAGAGATGAAGAAGGTATCGAGGAGGAGCCCAAGAGAGAGAGAGAGAAAATGAGAGAAACGACAATGTACCTAGAGAACAGGGTGGGGGAGACCCTCTAGCCGAATGACTTGTAAATTTTATTTTGAGATGCAATGAAGTCCTTTCTTTTTGTTCAATTTCTTGATGAGATCGAAAAGTGTCCCAATTGTATGAGTACTTGATTGTTTGAATGTATTAGAACCTCAAACTTAAAAGCAACTATTAACCTAAGTATAAGAGGTCTGGAAAACATTGTAAGCATGAGATCGAACTAAGCCATGACCAAACACCGGGTAGAACTTTAGAACATTAGAATTGGCAATACTTGATTTGAATTCTTAAGATTGGAATCCTCATTAAATCGGACAGAAACCTTAACTTTATTTTAAGGAATATCGGGAACATACAAGTGAGAAACCCGATTCTAGTATTAGCTAAATGACTTTCCACAATATTTGTAAAGAGAGATCGGGAGGCAAGACTGGATGGTACGGAGACCTGAAATTGGTTTGAACCCCTCTGATAAGAGATTAGAAAACAATTAACTAAGTGTGGGATCGGTTTATTTCATGATCGAGCAATCGATGTGTTTGGAAAAGTCATTTGTGATCAAAGGACGTCGGCTGGGAGTCCATTTTAAAGTCCCTTGACTTCGGTGATCGGCCAAAATATGGTGTCGACAAATTGAATAAAGTTAAACTTTAAACCTAATACTGGTTATTAATCATAAAACATCAAGCCACTTCAAGAGATCAAAAAACCCTTACACGTGAACATGAGATTGGACGGTGCTGTGATCGAATATCGACTGAAACCATGAAACATTTGATTGTAAAGACTTGAAAATGACTTGAGCTTATTAGGATCGAAATCATTATTTAGAGATTGAATAAAATCTTAGCTTTGTAGAGAAATGTTTGAACAATTTAAGCGAGATACCTGATCATAAAACTATACGCAGATTTGGAATTTTGAGGTATTTGAACAATGAAAAACAATAGCATGTAGGATCGAATGGTCCAAAGATCCAATATCGATCCAAACACATCAAATAAAGACAAAGAGATCGAAAAATAACCTAACTTAAATGTGAGATCAAGTTATTCCGAAGACAAACCATTGCTGAGTTCAGAAAAGCAACCTGTAATTGGGTTATTAGTTGAGAACGACTAACATTAAGGTGGAAAATCCATTTAAGAAAATGTTTGAAATTACAACTTCAAAAGAAAATTATATATTCAGTTATGCATTTGAGGGTTAACCAAAATATGGTGTCTACAATGAATAATATGGGAAAAATACTGAAATGGGATAATGTCCTGGTCCATTTGTCAAGCTCTTCGAAAGTCATGGCATATGTGTATGATATACTATGCCAAGTGCTCCTCAATAAAATGAGATGTCTAAAAGGCGAAATCAGACTTTAATGGATATGGTTAGGAGTATAATGAGTAAATCTTCTCTACCTATATCTTTATGGATATATGCACTTAAAACCACTATATACTTATTAAATAGAATTTCTAGTAAGGTAGTCTCAAAACATCTTATGAATTGGGACTAAAAAGAAACCTAATTTAAGGCACTTGTATGTTTAGGTTGTTGAGCGAAAGTAAGAATTTATAATCCACATTAAAAGATATTAAATTCTTGAATGATAAGTGGATTCTTTATTGGTCATCCAAAGAAATCTAAAGGGTATAGGTTTTACATTCCAAACTATAGTCCAAAAATTGTGCAAACTAGTAATGCTAGATTCCTTGAAGAATGATTAAGTTAGTGGGAGTGTTAAAAAACAGGATGCGGATATAGAGGAAATTAAAGTTGATTTTCCTATGTCTATTAATGTTTCTATATGCACTCCTACTCTACTTATTGCTCTAGCAGTTGTTGAATGTTCTAATAATGCTACACAACATGATGATGAAACACACCCTAAAGAAGCTAACCTATAAAGAACTGATGAAGGTGAGCCACAACAAATGCCATTAAGGAGATCTTAAAGAGAAAACAGATTAGCAATTGTTGATGATTATGTGGTTTACTTAGAAGAGTTAGATTTTGACATAAGAAATCAATAAAGATTCAATTTCATTTTCATAAGCCATAGGAAAGTACTGAGTTTGATGAGTGGTTAGACACCATGAAAGATGAGTTAAAATCTATGGGACATAATAAAGTATGGGATTTCATTGAATTGCTTAAAGGATTTAAACAAGTTAGGTGTAAATGGGTCTTTAAGACTAAGTGCGACTCGAATGGCAAAGTTGAATGGTATAAAGTAAAACTTATTACTACGGGTTATATTAAGAAGTATGGTTTTGACTATAAGGAGACTTTCTCACCAAGTTTAAAGAACTAGACTCATTAAGAATTATTATGGCATTGGTGATTCCTTATGATTTAGAGTTACACCAAATTGATGTAAAAATAGCATTTCTAAATGTAGAACTTAAAGAGGAAGTTTTTATAGACCATATGGCGTGTAAACTTAGGAAATCAATACACAGACTTAAGTGACCTTTCCACCAATGGTATATTAAGTTCAATGATACCATAAAGTCTTTTGATTTAAAGAAAAAGTCATTGATTGATGTATATATTTTAAGATTAGTGGGAGTATGTTTATTTTCTTAATTCTGTAATGTTTATTTTCTTAATTCTGTATGTTGATGATATCTTACTTGCTGCAAATGATTCGGGCATATTGTGTGAGATTAAACATTTTATCTCAAAGAATTTTGAAATAAAAGATAAAGAAGAGGCATCCTTTGTGATTGAAATAGAAATTTTCCATGATAGATCACAAGAACTGTTAGGATTATCTTAGAAAGTCTATATTGATAGAATTCTAAAGAGACCTAATATGCATAAATGTTTAGCAGGAATTGTTCCCATACAGAAAGGGAACAAATTTAGTCTTAATCAATGTCTAAAGAATCATATGGAATGTAAAGAAATGGAATTAATTCCTTATGCTTTAGTTGTGGGCAATTTAATGTATGCTTATACTTACACAATTCCTTACACTGGAATTGATTATTAGAAAACTGCAAAGAAAGTTTTATGATACCTGTAATGAACTAAAGATTTTATGCTTACTTATAGGAGATCTAATCATTCAGAAGTGGATGGATACTCAGATTCAGATTGCTGGATGTGTTGACAATGAAAGTCTATTTTGGCTATTTGTTTCTATTAGCTGAAGGAACAGTATCATGGAAAATTACTAAAAATAGTCTGTCATTACTTCATCCATTGTGAAAGTAGAATTTGTAGTCTGTTTTGATGTTATATTTTACGCATTATGTATGCAGAATTTTATCTCAGGACTTGAGGTGGTCGACACCATTAGCAAACCATTGAGAATTCATTGTGATAAATCCATAATAGTTTTTTCTCCATAAACAACAACTATGCCAAAGGTACCAAACATATAGAATTAAAATATTTTGTCGTTAAGGAAGAAGTTCAGAAATAAAAAGTGTCTATTGAGCATAATAGTATTGATCTCATGATAGCAGATCTATTAATTAAGAGTTCATAACCTAAGACATGTAAAGAATATTTTCTTATAATGGGTCTTGGTTATATTAGCGTATAATATATAGGCTTTAACACTCTGAGCTCATTGATGTATTTTTTATATATATTAAAGTATTTCCTATTTCTCTTGATTGTGTATACATAATACTTTGAGTGAATAATGACAAGAAATGTCTTTTGAGACATTATTGTGGATGTGATATAAATATATCTATTATGAACCTACTATAGTAAATTGCTAGTGTTGTAGTATATGGAAGGAAGTATATGATTGAATAATGTACAAACGCCATAACCCATACTTAGTAATTTATTATATGAAGGTTATTATAAAATATATTATGAAAATGATTTGTTTATTCCATGTGTGCCTAATTTTTATACTATTAAAGTTTATATCACTTAATTATCGTGCCAAGTGGGAGAATGTAAGATTTTTGCCTAGTAATTAATATTACCATATGAGCCAAAATCAATTCTTTTAATGTGGCCCGATATTGATTGATATTTATTTTAATTAATATAAATCCTAATTATACAAGGATTACTTTAATTAAAGTAAATCCTAGTTCTAATTATACAAGGATACTTGATGGATATACCAAATTAAGTCTTGGATATATATATATAAATATATATATAAACTGGTCTTCTCTCTATCCATAAGGTCACACACATTCTCTTTCATAAAGTTAAAGATATTAAGGTTATATCAAGAAAGTCTTCCATTACTAAAGTTTTGTGTGTGAATCAAGAAGGGTCAAGAGGGAGAAATCAGTTTATTAAATCAAAGGGTCTCTTAATTATTGCTACAGCTCAATTAAACTCCGCATCATGTATGCTTTTATTTATTTGTTCAAGATCTATTATTAAGATAATAGTTGAATCTTATGTCTATGATTCACATTATGTTTATAATTATTATGATCTATTAAGAATTATTTTACAAAACATACTCACCTTCGTGAAGTGAATCTCATGAAAAAAAAAAGTAACTAATTTGCTTTATGAAAAAAAAAAAGTATCATATTACAAAAATCTCATGAAATGAGTCAAGAAATTATGTTAAAACATTTTTTTGCAACAAAATAAATTACTTTGTATGAAATAGAATATAAATGTTGGAAGATAGTTTTTTTATAGCTATTGATCATCCTAGGTCTTTTAGATGACAATGCTTGCTCATTGTACTTCGCAATAAAAATATAAATAAAATCTATCATTATAAGAGTACATGGTTTATTCATATCCCATACATTAATTTAAACCATTCTTGTCTAATTTATGAGTGTTTATTTTGGAGCGCTTGAATATGTCAATTTAATTATTCTGTTTGCAAATAAAGGAGGAAAATGGTAAAGAGAATGACTGATTCATAAATGTCATAAGGTTTTCTCAAAAAAAAAAAATGATAAATTTCATAAAATTTCACTATTGAAAATTCTATGTGTTTGTTTGGTTGCTTAGAAAATTTCACTGCTATAACTAGGATGAATGCTTAAGATCTGACAAGAAGGACAAAAAAGATCTTACTGCTACACTTTCTCTAGCTAAATATTAGAAAAGACCAGGTTTTTAAGTAATGGAAAGTGTTTCACGGTTTAAAAACCTTGAACTTGTATATGGGAGGGTAGAAGGTTTTTTAAAATAAGTAACTTGGAAAAACCTACATTTTTCAACTCATCAATTTAGTGGGTTAAGAAGATTTTTCTTTTTTTTTTTTAACCTCCAAATATCTTAAAAGAAAAAACTTTTTTCTTCCTCCCAAACACTAAAAAATTATGAAGATTTGAAAATTATGAAAAATACTTACTATTAAAAAAAAAAAAAAACTTACTGTGCCCTACCCCTTCTAGAGTGTTAAGTTCATAATGTGTTGTCTTTGGGCTTGTATTAAAATTTGACCTTTTTTAAGGATGTAGATTCTGAACTAATAATGAAGAAGATCTAGCTATGGGACTTCATGATAGCTTTCACACCTCTTCACAAAATTACAAAAAAGGTTATAAGTAAGAATTTAAATCATAGCCATAATGAATAAGTGGCTCAGTCTAGCAAAATATTTTCTTAGGTTATATATCAAACTTCAGTTGTTAATTTTGCTTGTAGTAGAGTTGATAAACCGATTGGCTTGTTGGTCCAGTTAAGCACCATTTATTTGTGTTTGCCTGCATGATTAACCATCCTTCTCAATCTATTAAGAGGAATGAAAGATGAACTAATTTTTTGTTACTACTTTGTTGCTTTGTATAGGTTTGGGCTAATTGTCAATTTACATATATTAGTTATACTAGTAGGCATTTGTCAAGGATATGGATTGCTCAATATAAGCATATCCTTTGCATGATATTTAAATTTGCGAACATGATATGTATTGTTCAACCACACTACTTCATTAGTATGGGATGTTGAGCATAATGAAGTGATAGGTGTGACACTCCTTACCCGTCTACAGTGTAGCCGAGCAAGATATGCCACACAGTGTGCCGGAACACCATATCTTATTTCATAACAAGTTATCCTTCTTAATTTATTTATTATTCACCCAGTGCTAAATTTTACCAATTATATCATTTATTTACAACTTTGATTTATCTGAATTTTTCATAAATTTCTATAGAAAATCCGGCAGAGTGCCGGTTGTAAATTGAAAAAACAGTTTTTCTGAACCTGTTAAAAACACTTCCAATATGGTTTTCAAATTCAAAACTCCAATATACATACATATCAACTCAATCTCCAATTCTCATCACAATTTTCAAAATTTTTTTGTTCACATCTCAATTTAAATTAATTTCATGAATAACTCCTCAACATTTTATTTTTCAACAAAATATATTGATAATTACAATAACATAAAATTTCATATATTTACATTATCATATGATTTCATGAGTTCGCAATTACAATCAAAACTAGTACAAAATGCAAAGTACAAAATACAACCCAAAATCCTAATATCCTACCAAGTACACTGCAGATATGAGGTGACTCTAGACTCTGTGCAGATCTGGCTAATCACCCAGTCTGAGATCTGCTGGACTCTCCAGCTATATCTCCAGTACCTGTGCGTGGCAAAAGTGAAGCGCTAAGCAATTCTGCTTAGTGATGCCAATATAAAATAAAATAGCTAAAATAAAATAGATATGTAGAATGTATATTGACATTTTCTATAGACTAAGTTCCTGGCAATTATTATAGTATTATTTGATTAAAATTTAGTAAGGTTTATTTTGATTGCCCGAGTAACCTATAATAGTCGACTGGACTGGATAAACGGGTAAACTGGCATTGGGTACCAAGTACCTCGGGCCATCACACCATCGGTCACATTGTGTCTCCCAGTGCAACAGAACAACTAATAAGCTGTAGTAAACATTGGGCACAAGGCCAAGTATCACACTGATATCAGAATGGCTAAAAGCCATAAAATCCCAGAATGGCATATTGCCATGTGCAGTACTACTAACTGAACTCTATTGGCGTGCCAACCTATCCAAACCAATCATTCTAGGCATACTAGGGCATTTTACATAGTTAATGATTCAATTATTTATTTTTATAATATAGAGGTCACTATTCACTTGACTACTTTCATTCAAAGGTTGACTTTTTAATTTATAGTAGTTTTGTTGAACCTAAGTTCACCAAGATACCACATTTTGGTTTACAAAAGTGTTGGCATTAGTTGCCAAATAATACTTAAAACCAATGGAGAATAATTTAGAAATTTTAGTTTTGATTGTTGGAGTTCACTGTTCCATTAGGCCATTCTACAGTGAGAATTTGGCCAAATGTTCTTCATCAAAATTGTTCCTTATTGTGTCTAGTTACATTTATTTTTTTGAATCACTCCATTTAGAGTTTTGTAGCTCAAGTTATGGCCTAAACACCATAACTGGCTAGATTGTAACTTTTCTGGGCAGAATCAATTTTGCAGTTTTTGTACACTGATTACAGGTCAGTTTTTGAATATGTTATGGTCAAAATTTGGGTTTTTTTTCTTCATGAAAGTTATAGGGCTATGTCTCAAATTTCTACTAGTAAAATTTCAGGTCAATTGAACTTTTCTACACTGAGTTATGACTATTTGAACAAACACTATTCATTTGGTCATTTTCCAAGGACAGCATGTTGGTCACTTGGATTAGGGTAGTTTTTAGGTCAACTTGGTTTGGTTTTCTGGGCAGAGTTTCTTCACCAAAATTGTGCCATTATGGGTCTAGTTTCATGTCCAATTGGCCTTGCACCAATTGCACCTACACCTTTCAAGTTACAGCTGCCCAAACCTGCTGGACTCACACCCAGCCCTGCAGGTCACCAAGGGCAGCACGCCTAACCTCAATTCCATTGTCCTAAATCACTCCAATTCCTCCTCACACATAGTCAAGTGGTCACTATTTGACCATTACAATGTTCATATACCATTACATGAGAAAACTCAAGTGTCCAAGTTTTCAAGTTCCATTCATGCATTATACTTGCACTTAAATGTTCAATCACTCATCTCATATCAAGGGCAGCTCACATACCACTTTGTTTCAAAGAAATTCATGAAACCTTAACCATCCCTAAGCTTCCAAAATTGTAGGGATGAATACACATAAATTATATTCTATTTTTTTTACAATATGCACTTATCTCATGGCCTTAAACATGAATTGTGTAAGAGAGGGAGGAGATTGGACACTAACCTTTAATGGAGTCAATCCCAAGCTTATAAAAACTCTTCTTTGTTACTTCTTTTTGCCCCCAAAAGCTTCACTAAGAGAAAATATTAAGGTTTTGTGTTGGGACCATAGGGTTTGGTTGAAGAAAAACTAAAGAACTAAGCTTTGGAAGACTTGGTAATGGAGGAGAGAGATGAGGTGTTGGTTTCGGCATGAAGAGGAAGATAAGGATGGCTGATGGCTTTCCTTCAAACTTTGACTTCTTCTTTTCCTTTTTGATATATTATAATGATTTTATTACATTTTGATTGGCCAAAAGTTTTTAATGACCTCATGCTTACCTCATAAATCAATTTATCTTTATTTCTTTTCTTTTCTTTGCTACTCACTTCTAATTTCATTTTTAGCAATGTTTCTTCATATTTGATATCATATAATTTATATACTTAATTGGACAAGTTGGTCAAAAATCATTTCTGAAGACAAAATGACCAAAATGCCCTCCGTTTGGCTTAACGAACTAAAATTGTGTGTATCGATTGATTAAATTTTCCTTGTGTTTTCTTAGCATTTTATTGTCATTGAAACCCCAATAATCCTTCCCTGAGGTCCCAAAAATTATTTCATGAAGTTTTTCCTGGGTCTAGGGTTACTAATGGCCTTCGTCGTTACTTCCCGTTAGGGTCACTCATCACTGGGCCTACGACTCATTTAACCTTAGTGCATTTCATTTCTAAAAATTTTCCTTAATTTTTCTGATCATTATTTGGTTCATTTATAACTCCTCACTCTAGTCTAATTATAATTCCAGATATTCCAGTTGCCCGGATCGACATTGGTCACCAGAACAGTAGAATATACAGACTAACTAAAGTGAGGATGTTACAATAGGAGACAAGAAAGTGAAAGGAAGACCTAGGATAACATGAGGGTAAGTCATGAGAAAGCTGGAATATTTGTCCATCACAGTGAACAGCTTAACAAGACCCATTTCAAGTTACTTGGGAAATATCACGTACGTTGCTCTTCTATTTGTTTTAATGCTCTATTAGCATAAATAACAATATGTTTTCTAGACCAACACTTTAGAGCTTGGAAACTTGGTTAATTTGGAACATTTCATTCTTAATGCCATTATGCCAACAATCTCACTAAACAGTTACATCGGGATCTCACTAAAACCACCAAATTGATAGATTTTGGAAGTTCTTCAAACATTTTTATATTGTATTTATTTTTTTAGAAGATCAATATCTATAAGCTTTATTTATTTTAATCTTATTTTATTATTGTGCCATATGCAGTAGTATTATTACCAATAATTTTAGTGGAAAAATACCCAGTTTTATTTAGAGCTGAAAATGAATTAAGATCCTGTAGATTGCACTTGCTGGCCTTTTTGCTTTCAGTGTTGGAATTTCAACTTACATTACTCAAGCCTATCAAGTTATTTAGGAGGATAATATGCATCAAATAAAAAAAAAGGTAATGAGAATGTACTTAGTGGCCCCGGATCTTTCTGAAGATGTAGTCCTAAACCAAGTGGAATGGAGAAAAGGAATCCATATGGCCAAGTCCACTAGCTTGAATTGAGACTTAAGAATAGTAATAAAGAATTTAGACCAATTGACTTCTCTTCTTGGTGCACCAGCAGGAAGCTAATCCACTAACTTCATTCTTTCAATTGGGAAATTGTAGCATTGTTCTACACTGTCAAATTTCTATTTTTGAATTCAGATAATAAATTTCTGGCCCGTATAGGGTTCTTATGAAATATTTTCTTTAGAAGTCTTCTATCTTGCTTATTTGAATAAGAAATTACTTGTAAAAGGGAAAATGACAAAAAAAGGAATCACCTACAATATGAAAATCTTTAGTATTCCACTCTTGAATTCTGTTGGCCATGAATGTTCATGCCTGCAACTTGTAGATTATGTGATGGCTGCCATGGCTACATTGGTTATGGCATTTACTTGGGATGCATGGGAAAATTTTTTTCATCTAGAGTGCTTTTGCTATTCTTTTTGTGGTTACCAGATTACTAATAATGAGGTAATTTCTTCCTTTTGGTTACACAAATGTCTTAATTTCAATTTTGTTATATCATGTATGTGACTCCATCAGGTGAGTGAAATATTTCAAAAATTGCACATCAAAATAAAAGAAAAATCCAATAATGAATTTAAACTTTTTTTTGATCTAGCTTTTAACTCAATTTTCTTCCTTTGTTGATCCAAGCTTTCTTTATTAGGTAACGATCCATATCACAAGTCTTGCTTCAAAAAGTTTACTCATCCCAAATATGAAGTTTGTCTCCAATATGTAAGCAAAAAAAATTACTTGCTTTGTTTTCATTTTATTAATTGCAGTTGTTTGTTAGTGAAGACAAAATGGAAGCTTTCCCAATCATATGAAGTATATTAACTCTCTCTCTTTATATATATATATATATATATATATATATATATATATAACTGCATGTAATTAGAAAAACTCATCCCAAATATGAAGTTTGTCTCCAATATGTAAGCAAAAAAAATTACTTGCTTTGTTTTCATTTTATTAATTGCAGTTGTTTGTTAGTGAAGACAAAATGGAAGCTTTCCCATTCATATGAAGTATATTAACTCTCTCTCTTTATATATATATATATATATATATATAACTGCATGTAATTAGAAAACTGATGCTTCTACCTACTGTTCTTTGAATCAATTTGAACCAACTGAAAATTTTGATTTAAATTTTGAATTTCAAAACTATATTCAACACTTATTCATGGAAGTTTGATCATTTTTATCTGATAATTAGAATGATTATTCTTGATGTCAGATATAAAATGGGCAACTAGTTCGAATTTGATCTAACTGTACCGGTTTATATCATCATAATCACTATGTTGAGAAAATATATCAATTTATAGGTAAAAAGCATGAACACTATTGGTTAACATTAAGCTTGGTCCAAGAGGTTATTCTTGTTTTATAGCTTATTTGTTGTCCATGTAAACTGTAAACCATAAACTGCTCTCATTTATATTATAATTTTCACTTTCACTAATTTTCAAATCCCAACAAATGAAGCTGGTTTAATTGATTACAGATCCTATCCTTTTTGGTCTCAGAAATACTATCCATCACATGAGCATGATAAAACAGCTCGATGTTGTAGTTGTGAATGCTTGGTGGTATTTACCTAGGCTAGCACAGCAAATTGTTTAGTACAACAGAGTCATCTCTTAATGTTAGGAGAATAAAACATGATAAATATTCTAATCAAATTTGTCTACTCATAATGTTTATTGGTTATTTTATTTGTCTTTTTCATTTACTACCACTATGAAGTCTTAGGATAGAAGATACTATTCTTTGGAAGATGTACGGAGGTTATGCTTAGAATGCTGGGAATCTGCTATTATGGACACTGGTGATTGCCAACCCCTTTACCATGCTATCAGGGACTACTATGAAGGGATGAATGTGAAACTGGTGTTATATATAAATGGAGATTAAGCTTAGAATGCTGGGAATGTTCTATTATGGACATTGGAACTTGCCAACCATGCTATTAGGGACTACTATGAAGGGATAAATGTGAAACTGGTGTTATATTATAATAATAATAATAATAATAATAATAATAATAATAATAATAATAATAATAATAATAATATATAAATTTTCACATGTTAATATGTGTGAATGTGAGAAAGACCCATCTTTTGTTTTTAAAGGATACATTTTTTTATAAGGAACCAACACATCTTAATTTAAAGATACATTCTTTTAAAATAGTTGCAATGTTTAAAAGACACATCTTTTGAATTGAAATAGTGTATCTTTGTGATGTCTGTTGGTATCTATAAATATGTAGCATCCTTCATGTTTTAAAATATTGTTATATGCTATCTTTCTTATATTCCTAAATGCTATCTTCCTTCTCTCTTTGATATTGCTCCTCAATTTTCTTTATCGTTTTTCTCAACTGAGTTCTTGTAGTAGAAGAAATCAAATAGTGCAAATTTGCTTTCTTATTGGGCATTATATCCTAGGTGTGACACCCCTTACCCATCTATAATATAGCCGAGCAAGATATGCCACACAGTGTGCCAGAACACTATATTTTATCTCATTCATTATTATCCATTCTTGATTTATTTATTTATAATTATTAAGTGAAATTTATGAAATTGATCTCATTTAGATCATTTATTGAACCGAAAATTTTATAGAAAATCCGGCAAAGTACCGGCTAAAAATGGATAAAACAGTTCTTCGAAACCTGTGAAAAACACTTCCAATACATTTTCAATCATTCTCAAACTCCATTTATGTCAACATAATCTCAATATTTCTCAACCATTTCTCAAAAATTCTTTTATTTATCATTCATTCATTTCACATGATAATCATGTACAAATCATAAATAAATACTAAGTTTTCATTTATAAACACAAATTACAAATATTTGCATTAATACCAAAATATATTACATGAGTTTCAATTTATACATGAGAAAATTAAAGTTTAATTACAAAGTACAAGTAGTCCAAATAACAACATGGGACCTAGTGTCCTACCAATGCACTGTAGCATGTGAGGTGACATGGACTCTATGTAGATCTGTATACAAGTCTCACCTAGTTTGTGGTTTGCTGGGCTCTCTGGCCAAATCTTCAGTACCTACGCATCGCAAAAGCGACACGCTAAGCATAAAGCTTAGTGGTGCCAATAATACAAGAAAATATAATATACAAATAAAAGTAAAAAAAAATATTTCCTAGTTATTGTGCTTATAAGAAATAAATAATTGCTAACTTATTGTTTAGTCGAAGGCTAATTACATCTTATGATATTAACTCTTTCTAGCATTTTATTAATCGTTAGCTTGATGATTTTGAGCCTCTTTTTATTGTAATCATTCTTGTTCTTTATTTTGATATTTAATTTCCTTACTTCCTTTAATAATCAATTCAATTACATTTATACTTTTCCATGCCTAAGTAACCTATACCTGGATAAACGGGTAAACTAGCATTGGGTACTAGGTACCTCGGGCCGTCACACCATCGGTCACAATGTGTCTCCCAGTGTGCAGACAGAATGGCTAATAAGCCATAAAAGCAATAAGGCATAAAGCCAAGTATAACATCATAATCAGTATAGCCATAGGCTATCATATCACAGAATGGCATGAAGCCATACGTAGTACTGCTATCAGAACCCTATTAGCATGCCAACCTATCCAAACCAATCACACTAGGCCTACTAGGGCATATTACAAAGTTATTTCTTGAATATTTGTACTTAACATGTAAGGTTACTATTCATTTAGTCATTTAAGTCAAAATATTGACTTTCTCATATATAATAGTTACATGAGTTTTAATCACATAGATTTACCACATTTTGGTTCCCAAAAGTGTTGGCATTAGTTGCCAATCCATACTTCTAACCAATGGAAAATAAATCAAAAATTTCAATTTTGGGTGCTAAAGTTTACTGTTCCATTAGGCCATTCTACAATGAGAATTTGGCCAAGGGTTCTTGATCAAAGTTGTTCTTTATTGTGTCTAGTTACATTTCACTTTTTGAATCACCCCATTTGGAGTTTTCTAGCTCAAGTTATGGCTATTTCACCATAACTGGTCGGATTGCCTTTACCCAGAATTTCTGGGCAATTTTTGGTTTTGCCAGATTTGGTAGTTCAACTTTGGCTAGCAATTTTATTTAGTTAAGTCTAGAATTTGAGTTTGTATTCTGCATGAAATTTGTTCTAATTTGCCTAAGCTTTCCATTGATATAAATTTCTAGTCAATTGTACCTTTCTACATTGAGTTATGACCAAATGAATGAACACTGTTCATTTAGTCATTTTGCCCAGGCAGAATTGGTGCTACCTGGATTTGGTTAATTTTTAGGGCATCCTAAGTCTATTTTTTGGACAGGTTTCCTTCATCAAAGTTGTGCCATTATGTGTCTAATTTCATTTCCAATTGTCCTTGCACCAATTGAACCTACACAACTCAAGTTATAGCTGCCCAAACTTGCTGGACTCACACCCATTCCTACAGGTCACTCAAGGCAGCACACCCAACCTCAAATCCCAAGCTAAAATTCACTTCAATTCCTCATTATACTCAGCCAAATGGTCACTAATTGACCATTAAAACTTCCATTTACCAATACATGAGCAAAATCCAAATTTTGTGCCCCAAACCCTAACTGCAACAACTATAATTCTTCATACACACACAATCAATGCATTAATCCATCAAATTCATGTTCAATTGTTTTCATTTACAACTATAATTCATTTTTATCCTTGATACCCTAAGGTACCATAAGACTTCTGAAATTAGAGGGAGTACATAACTTATGATTTTCTGCAATTCCTAATCTAAATCAAGTCCTTACACATATATTGAGAGAAAGGAAGAGAGATTGGTCACTAAGCTTGTGAGCAGAATTTTTCCACTCCAATTTCCTTCACTTTCTTGGCTTTTCTTGGCAGCCAAACACTTGCTCAAGATGTAATATTAAGTTTTTATGAAGGAAGGTAGGGATTTTATGGAGTATTTACAAGGAAAATCTAGTGAGAAGGATGAGCATCCATGGAGGTGGAAGGAGAGATGGGTTTTGGCTGGTTGGGAAAGAAAAAAGAGCTGATTGTTTTCTTCAATTTTTCTACCCATTTTATGCTTTTAATTAATTTTATAGATAGGTGTCACAATATGATTGGGTGGGGGCATTTTAATGACATCATGTGATGTCATAATTCCAAATTTCCTTCATTTTCTTTCTTTTTCTTTTCTACTCATTTTCAATTAAATTTTTAGCAATATTTATTCATATTTTATGTCATAATAATTATTTACTTAACTGGACAAGTCGGTCAAAAATCATCTCTGAAGACGAAAAGACCAAAATGCCCTCCATTTGGCTTATCGAGCCAAAATCGTCTGTACCGATCTAAAAAATTTTCTAAGCATTTTCTTAGCATTCTAATGCCATCAAAACCTTAATGACTCCTCTCTGGAGTCTCAAAAATTATTTCATGAATTTTCTCTTGAGTTTAGGGCTTCTAGCTGCGAAGACCGTAACTTTTCACTGGGTTAGCCATCGTTAGGGCACTGGCTCATTTAACTTGGTTGTATTTTATTTCTAAAATTTTTCCTAAATTTTTCTTATTAATATTTGAGTTATTTATGATTCCTTACTCTAGTCTAAATATTTTTCCAGATGTTCTAGCTGTCCGGACTGACACCAGTCACCGAAATAGTAGAATGTATGGAATTGCTATAGTGAGGGTGTTACAACTCTTCCCCTCTAATTTAAATTTCGTCCTCAAAATTTACCTGACTTAAGAAATCGTGGAGTTGCTACCTCCTTGCTTTTTCACTTCCTTGTATCGCCTCATCAATGTCTGGGTTCGGCTCCTCCTGAGCTTCCATAGCATATACCCGTGGTGCCACCCTGACTTCGGGCCTTTCAACTGTCTCAAAAATAATCTTTTGTGAAATGTCAGCCATCTCTGCTCTACCCAAACTTTTACCCTTTTGAACTGTAGGGGTAGGTCTATCAACTTGTACTGGAGCTGTTGAACCACTCCTCTGAGGGCAATCTCTTATGAAATGATCCGTAGCCCCACACTTGAAACACTCTCCAGTTAACAGTCAATACTCCCCTCTGTGTCTCCTACCACAGTAAATACATTCAGGCACTGGAGCTGATCCCCTTGTTACTGTGCCCAGGGAGCTAGCTATAGATATCCCAGTCTGGCCTCTCTGGCCCTGTGTCTGATCTTGTAAACCAGAACCCTTAAGCTTCTTACTATCAATCGGTATACTTGACTGCCCTAGTCCAAATTCCCTCTTACGCTGCTTATCTTTCCTATTCTGCTCACTTACTCTGACCCTTTCCACTTTCAATATGGCTTCAGCCAATTTTGTGAAGTCTGTAATCCCCATGGCAGTGATCATTATTTTGATGTTGTCATTTAGCCCCTCTTCAAACATTCTGCACCTCTCTGCTTCTGTGGGGACTATCTCCCTCCCATATCTACTCAATCTCACAAATTCTCTCTCATATTCTGCTACAATCAGCTGTCTCTACCTCAAGCTAATAAACTCTCTTCTTCTCTCTTCCAGATATACACTACCCACATACTTCTTTCTGAACTCTGAGAGGAAGAAGTCCCAGGTTATTTGTTCTAGCTGCACTTCACTGGACACTGTATCCCACCATTGATATGCATCGTCTTGCAGTAGAGATACAGCAGCTTTTAGGTTTTGCTCTGGGGTGCAGTGGAGTTGTTTTAAAACTCTTCCTATTCTGTCCAAATAGTTCTCAGCTGCAATAGAATCATCTTCTCTCTTGCCAAAAAAATCCACTGCTCCAAATTTCTTGAGTTTCTCCAAATGAGATTTTTGCTGTGGAGGTGGTGGTGGTAGTGGCATTACCCCTGCCATTTGTCCAAAAAACTAGGCCAATTGCTGGAACATGGCCTGTGGAGGTTGTGCAGGCTCTACTGGTGCTGGTGGAGCAAGTTCTCCCCTACCCCTAGTCTTAGCTACAGGTGGAGCATGACTCTCCACTTCCTCATCTACTGCTCTCTGTGACATGGGGTCCATATTCTAATCAAAATAAGAAAGACAAACAGATCTGCATTAGTGTCACCTCGACTCTTACAAATGCAATGCATGGTATGGACTCGATCTAGACTCAGAAACGCCTAAACCGTGCTCTGATACCACTAAATGTGACACCCCTTAACCGTCTACAGTGTAGCCGAGAAAGATATACTACATAGTGTGCCGGAACACCATATTTTATCTCAATCATTATTATCCATTCTTGATTTATTTATTTATAATTATTAAGTAAAATTTATGAAATTGATCTCATTTAGATCATTTGTTGAAATTATAAATTAATTTGAGGTTCTGAAAATTTTATAGAAAATCTGGCAGAGTACCGGCTAAAAATGGATAAAACAGTTCTTCGGAACCTATGAAAAGCACTTCCAATACATTTTCAATCATTCTCAAACTCCATTTATGTCAACATAATCTCAATATTTCTCAACCATTTCTCAAAAATTCTTCTATTTATCATTCATTCATTTCAAATGATAATCATATACAAATCATAAATAAATACTAAATTTTCATTTATAAACAAAAATTATAAATATTTGTATTAATACCAAAATATATTACATGAGTTTCAATTTATACATGAGAAAATAAAAGTTTAATTACAAAGTACAAGCAGTACAAAATACCAAAATGGGACCTAGTGTCATACCAATGCACTGTAGTCTGTGAGGTGACACGGACTCTATGTAGATCTATATACAAGTCTCACCCAGTTTGTGGTCTGTTGGGCTCTCTGGCCAAATCTTCAGTACCTACGCATCGCAAAAGTGACGCGTTAAGCATAAAGCTTAGTGGTGCCAATAATACAAGAAAATATAATACATAAATAAAAGTAAAAAAAATATTTCCTAATTATTGTGCTTATAAGAAATAAATAATTGCAAACTTATTGTTTAGTCAAAGGCTAATTACATCTTATGATATTAACTCTTTCTAGCATTTTATTAATCGTTTGCTTGATGATTTTAAGCCTCTTTTTATTGTAATCATTCTTGTTCTTTATCTGGATATTTAATTTCCTTACTTCCTTTAAAAATCAATTTAATTATATTTATACTTTTCCATGCCCAAGTAACCTAAATAAATTAACCGGACTGGATAAACGGGTAAACTAGCACTGGGTACCAGGTACCTCGAGCTGTCACACCATCAGTCACAATGTGTCTCCTGGTGTGCAGACAGAATGGCTAATAAGCCATAAAAGCAATAAGGCATAAAGCCAAGTATAACATCATAATCAGTATAGCCATAGGCTATCATATCACAGAATGGCATGAAGCCATACACAGTACTGCTATCAAAACCCTATTGGCATGCCAACCTATCCAAACCAATCACACTAAGCCTACTGGGGCATATTACAAAGTTATTTCTTGAATATTTGTACTTAACATGTAAGGTTACTATTCATTTAGTCATATAAGTCAAAATATTAACTTTCTCATATATAATAGTTACATGAGTTTTAATCACATAGATTTATCACATTTTGGTTCCCAAAAGTGTTGGCATTAGTTGCCAATCCATACTTCTAACCAATGGAAAATAAATAAAAAATTTCAATTTTGGGTGCTAAAGTTCACTGTTCCATTAGGCCATTCTACAGTGAGAATTTGGCCAAGTATTCTTGATCAAAGTTGTTCTTTATTGTGTCTAGTTACATTTCACTTTTTGAATCACCCCATTTGGAGTTTTCTAGCTCATGTTATGGCTATTTCACCATAACTGGTCGGATTGCCTTTACCCAGAATTTCTAGGCAATTTTTGGTTCTGTCAGATTTGATAGTTCAACTTTGGCTAGCAATTTCATTTAGTTAAGTCCAGAATTTGAGTTTGTATTCTACACGAAAGTTGTTCTAATTTGCCTAAGCTTTCCATTGATATAAATTTCTAGTCAATTGGACCTTTCTACACTGAGTTATGACCAAATGAATGAACACTGTTCATTTGGTCATTTTGCCCAGGTAGAATTGGTGCTACCCGGATTTGGTCAATTTTTAAGTCATCCTAAGTTTGTTTTCTAGACAGGTTTCCTTCATCAAAGTTGTGCCATTATGTGTCTAATTTTATGTCCAATTGGCCTTGTACCAATTCAACCTATACAACTTAAGTTATAGCTGCCCAAACTTGCTGGACTCACACCCAGTCCTGCCAGGTCACTCAAGGCAGCACACCCAACCTTAAATCCCAAGCTACAATTCACTTCAATTCCTCATTATACTTAGCCAAATGGTCACTAATTGACCATTAAAACTTCCATTCACCAATACATGAGCAAAATCCAAATTTTGTGCCCCAAACCCTAACTCTAACAACTATAATTCTTCATACACACACAATCAATGCATTAATCCATCAAATTCATGTTCAATTGTTTCCATTTACAACTATAATTCAGTTTTATCCTTGATACCCTAAGGTACCATAAGGCTATTGAAATTAGAGGGGTACATAACTTATGATTTTCTTTTCAATTTCTTGCAATTCCTAATCTAAATCAAGTCCTTACAAATATATTGAGAGAAAGGAAGAGAGATTGGTCACTAACCTTGTGATCAAAATTTTTCCACTTCAATTTCCTTCACTTTCTTGGCTTTTCTTGGCAGCCAAACACTTGCTCAAGATGTAATATTAAGTTTTTAGGAATGAAGGTAGGGATTTTATGGTGTATATGAGCATCCATGGAGGTGGAAGGCGAGATGGGTTTTGGCTGGTTGGGAAAGAAGAAAGAGCTGATTGTTTTCTTCAATTTTTCTACCCATTTTATGCTTTTAATTAAGTTTATAGATAGGTGTCACAATATGATTGGGTGGGGGCATTTTAATGACATCATGTGATGTCATAATTCAAAATTTCCTTCATTTTCTTTCCTTTTCTTTTATACTCATTTTCAATTAAATTTTTAGCAATATTTATTCATATTTTATGTCATAATAATTATTTACTTAACTGGACAAGTCGGCCAAAAATCATCTTTGAAGACAAAAATATCAAAATGCCCTCCGTTTGGCTTATCGAGCCAAAATCGTCTGTACCGATCTAAAATTTTTCTAAGCATTTTCTTGGCATTCTAATGCCATCGAAACCTCAATGACTCTTCTCTGGAGTCCCAAAAATTATTTCATAAATTTTTTCTCGAGTTTAGGGCTTCTAGCTGCAAAGAACGCAACTTTCCACTGGGTTACCCATCGCTAGGGCACCGGCTCATTTAACTTGGTTGTATTTTATTTCTAAAATTTTTTCTAAATTTTTCTTATTAATATTTGAGTTATTTATGATTTCTCACTCTAGTCTAAATATTTTTTCAGATGTTCTAGCTGTCCGGACCGACACCAGTCACCGAAACAGTAGAATGTACGAAATTGCTACAGTGAGGGTGTTACACTGGGGATAGAATTTCTATTAAATCTTTTGCAGCTAAAGGGGAAATTACTATCTTAAAATTGTTGTAGAAATTTCACTTGATGTAGAATATATGGAGAAATATAAAAATAAAGGAATAAAAGAAAATGTGACTTTTATTGATGATTTTTCAAAATATAAATAAGTTTATTTACTTAGAACAAAAGATGAAACTTTTCAAAAATTCAAAATTTTTAAAGAAGAAATTGAGAATAAGACTAATAACAAAATTAAAAAGATTAGATCTAATAGAGGTGGTGAGTTTCTTTCTTCTAACTTTATTTCTTTTTGTGAGCAACATGGAATAGTAAGAGAATTTTCTGTTCCTAATTCTCCTCCATAAAATGGATTAACAAAAAGGAAGAATATAACTATACTGAAAATGGTAAGGGCTATACTTATATTCTAATTTGCCTTATCATTTTTGGGGTGAAGCATTGCATACTGCATGCCATATTAGCAATAGAATTATGCATAAAAATTAAGAAAAATCACCTTATGAGTTGTTAAATAATAGAAAACCTAATATTAGTTATTTTAAAGTTTGGGGACGCATTGCTTATGTGCTAGAAGTTACACAGAAAAAACAAAAGTTAGGTAAGGTTCTAGATTTTTAAATTTTCATATTAATAGTGTGTTTGAATCTGTACATGCTATTTATTTTGAGCATTTGAATATTAAAAATGCTGATGTTTTAGAATTAGAGAAAAATCTATCAAATGAATTAGAATCAAGTGTATAAATAAAAGATGTCAATTCTAATTCTTCGTCTAAATCTATGATTGATCATTCTCCTAGTATAGTTGTTGAAACAAATGCCCCTGAGACTATTAATTTAAGGGGAAAGAGACATAGGATAGAGAAAGATCTAGGTCCTGGAATGTTTACATATTCATTAGAAGAGGATCCTAGAACCTATAAAGAAGTTGTTTCTCTAACTAATGCTGATATTTGGATGAAGGCTTTGGATGATGAAATTAAAATCCATCCATGATAATAATACATGGACTTTGAGATAACCTCCTCCTAATACTAAGACTATTAGTTGTAAGTGGCTTCTTAAAGAGAAACTCAAAGCTAATGGGAGTTTGGATAAATATAAAGCAAAGTTAGTAGCAAAAGGTTATAATAAAAAAGAAGGTATTGATTATTTTGAAACTGTTAATAGTATGCCCTAGAGCATATCATTTTAGTATGTATCTTGTACATCTTTTATTAATAAAAGGCATATTTACTTTTTCGTTTACATAATATATTTATGTGTAATAGAAAAGGTCTGTCGACACCATATTTTGGCCGATCCCCCAGAATCAATAAACTTTGAAACCGATCCCTAGCACTAAGTCTCCCTTTGCCAGCCAACCACTTTTCCGATCTCTCCTCACGAGAAATTGAATCATTGCTAAGTCCTCATATTAGTTAAAGCCTTACCGGTCTCTCAAATCACTCACCGACCTCTCAAACTAATTGTCAAGTCCCCTGATCAGTCAATTATGTTTCCGATCTTTCTTGTCAAATGAGATTCAACCAACACTAGGCCTTCGTGCCACTAGTCTTACTGCCGATCTCTCATTTAAAAGTTTAGGAATAATCAAGTTAAGGTTCCAATCCAGTTTAATGATGATCCCGATCTTAAGTGTTTAAGCCAAACTTTCAATTTTGATCAAGTCCCGTGTAGCGTTGGTTCCCTACCGGTCTCATGCTTATTGTGTTTTCCGATCTCTCACACAGGTTAATAATCACTTTTAGTTGTTTCAATATGCTCAGACAATCAGATACTTAAGCAATTCAGAGATTTTCCGACCACATCCAATCATTGAACAAAAAGGGATTTCATTTCATTTCATATGAAAATTTGTACAAGTCATGCGGCTGGGGGATCACCCCCAGCCTGAATTACATTTTGCTCACCTTCTCTCTCACCCTCAGCCTCCTCTTCACTATCCTCACCCTCACCCTCGAGAGCCAGGTCGACCATCCAGGAGAAGTCCTCCTCGGGGTAACGCTTCTTGAGTTCAGCCAAGAGATTCCTGTGAGCATTCACATAAGCACCGCCCACTCCTGTCACCATCTCTTCTTCTTTCGCCTTGAGCTCCTCAGTGAGGTGAACGATGTGAGCAACTTCATCGGTCCGAAGCGCCTGAACTTCTTCCAGAATATGAGTTCGCTCGGCCAGAACACGAGACTGCTCGGCTAGCTTATCCTCGTAAAATTTCATCCGCCCCTCAATGTCGGATATATAGTTCTGAGTGGATGAGAGTTGGGATCGGAGGGAAGCCACTTCCTGACTCTTTTTCTAGACCTCCTTACCCAGGCGGTGAGCCTTTTCCCTGACTATGTGCTGATTCACCAAGCACTCTACGTTCAGACTCATAGATCGGGTCAGGATGTCGTCAAGGTTGTCCAGAGACAGCCTGTCCCGATCCTCCCGAAGGCAGATGGAGGACCCTAAGACCTTGGCAAAACCTGGGTTTTCCCGAACAGTCCGGTTCTTCTCCAGGGAGGTGACCAGCACTTGAGCGCCGCGGGAAAGGGTCCTTACAGGAGGTTGGGAAGGACCCCCTTCCGCACTCGGAACAACTAGAGTAGGTGGAGGCGGCTCCTCCTGGCGAGGGGGAGATCGGACCACTTCTACGACCGGCGGTCCCGAGCATTGAGACGAGCCTTCTTGTATTTCCCCAGGCTCATGACCAGGCATTTGAAGCAGCTCGGAACGCTTCATCTCTCATACCTTCCAGGAGATCTCTCTCTTCCGCTTCCAGCTTTCCTTGGAAGCTTCGTCTCTTGCCATACCTGCACAAAGAAGAGGTCAGTGAGATCGCTAAGGTCCAAAGATCTGAGATATAGAAAATACCGATCGAGGTCGGAGTCAAGCCCGCGATCTTGGCCGGTGACCAGCTGTATAGTCCAATGGTGCAGCTCGGCCGTCACTGCATCTAAACAAGAAAACTTCTCTCGGCCCGCCTGATCCTTCGGCTCCATCACTATTAATCCTTCTTCTCTATTTAGGGTGATACGCTTCGAGAGTAAGGGGCCCTGGTGCCGCCAGCTGCGAGGAAAACCCTCAAAGTCGTTCGGTATTTTGCTCCTCAAGATAAAGAAGCGGTTCTTCCAATTCTTCAGGGAGGAAGGCAGGTCGGTAAAAAGCCCACAATGGGGTTTCGCCTGGAAGAACCAATACTCGTCGTCTTTTCGACGAGTCAGCTGATATAGTTCGGCGAATACCTTAGCTGTAGGTCTGATCCCTTTGGCTCAGCAAAGGCCCCTGAAGGCTACCAGGATCCGCCAGGAGTTCGGGTGAACCTGGGCTATGCACACTTGGTGATATTTTAAAACTTCCTTGAAGAAGTCGTCCAAAGGGAACCATAGACCGGCTTTCAATTGTTCTTCGTAGATCATGATCATATCGTCCCCCTCAAAGAAGTGATCGGCACGAAGATCGCCATGGCACCTAATCAACTCATAGGAATCAGGCCGAATGTTAAACTCCTGGCTGAACGACTACAGATCGGTTTCTTGAAGGACCGATGGCAACTCGTCCATGGGAAGATTTTCCCTCCCTGAAGAAGGCACATGCCTTGATGATGCTGCTTGCCCCCGAGCTGGAACGGAGACCCTAGGAGGTTTGGGTCGCGCGCTTGGCCCGACCACCTCTACTTCATCAAACGACCACGAGAACTGAATGGAAGGAGGGCTCGTCACTCTCTGACCCTCGGCGCTGCTTATTTTCAAAGGAAATAAAGAATTTAAACTAAAGGAAGGATCAAAACCCTTACCGGAGCTTGATCGGAGTCGGAAGAACTTGAGAAAATGAGAGAATTTTGAAGTTGTTCGCGAGAGACTGAAAACGACATAAGAGAGTAACTGGCTAACCCCACCCCTATTTATACTCGTCCGAGCATTTAATGCTCACGATGTTCCAGGCAACGCATCGGTTAGCGGGATTCGCCAGCTGTTCTGACACGTCTCACGAATATTCCAAAAATTCTATAAGGAGAGACCGGCTAGTTAGGGATCGGTTAATTAAGGCGAATGTTTGGAAGAACGGATCAATTAAGGGTTGTTCAGTTAGGAACCAGATCGGATAAACACATCAGAGATCGAAAAATAATTAATGCAATAATAATAAGATGATAATTGACAAAATAAAATTTTTCTTTCCAAAAGATCGGATTATATCATTTGGGCGATCTCTAGGGATCGGATTACATTTATGGTCTAACTACATCATTTGGGCGATCTCTAGAGATTGGATTACATTAAAAGATTACATCATTTGGGTGATCTCTAGAGAGCGGTGGAACATCCTATCTAAAAGGCCTATGTCAAAGCCTAGTCTCATGGCTGAGTCAAAAGACGTGTTTGACCAGGAGACCGGCTGTCGACATCGAATAGATGTACAGCTCAGATGGGGTGACTATGACTCTCATGAAGATGAGAGAGGTCGTCATCAATGTTACCGCTCGAAACCGAGCCGCTGTCAGAACACCCAGTGTGGGGAGGAGCCAGATGAACGCCAAGGAGCAGTCACCGGTGTTTAGGGGAATATTAGCAGTCTTCTCTCCCGAAATCAGTTCGCCATTTGTATCGGTCGAACGATTCGAGATCAATGAGATCGAAATCCTCGATCCAGGTCAGTAAATTAGTTCGGTTCTCTCACTGTCATCAAATGAGGTTATCATAATTCTCCGATCACCAGGATCGTAAATTTTCAGGCGAGGAACAAAGAGGGCAACCGGAAAGAGATCAAAAGTAGTTATCATGTCCGGAATTGTTGCCGGAGCAGCTAGAACAGGAAAGTAAGGGGGAAAAGTGAGAAAATCAAATGTAGAATGTTTTTCCTGTTAGGGGTATATATAGGGAGGATCTAGCATTTATTGCTAAGCAGAAAACGAAGCGGACGCTTCGGGAATCGAGGGAAATTAATGCTTTGACTGGACCGGACCCGATAAAGGGGGAAGACCGGAGTAATAGAGATCGGAAGAGGGGAGCCCGGCATAAAAGATCGGAAAGGGGAGATCGGAAGGCAAGGAGAATAAGACAAATCCCAGTAACTGTCGTCAGAATCAGAGCCGAGGTAGTTAAAGCGTTGCAGATGAGATCCCCATCGCACGCCTGAGAATCGCCCACAATGCTGACAGGCGCCAGAGTATGTCATGACAGTCCTGTACATCCCAATCTCCACCGTTGATCCCACTTGTAAGGACGAGCCAGGAGCCCTTGGATCAAAGAGGAAGACGACAAGGCCGGCGCCTTTTATTCCCAGTCCTTGGATCGCCCAGGTCAACAAAGTTTAGGACCGTCAGATTAAAAGAGGAAAAGGACAAGTACCCTGAGAATGATCTCAGTCATTCATTTTGATTCTCTTTAATTCTCAAGCATCCGATCATGCCCTTCGAAATCCAGACCCTCCATCTCCCTCAAGGAAGATCCTGACCCTTCATGGGAAGCTCCCGGTTCCTATAAATACCTGCATGAAAACTATTCAAAGGGGGGGACGAAAAAAAAGTGGCAGTGACTATAGTGGAAGAACTCTGAAACTTAATTCAGTTCGTTACTCTGCTATTACGCTTTCATAAGAAAAACTTTGGAAACCAGTTTTCTAGAGTGTTTTCTTGCAAAAGGGATTCTTGGATACTGAAACTCTCTATTTTCAGTTCGTTCATTATCCTGTGGTGCTCTCATCTTCAGCTTTTTGTTTTCTTTATTTCCACTCCCATTGTTTAGACTCAACCTCATTTAAACTTGGTGATCATTTCGACCCGACGGCATTTTAGCAAAGCATCTTTCGTTTCAAGGCGTAACCCTCCGGTTATCAATCTGCAGTCCTATTACGTTGTGGTCATTCCATACTTAGTTTAGTAGATTTGACTCCCTACAGGTGAGTGCTCATATTGCCATTTCATTAATTGCTCATTCTTATTTTACGTATTTCCTTTGCTCTTTTACGTACATAGTTTTCTCTAAGTTTATATTGTGCTAAAAGATACGAAGAAGGTTACTCTCGGGTTTACTTCTTTGTTGATCAGTCCATCCTTTTTGCTAATCCTTGTTATTTCTGGATATAAGTCTTCTAGTATCGAATAGTGTATAAAAGGTCAGATAAAATGTAGGTAATGGCATCTTAAGAGTCTCTTTATAAGTAATGAAAGGTATGAGTAATAAGTCAGGAAAATAGTTAGGCCAAATCACTGAAATAACACAAAAGACAATTGGGTAAGACGTCACAAGGCAGGATAAAATCGAACCTTAGGTAAATAAATGGAATAAACTGGGTATCAGAGGGTACCAGTAAGGCGACCCCATAAGAAGATCGGGAAATTCAGTTCAGTGTCCCCGGTCTAGTTGTAACACCCCTAAGTTCGGTAGTGCGTTCTACTGTTCCGGTGACCAGTGTTGTCC
The DNA here is from genome assembly GCF_030052815.1 of Hevea brasiliensis. Classification (NCBI taxonomy): domain Eukaryota; kingdom Viridiplantae; phylum Streptophyta; class Magnoliopsida; order Malpighiales; family Euphorbiaceae; genus Hevea; species Hevea brasiliensis. Next base: position 72,320,108 of record NC_079506.1, on the reverse strand, counting down.
GGACAGCTAGGATGCCTAGAACTACATTTCGTTATGAGTGAGGAGACATAAAATAATGAAATACAAGAAAAGAAAATACAAGAAAAACAAAGGAAAAATAATAGCAAAGAAATGTAACCAAGTTAAGCGAGCCGAGAATCCTAGCGATGGGTGACCGCACCGGGAAGTCACGGCGTGGACCGTTGACTAACCCTGGACTGCGGGGAATCCTGGAAAATATTTTTAGCACTTAAATAGACCCTTATTGAAATATAAATATCATTAGAAATATCAAAGAAAAATTAAATAATTAGTACAAAGAACAGTGAGAAATCGAAAAACAGACAAAACCCGGTGTTACCGAAAAATCGGGAATGCAACCCGAACAGGGGCATTATGGTCATTTGACATCCCGAATTGTCTTTTGACCTAAATGTCCATTAAAAATAAATAATATTACACTTGGAAAATATAATGAAAAATTAAATTGGTGGTATATAAAGTAAATAGCAAAAATTATGGGTTTAATGTGGAATAAATGAGAATTAAACATATAAAATGAATTAATTTGTGTGAGTGGACCACTATGGGATAAATTAAGAGCTAAATGGGCAGGTGTACACCTATTATACAATCTGAAATCTTCATCTTCCTCACTTGGTCCATCCATGCCGAAATGAAGAAAGGGAAATCCTCCATTGCCGTTTGGTTTAAAGCTTCATCCTCTCCTTCAATTTACCTCCAATCATCTAGGTTTCTTCATTAAAGATTACCTCCACATCACAAGGAAGAAGTAGATACCAATATTAAGAAGTTTTAGTGAAGATTTAGCAAGTCCCAACAATAGGTAAGTTTGAGTTTTTGAATATTTCTTTGATAAAGTTTGTATACATGTTATGGGTGTTTGCTTTGTGAAGGAATTTTTAAGTTTTGAGGAGTTCTTGATATGTCCAATTTTGGACAGCCATGGAGTTCTATATTTAATGAAGTATTCATGCATATATTTGATGGGAATTTATGTTGAGTAGGGTGATTTAATGTCCTAGTAGTTAATTCCACATGTATATGGTGATTGTGCACTTGAAATGGAAATTGACGAATTGTGGGACACTTTGGCATTGTGGAACATTTCGGCAGCCTTGGGACTCTTTGATGAATGTTTAAAATTCATGAAGATATTGGGTGAATTGTGACATTGAGGATTGATGAATATGTATGTAAATTGGTTGTGGAAAGTGTATGTAATAATTAGGAGTTTTATGTGTATCTATGGTTGTATTTGGACTTTGTGAATTAGAGTTTCATTTGGTGTATTCAGGATATTTGTATTCTGCCCAAAGTGACCTTATTGTGAAGTGATAAATTGGTTTTGGTAATGTACCAAATCAGAAGTGGGAAGAAAAGTGGACTTATAGCAAGTAAATGTGCAATTGATAGGTGTTAAGCAATGTATTTAAGGGCAGTATGCATTTTAGCCTATAACACTAAATGTGTAACTCCAATTGGTATGAGACCAATTGGACGTGAAACTAAGCACAAAATGTGCCAACTTTCATTAAGAAAGCATACCAAAATTCTGCTTGCAAGGTAGCATGAAAAATGACCAATTCGGATTAAGTGCAAGTGAAACTCAAATCGACCAATTGGGCGTGATTAGTGCTTAGGCCATAACTCACTCAAAACAGGTCCAATTGACCTGAAATTTTAACCATGAATAGTAAGACCCATACCTACAAGTCTTATGAAGGCACCAAAGCCCAGAAATGACCATAAGCAAGTCAAACAGCTTGCACAAGTTCGGGTCCAAAAACTGGCCGAATCAAAGTTGACCAAAATTGACCTAAAATGACCAAATTTGATGCCATTTGACCAGCAATAGTAAAATGACCATAACTTGGTCTACATAACTCGGAATGACCTGAAATTTTGCTCCGCATGCAATGAGACATAGATCTACAAGTTTGTAGTTTTGACCAAAACCCGAAAACCGAGGGAACTAGGTCTTCCGGCTAGGTCAAACTAGTATTCCGGAATCCAGCAAAATGCGAGAAAACGCAGTATATATGGAAATGAGTTTGGTAACACGTACCAACCCTAAAAGACTATCGAATGTGACACATTAGTAACGTTAAAACCTAATTTACCTAGAACGCATCGAGGGTCGACATATTAGGTTGACTAAGTAAATATTTGAATTCAGTGAATTACCTATCGAACATTATCGTTAGAGACAATTTAATTTAATACTGAAACACTTCAAATTGTGTTTTCAGTTAGCAATGACTCAGGGAAAAGGAAGGAAACACTGAGTCAGAGCCAAGAAGCACATATCAGAGGTTTGTGCACAATAAGTATTTCTTTTGAATTTTTCAATTGAAATAAATTACGATTATTTATATGTTATTGTTTTAAATTGTGTTTGTGCACAATAGCTATTTCTTCTGAATTTTTCAATTGAAATAAATTATGATTATTTGTATGTTATTGTTTTAAATTGTGTTTGTGCACAATAATTAATTATTCACTGCTTGTACTAGCAAATTTATTTGGAGAAATGAATTATGAATAATTTTTGATTGCTTTGATTTTGGGAATATTATTTGGAAATTATTGTGTTGTTAACTTTGCAAATGGAAATTTTGAGATAAAATGTGATTTATGGTTTGTATGAAATATTGTGATTTGAAATTGTTTTGATTCACACTTGGCATGACACTGTTACTATGTTCCTCCTCCATTTATGGGGTGAGTGTGATATATTCCTCCCTCTTTGACTTATCAGTCTGGGGTGAGTGTGATTATGTTCCTCCCTCTTTGACTTGCCAGTCTGAGGTGAGTGTGGATGAGTACTCATTATTCAGCTAGCTTCCTCCCTCATTGATTTCGATTATTGGGGTGAGTGTGTCTTGTCGTGGTGTACAACACGGCATGTGTGGAAAAAATTGTGGCATGGCCTAAATTATGTTATCGATTGACAACATTGTATTATTCAGTTATTTGATCAAATTGTGTTATTGATTGGTAAAACAGTGTTACTCAGTTATTTGACCAAATTTGTGTTAGATGAATTTTGTAAATTGTGAAATGGAATTGTGAATCATTTGATTTGTGAACTGTCAATAAAAGATTTATATATCGCATTTCAAATTGTTATTGTGCACCACTGAGTAAATTTTACTCAGCGATAGCTTTTCATTGCTGTCGCAGGTAGACAGACTGACAGGGCAGCAGACTAGGCTGCTAGTACTGCATTGAGAGATCATCGGGTATATTAAGTATACCACATTTTGCATTTTGTACTGTAATGTATGTTCACTGTATGTATATATTGTTCTTAGTTTTGAGCAGTTGTCAAATAAAATTGTATATTAAAGTTGTAAAATAAATTATGAGTTATTTTGACTTGTAAAAATTGTATTATATTTCTTGTATCTCAGTCTTTGAAAAATCACTGTGAATTTGAATTGAGAAACATGTTGTGTTGAGAAAAATGTTGGAGTTGAGATTTGGAAAAATATTGAAGTGCTTTTTACAGTTTTTCTGAAGAACTGTTTTATCCAAAATACAGATGGCACTCTGCTAAAATTTTTACAGCAATTCCAAATAATTCAAATGTGTTAGTTCTATCACTGCAGTTCAAAAAGCTTTTTAACACCTGTAAATAGTGCTCACCACTGTAAAAGAAGTAAGAAAAGTTTTTAAAATCCCTTGTAGTATATTTAATGGGTTATCAGTAGACGGAGTTGGTAATTCATTAGGTATACTACGGGATCATGTCATACCTTACAGAGGGGTAGGGTGTGACACTAGTCACAAGGTACTCATGAGTCGAAAGAAGCCTTATTCCGATCCCCATCATCTTCGAATACCAAAACCCTTAGTCTTAGGCTCTTACGAGGTATAATTGAGATTAAACTTCGAGAGGTCGGAAAGATCCTTATCCGACCCCCATTAAAACAAAAGAGACCGGAGGAGAGTTCTTATCCGGTTCTCAATCTAAAATTTAAAATAAATACTTAAAAGAGATCGGAGGAGAGTTCTTATCCGATTCTCAATCTAAAATTTAAAATAAATGCTTAAAGGAGATCAGAGGAGAGTTCTTATCCGGTTCTCAATCTAAAATTTAAAATAAATGCTTAAAAGAGATCGGAGGAGAGTTCTTATCCGGTTCTCAATCTAAAATTTTAATAAATACTCAAAAGAGATCGGAGGAGAGTTCTTATCCGGTTCTCAACCAAAATTTTAATAAATACTCGAAAAATCGGAGGAGAGTTCTTATCCGGTTCTCAATCTAAAACTTTAATAAATATTCAAAAGAGATCGGAGGAAAGTCCTTATCCAATCCCCAAAATTGAATTCTAACAAAATAGCCCTTCAAATAAAACTAACATACAATAGTAACTCACTAAGGTTGTCTCATTTACTTATGTATCTGGGTAATCCGAATTAGTGAAAAATCAAATATTCCTTTTGTCAAAAGGATTAACACTTCCATTCAAGCCCTCTTAACTACCAATTCTAATTTATAAAGAACGTGAAGTTAAATCTGCTTACCCTTATTGAGGGACGAGGTGGGGTGCCTAACACCTTCCCAACCCATTTACGGACCCCGAACCTAGAATCTCTGTTTTGAAGTGGTTTTATTTTAATTTATTTTCACAAATGGTTTTCTTTAATTTCCCTCAAAATTAAAGTGGCGACTCCTCACTCTTTCCCACTTCAGTGAGTGATCGTCCAGGCGACCGCAAAACACCTTGCGACAGCTTGGCGACTCCACTGGAGACCCTTTTAACTTGACCCCGGTCCAGAGGTCCAAAAGTAGATTTAATTTTTCGATCAAATTATAGTTAGGTGGGCTAACCCGGCAATATTTTATACGTTAATTATTGATTATTCCTACTAACTGTTTTGCTTGTCTTGCTTGTTTTACTTCCTACAGCGCTTTTCGTTTGAAAAAAAAGGGGGAAAAAGAAAGAAAATTCCCCTATATTGGGAAGAGGTAAAGGTGTCCCTTCACACACTGAACACTCACACGATGTCCTCACACACTTCAGCCCTATACCCGGGCTTTCTTACCCTTTTAGGAAAATAGGAGGGGGTCATGTAGCGGTACCCGTGGGTTTTACCCCGTTAGTATCCGTGAAGGCTTCTGCTCAGATTGAAACTCGTTCTATTTACTGTGATACCCGTGGAATTTTCCCGACAGTATCATGGGGATAGAATGAGGCTCTACTGTTTACAGTAGGGGCAATTTGGGAACCTGTGGCTTTTAGAAAATTAGACCTTGAGCTAAACTATCACGATAGCTGGAAGCCGTAGTAAGCTACCTTGTAAGATAGAACTATCCAATTAGGTAGCACCCATCCGGTATTAGGACTCTCCCCATTTTAGGACAAAAGGGATATACTTACCCTTACCCTATTCTGCTTCTGTTTTCTTTTGTTCTTATTTTAAGGGTAATCTTGAATCATACTGTTGGAAAGACCTACGCACTTTTCCTACTTTGATAAATGTGCAGGTGACACTTTGTCAACAGTATAATTCAAAATTACCCAAACTTCCCTTGCTAATAAAATTTTCCTACAGGCATCACCAAATTAAAGTCTGTAAAAGGATAAGCATCATTTTTAGCATGGCATCCTCGAGTCAGTCGGCAGAAGAAATTCTTAAATCAGGACAGAATGCTAAACCATGGCCCAAAAATTGTTTAGTTCCCTCATTTCCTCTATTGGACCTAAGCAAGATTGAAGTCAGTATGAACAGTCTCGAAGGTCTGGTCAATGGTTGGAAGTCATTTCCTGATCAGGTCAAGGCACAATTTGAAAAGAAGTATGGGAGGATTGCAACCTTGATACAAGTCAAAGTTCAAGTCCCGGCACTAAAGGCTATGTTGCCAGTATGGAATCCTAAGTTTGGGGTGTTCTCTTTCAACGACATTGATACTACTCCCACTATGGAAGAATATCAAGCGTTGCTAGAAATCCCTTATGCGGCGCAGAATCGAATTTACCTACACCTTGAACATAGGCAAACCTGGAAACGATTAGCACATATGCTGGGGATTTCACCAGAAGAAGTAAAGGCCAGGGAGACTGTCAAAGGAAACACGCATGGATGGTATTGGACTTATCTCAAGAAGGGGCTAGATCAATGTATCCAAAATGAGCAATGGGATCAAGCTTCATTAATATTCGCTTTAGCAGTCTACGGCCTGATCTTGTTCCCTGGACCTTCCGGAATCATAACATATGGTGTTGTAGAAATGTTCTGGGCAGTAGAGAAACAGAGGGTCAACCCCGTACCGTCAATACTTGCCGAGACTTTCTTAACTCTTACTTATTGCAAACAACAAGGCAAGGGGTCTATTAAGTGTTGTTCTCAATTGTTGCATCTCTGGATTATCAGTCATATGTGTCCTTTAGAGACAAAGGGATTGACTTGGTACCTTGACTAGCCTCTCATCGAGAAGATGACCCGGTTAGTAATCAGTCCGAAGAATGAACAGCAGTGGCAAGAACGGATTTTGAGTTTCAATAGCCATGACTACTGTTGGAGGAAACTGTGGACGTCGAGTCAATCCATTTTGATCAGCACGGGAAGTAATCAATCGGTATCCCTAATCGGAGTGACTGGATACACGAGTTACACTCCAGCGTTAGTAATGAGATAGTTTGGCTCAACATAATCCAGAATCAACATTGAAGAATACCACCAAGGTCATTTCTACCATGAGCTCAAGGAAGAGGAAGGGTTGAAAATGGCTCGCAAATCTTGGGAAAACATCACTCTGACAGAGAGGTCGCCTAAAGGTCCAAGTGTCACGGGCGATTATCTTAAATGGAGGGCTGACAGGGACCGAGAACACTTAACTGCGGGTTCAACAAAATTCGAAGATAGCAACTCTCGCCGAGACGTCTTATCAGAAGAAGCTAGCAATCATTTGGCCGATTCCCTACAAAAGGCAAACATCGAAAACTCAAAACTGTAAGAACAAATAAAGCAATTGGAAGAACAACAGCAAAACCTTAAAAGAAAAGTGAGAAGGCTCAGGGAAGAGGCAAGGACCGAAAAGATGGGCTTCGAAAAGCAAGAGGCATGGTGGGAAAATGAAAAAGGCTCTCTCCAAGCTGTGGTAAAAGAAGTAGAAGTACTGAATAGTAAGCTTCAGGAAAAAATGAAATACCAAGAGATACTCATAGAAGAGTACAAACAAGAAAACAAAAAGAAGAAACTCGAATTGAAGGAACAAGCACTACTCATCAACGATATTCTAAAAGAATGTGCAAAAGAAAGAAAGGAAAAAGAAAGGCAAGCTGCTCTCTATAAAGAGCTGAAAGAGAATATCGACCAGCTGGAGAGAATGATAGCACAGGGAAAACAAGAACTCCTACCTGAATCCGAGTATGCTCTAAAAGCGTTCGACCCTACCAAACAAGAAGAAAGGTTATATGAGTATCTCAGAAAATGTCATCTCATTATAAAGAACCTCCCTGAGCCTAGGCCGATGTAAAGAATGCTGTGTACGAATTATTCAGTTAATAGAATGATTTTTGGGTCATTGTTTAGCAAAGTTATGAATGAATAGTATAACTCCCATAGGAAACCCCTCGCTAGGGTTATACGAAAAATTGGATGTGCCATATGGACAGGTATCATAGATGCGCATTCAATCCAGTCATTCACAGTCAGACTATCAAACGATGCCATGATAAAATTGATACAATTATCCTTCTGCAAACTCCATTATGGCTCCCGAATGCCATTGTATCCTTTGTCCGAACCAGGACCCTTAGTTTTTTTACAAAATTCGAAATTTATTAATTTTTTTTATCCCTACAGAAAATCATCATTGCTTCAAACAAAGCAAGTCTGACCAAGCACACGGTTCAACCCAAGCGAGTGTACTTAACAAGATCCCGAACAAAGAAGATAATGGAAGATCAGGAACAAGTACAGAACCTATAAGGGCAAGTGTCCGAGCTGAAAGATCAGGTCTCAGAACTTATGAGACTAATGAGGGAGATGTCCCAGAATAAACCTGCTTCGGAACCAAACTTACCACTACCTCCTCCACTACCTACAACAAATGATCCGCACCAAGCTTCAACTTCTTTTACCTTTCAGTCACCAATCCCGGACCCCACAATCACTGTCAACCCGGCTACCATAAATAATGACCCACCTTTCTCCTACTATCCAGCTGTTTCTAATCCCGAACCATACCCTTCAGTCCTAGCCCCTCCACTCCACTCCACCCCTCATCTCCCAACTGGAGGAGCATTTCACACAGTAGGAGCAGAAAATAAGACCAGGGAAAATGAAAAGCTTTCTGCTCTGGAGGAAAGGTTGAGAGCAATAGAGGGTCTGAACATGTACGGTTCAGTCGATGTGGCTTCACTTAGATTGGTGCCAGATGTGGTAGTGCCACCCAAATTTAAAATCCCGGATTTCGACAAGTACACCGGGAACTCAGATCCCCGCATTCACTTGGCAACTTACATTGCCAAAATGTCTGCCTTGACAGAAGATGACAGACTTCTCGTCCATTTCTTTCACGAGAGTCTCTCCGGCGCAGCCTTGAGATGGTGCATACAATTAGACAGGAGCAAACTGCGCTCCTGGAAGGATTTAGCTGATGCCTTTTTGAAGCAGTATAAATTTAACTGCGATGTGGCCCCCATAAGGAGAGACCTCCAAAACCTGATACAGAGGGACAGGGAAAGTTTCAAGGAATATGCCCAAAGATGGAGGGAAAAGGCTGCAGAAGTATATCCTCCGGTGACCGACAACGAACTATGTTCCTTGTTCATCGAAACATTGAAGGCTCCTTACTTCAATTTGATGATTGGAAACACTTCCAACAGCTTCTCTGACATCATCCAAGCTGGTGAGAGAATAGAGGCTAACTTAAGGTTGGGACGACTGCAGGAGTTGACTGAGAATCCTGCGAAGAAAACTGCTAATTTTGGCAAAAAGAAGGAGGGTGATGTGTATTCCATCACCCGGTGGAATAACTACTCCCCACTACCTCAAAATAACTACCGGCCATATCCTCCCCCTCATGGCCAAACAGTCGCAAGCATTCCACCTCCTTTCCCAAATTATCCACACCCGTGCCCATAATACCCACCACCTACAAATTACCAACCCAGACCTCCTCCTCCACCTACCCAACCCAGACCACCTCAAAATAATCCCAGACTACCAAGAAATCCCGATCCACCCCTTCCCCTACCACTCAGCGAAATATACCGATATCTCGTCGGTATAAACCAAATAGTACCAGTTCCCCTAGACCCAATTCAGCCACCATACCCCAGGTGGTATGATCCCACTGCCCGTTGTGAATATCATGGAGGGGCACAGGGACATTCAACTGACAACTGCGGGGCACTTAGAGGGAGAGTGCACGCTTTAATTCGTAACGGGTGGTTGAAGATTGAGGGAAATGGTTCCCTCCCCAATGTTACCTCAAACCCGTTGCCCAATCATAATACGGGCAATGGAGTAAATATGACAGAATCAGATGGAGAGAGGTTGGTACTAGAGGTAGACAAGCTAATTCCTCACTTTGAGGAAATTTTTGCCATGGCAATGAGGGAAGGTTACCTTTGTCTTCAGGTAACTGGATCAGAAAAGGGTACGGGATGTCCTTACCATGGAGGGGCAGCTAATCATGAGCTGCGGGATTGTGAAGAGTTTAAGCAAGAGGTTCAGAACTTATTATCCCTCAAAGTTCTGAGATGCCAGAAAAGGTCAAAGATGGAAGGGGGAGTGAACACAGCTAGATTCAGCCAAAATGCTTCTACCTCCAAACCCAGAATCACTTTCTCACCCCCAGTAGCCTCACCGCCAGTGACGATTATCCGAACCCTGCCTCAGCTCCCTGTCACAAACACCCATGCCATACCTTGGAATTATAACTTCCAAGTTTTCACTCAAGGAGCGTCAAGCAGTGCATTAGCTCCTAATCTTGCTTCACCTCCGGCACCACCAAAACCATGTTTCACTCCACATGAGCACTGTAAAATGACTTATGCCGAACCTATCACCAGTACTACTCCCCAAGTTAATCTTCAGCCCGTCACTGCCACAAAATCCTCTTCGCTTGAGCAAGAAGTCAAGTTTATAACTCAAAGTGGGAGATGTTACAGGAACGAAGAGAAAGAAAAGAAGAAAGGGAAAGTAAAAATGGGAGAGTCACTGAAGAGTACAGAAGAGGAGGTTGAGAAGACGGAGGAAGTAGAACAGGCCGGGCCTAAAGAAGAAGAAGAACTATTGCTCCAAATAATGAAGCAGAGTGAGTATGATGTGGTGGAGCAGTTGAGAAAGACACCTGCCCGAATTTCACTGTTATCATTAATTCTGAGCTCTGAGGTGCACCGTCAAGCCTTGCAAAAAATCTTGGATCAGGCCTTTGTAAACCCCGATATCACACCGGGGCAGTTTGAGAAGATAGTGGGACAAATCCAGGCATCCAGTTTTGTCACCTTTTCTGAAGAAGAGATAGATCCTGCAGGCTTGGCACACACTAAAGCCCTCCATATAACAGTGAAATGTAAAGGTTGTATAGTGGCGAAGGTCCTTATTAATAACGGATCAGCCCTCAATGTACTGCCTAGTGTTACCTTGGCTAGGTTGCCAGTTGACCGATCAGATATACGTCAAAGTGCTATGGTGGTAAGAGCCTTTGACGGTATAAGAAGAGAAGTGTTGGGAGACATTGATTTGCCCCTCCAAATTGGCGCATGCACCTTCAACGTCACATTCCAAGTGATGAACATCGAACCGGCCTACACCATGTTGCTGGGGAGGCTTTGGATCCATTCAGCGAATGCCGTTCCTTCAACTTTGCACCAGAAAATACAGTATATCATGGACGGCAAAATCATCACTGTTAGAGGGGAAGAAGCCATTTTGGTCACCAAGCCACAATCACTTCCTTATGTGGAAGAAGCTGAGGAGTCGTTGGAAAGCTCCTTCCAGACCCTCGAACTACAAGATAACGTTTCAAGAAGTGAAGGGGCTATGGCTATGGTAGCCAAAGTGCTGTCAAAGAATGGGTATGAAGAGGGCAAAGGCCTAGGCGCCGCATTACAAGGGATTGTCGAGCCTATACCGGCTATCCAGAAGATAGGCCGCTACGGTTTGGGTTATGAGGAAGATACCCTCATGGATGGGTGATTCTGGATGAGGAACAGTCTTTGGGACCAGAGATTCGATCAGAAAATCGGGAAGATGAAAGTAGTCCCGAGAATCACAGAAGTCTTCACTAAACTGGTCATTGAAAATCCGGCAGAGATTGAAGAATCACCCGATGAACCATCCATCGATGTCATCCACTTGGATTCCTTGTATGGGGCTCTGGTCTCGTCAATGGCTGAGGGGCAGGAACTGGACAACTGGACAGCAGAGGACATCCCTGTACTTAATTTCGAGTAAAGTACTTTTGGTTATCTACACTTGATCATTTTGTCCATGGTGGCAAGTGTAACATTGTAAATGGATCTTTTTTTTATGTCATAAATGTTAACGAATTAATAGCGCATTTTATATCCAATTCTCTCTTTCTTTCCTTTTGAATTCCACCCTTATAATATATTCTATTTTCGTTCATTCAGGACCATTCATCAATTAACACCTAATAATTCAATAGTCTCAGAAATTCCTCTAGTTAATTTTGAAATCTCCATAACTGCCATTACTTCAAGCGATTCTGAGGTGGAGCTCACGGAAGAAAGGGATGAAAGAGATGAACCTTCCCTAGTGCCTTGCGAGGACAAAACGTACACCATAAACTTAGGCACGAAAGAAGTAAAAAGGGAACTTAAGGTTGTGGAGAGCGAGGAATCAGAAGATATGATCAGTTTGCTCAAAGAATTCCTGGACGTGTTTTCCTGGAGCTATGACGACATGATTGGTTTGGACCCCCAAATAGTGACGCATAAAATTCCTCTAATTCCTGGGACAATCCCGGTAAAACAGAAATTAAGGAGAATGAACCCTGACACACTGCTTAAGGTTAGGGACGAGGTCAAGAAACAATATGATGCTGGGTTTCTGGAAGTGGTCAAATATCCCCAATGGGTAGCTAACGTTGTCCCGGTAATGAAGAAAGATGGGAGAGTTCGGGTGTGTGTTGATTACAGAGATCTTAATAAAGCAAGCCTGAAAGATGACTTCCCTCTCCCTCACATTGATGTGTTAGTAGACAATGCTGCGGGATTGGGTAGGTGTTCGTGTATTGATGGGGCATCAGGGTATAATCAAATCCCAATGGACGAGGAAGATAAGGAGAAGACTGCTTTTATCACTCAATGGGGGGTATTTTGCTATCGGGTTATGCCTTTTGGGTTAAAGAATGCTGGAGCCACCTACCAACGCGCTATGGTCACATTATTCCACGATATGATGCATAAAGAAGTGGAGGTGTACGTGGATGATATGATCATCAAATCCAGGGGAGAAGAGAGCCATGTGCAGGTAATGAGGAAAGTATTCGAGAGACTCAGGAAATATCAGCTGAAATTGAACCCTTCTAAATGCATATTCGGAGCTAGATCTGGGAAATTGCTGGGATTCATAGTGAGTGAGAAAGGAATAGAAGTTGATCCGGACAAAGTCCGAGCCATTCAAGAGATGCCATCCCCAAGAATAGAAAGGGAGGTGCGCAGTTTCCTGGGGAAGTTGAACTACATATCGAGATTTATTTCCAATCTCACCTCTAAGGCTAAGCCTATTTTTAGACTACTCTGGAAAAACAACACCAATCAATAGGATTCAGTCTGTCAAGAGGCTTTTGAGAAAATTAAGCAGTACCTGTCAAACCCACCAATACTGGTTCCACCAGTGACTGGAAGGCCTCTGATTCTGTATATGGCGGTCCAGCAAAGCTCAATGGGATGTGTTTTGGGGCAACATGATGATACCGATCGAAAGGAGAGGGCTATCTATTACCTGACCAAAAAGTTCAATGATTGTGAGTCAAGGTATTCTTTCCTAGAAAAAACTTGCTGCGCATTAGCCTGGACAGCAAATCGCCGCGAACACTACATGTTGAATCACAAGACATGGCTCATTTCCAGAATGGATCCTATCAAATATGTATTCGAAAGCCCATTCGTGCCAGGAAGGATAGCCAAATGGCAGGTCATACTCTCCCAATATGACATTGTCTATATGACTCGGAAAGCGATGAAAGGTAGCGTGATCACCGATCTCCTAGCAGAAAACCCTATCCAAGATTATGAAGCTCTGGATTTTGAGTTCCCCGATGAGCATATTAATGAAGTAGACTGCGAAGAAGAAGAGCCAACGGATGTATGGGAAATGTATTTCGATGGAGCTGTTAATTTGTCCGGTAATGGAATCGGAGCTGTATTGGTATCCCCAGATGGGAAACACTTTCCGATAGCTATCAAATTGAGATTTGACTGTACCAACAACGTCGCAGAATATGAAGCTTGTGTAATGGGTCTACAAGATGCTATCGAAATGAAAATCAGGAAGTTAGAAGTGTATGGAGACTCGGCTCTAATCATTTATCAAGTCAAAGGAGAATGGCAAACTAAGGATCCGAAGCTAATCCCATATCAGAAGTACTTACTGGAGTTGATTAAGAAATTCAAAGAAATCTCTTTCACTCACCTTGGTCGAGACAAGAATCAATTTGCAGATGCCTTAGCCACTCTGGCTGTTATGGCTCAAATGGAAGAAGGGCAGACAACTCAGTTATTAAAGATTAAAGCAAGGGATGAGCCAGATTATTGCTTCATGATTGAAGAAGAACCTGATGGTAAACCTTGGTACCATGACATCTTGCTTTACTGCAGAACCAGAGAATTCCCTTCAGGGACAAGCAAAAACGAAAAGAGGATGATTCGGAGATTAGCGTTGGGGTACTTCCCCAATGGAGAAACCCTATACAAGAGGAGCTCCAACGGCGAATTGCTGAGATGTGTGGATACAAAAGAAGTAAAGAGAATCCTTTTCGAGACTCATGAGGGAAACTGTGCAACCCATGCCAATGGGCATATGATGGCTAAGCAAATCATGAGAAGAGGATATTTCTGGACTACCATGGAGAAGGATTGCGTCGAGTATTTCCAAAAATGCCACAAGTGTCAGATCTATGCGGATCCGATAAATGTGCCGCCTCACAAATTGTTCAACCTCGTCTCACCATGGCCTTTTGCAATGTGGGGCATCGATGTGATTGGTCCCATCAACCCTAAGGCGTATAATGGGCACAGATTTATCCTAGTAGCTATTGACTATTTCTCTAAATGGGTCGAAGCGACATCCTATGCTCACATTACACAAAACACATTTCTCAAATTCCTCAGAAATAATATCATCTGCCGGCACGGTCTCCCCAATAAAATCGTCACTGACAACGCCAAGAACTTGAATGGTCCGAAGATCCAGAGATTATGTGATCAATACAAGATCCGATATCTCAATTCCTCCCCATACCGTCCCCAGATGAATGGAGCGGTGGAAGCCGCGAACAAAAATCTCAAGAGGATAATCCGGAAAATGACGGTCTCTTATAGGGATTGGCATGATATGCTTCTCTACGCCCTTCACGCATACCGAACTTCTGTAAGGACATCTACTGGGGCAACTCCTTACTCACTAGTTTATGGGAAGGAGGCTGTACTGCCTATAGAGGTCGAAATTCCTTCCTTAAGGATTCTGAAGGAATCAGGAATTGATGAGTCAGAGTGGATCCAGTCAAGGTTGGATCAATTAAATTTGTTAGATGAGAAAAGGCTGGCAGCAGCATGTCATGGGCAGTTATACCAGAGGAGAATGGCCAGGGCATTCGACAAAAACGTTCGCCCATGCGAATTTCAACCTGGGGACCTAGTTCTGAAGAAAGTGCTGCCAAATCAAAACGATCCCCGGGGCAAATGATCACCAACCTACGAGGGACCCTATGTGGTTAAAAAAGCATTTTCTGGAGGAGCCTTGATCTTAACCCACATGGACGGTGAAGAATTTCCAAGACCTGTGAATGCTGACACCGTCAAGAGATATTATGCCTAAAAAAAAAAAAAAAAAAAAAACAAACAAACAAAGCAAAAGAGTAGGGGTGAAAACCCAAAAGGGCGCTCCTAGCAAAATGTGTGAAAGAAGGCGAAAACCCCGAAGGGGCGCTTTCTGTAAAATGAGTGAGGAATGAAAACCCGAAAGGGCGTCCTGAAAGAGCGAGCTAAAAAAAATAAAAAATAAATAAAAATAAAAATAAAAAAAATCAAGATCTAGGGGTGAAAACCCGAAAGGGTATCCCAAGAACCAAAAGGGAGAAATAAGGAAAGGAGCATGAAACCAAGAAGGGAAACAAACCATCATGGCATGAGACTTCAGAGTACTAGAAATAATGGCAGTTAAGGGACTTCAAAGCTAACCACAAGGGCTATGTGAGATCTATCCTTGTACCCTTTTTCTTTGAAACTCTATCTTTGTTAAAACTATAATAAAGTCATACTTCATTTCCTATACTTTTATCTTTCCCTTATACTCATTCTTTAACATTATCCTTTTGCAATCTCATTATTTAATGCGCTATTAATCAGTTAAAATTTTTGCCATAAGATTAGGATTTGACAATTGATAACCTCACGTACTTTGCTATGAGATTTGCAGGGAATGCCCAAAAAAAAAAGAAAAAAACTAGAGGTGAAAACCTGGAAAGGCGCTTCTAGTCAAATGGACGAAAGGAAAGTGAAAACCCGCAAGGGCGCTTTTCACAAAATAAGGAGAAAGCCAAGAACTCAAAAGGGGCATCAGAAGAAAGGAGGTCGTAGGTCAAGTCTTGTAGCTCGTCCTCCATTAATCATCGGCCTTCGGGATCATGTTAAGTACACTTCATCGGGGAAGAACTTCGTGTGTCGGACCTGCTTTGTAAGTTGATTTTTAATTTCCTACAATTTAAATTTCCTGTTATCAACCTCTGGTTCCTTGATCTAAGTTGATTTTAATTTCCTGCAATTTAAATTTCTTGTTATCAACCTCTAGTTCCTTGATCTAAGTTGATTTTAATTTCCTGCAATTTAAATTTCCTGTTATCAACCTCTGGTTCCTTGATCTAAGTTGATTTTAATTTCCTGCAATTTAAATTTCCTATTATCAACCTCTGGTTCCTTGATCTAAGTTGATTTTAATTTCCTGCAACTTAAATTTCCTGTTATCAACCTCTGGTTCCTTGATCTAAGTTGATTTTAATTTCCTGCAATTTAAATTTCCTGTTATCAACCTCTGGTTCCTTGATCTAAGTTAATTTTAATTTCTTGCAATTTAAATTTCCTATTATCAACCTCTGGTTCCTTGATCTAAGTTGATTTTAATTTCCTGCAATTTAAATTTCCTGTTATCAACCTCTGGTTCCTTGATCTAAGTTGATCTTAATTTCTTGCAATTTAAATTTCTCGTCATCAACCTCTGGTTCCTTGATCCAAGTTGATTTTAATTCCTAACCTTTGAACACCTAATCGTCCAAAATATGGGTCTGAATCTTTACATAATTCCTACACGGGAAAATTTTTCCCTTTAATAGAAATTATGTAAAGAGGGGCAGCTGTCGACACCATATTTTGGCCGATACCCCAGAATCAATAAACTTTGAAACCGATCCCTAGCACTAAGTCTCCCTTTGCCAGCCAACCACTTTTCCGATCTCTCCTCACGAGAAATTGAATCATTGCTAAGTCCTCATATCAGTTAAAGCCTTACCGGTCTCTCAAATCACTCACCGACCTCTCAAACTAATTGTCAAGTCCCCTGATCAGTCAATTATGTTTCCGATCTTTCTTGTCAAATGAGATTCAACCAACACTAGGCCTTCGTGCCACTAGTCTTATTGCCAATCACTCATTTAAAAGTTTAGGAATAATCAAGTTAAGGTTCCAATCCAGTTTAATGATGATCCCGATCTTAAGTGTTTAAGCCAAACTTCCAATTTTGATCAAGTCCCGTGTAGCGTTGGTTCCCTACCGATCTCATGCTTATTGTGTTTTCCGATCTCTCACACTTAGGTTAATAATCACTTTTAGTTGTTTCAATATGCTCAGACAATCAGATACTTAAGCAATTCAGAGATTTTCCGACCACATCCAATCATTGAACAAAAAGGGATTTCATTTCATTTCATATGAAAATTTGTACAAGTCATTCGGCTGGGGGATCACCCCCAGCCTGAATTACATTTTGCTCACCTTCTCTCTCACCTTCAGCCTCCTCTTCACTATCCTCACCCTCACACTCGGGAGCCAGGTCGGCCATCCAGGAGAAGTCCTCCTCGGGGTAACGCTTCTTGAGTTCGGCCAAGAGATCCCTGTGAGCATTCACATAAGCACCGGCCACTCCTGTCACCATCTCTTCTTCTTTCGCCTTGAGCTCCTCAGTGAGGTGAACGATGTGAGCAACTTCATCGGTCCGAAGTGCCAGAACTTCTTCCAGAACATGAGTTCGCTCGGCCAGAACATGAGACTGCTCGGCTAGCTTATCCTCGTAAAATTTCATCCGCCCCTCAATGTCGGATATATAGTTCTGAGTGGATGAGAGTTGGGATCGGAGGGAAGCCACTTCCTGACTCTTCTTCTCGACCTCCTTACCCAGGCGGTGAGCCTTTTCCCGGACTATGTGCTGATTCACCAAGCACTCTACATTCAGACTCATAGATCGGGTCAGGATGTCGTCAAGGTTGTCCGGAGACAGCCTGTCCCGATCCTCCTGAAGGCAGATGGAGGACCCCAAGACCTTGGCAAAACCTAGGTTTTCCCGAACAGTCCGGTTTTTCTCCAGGGAGGTGACCAGCACTTGAGCGCCGCGGGAAAGGGTCCTTACAGGAGGTTGGGAAGGACCCCCTTCTGCACTTGGAACAACTGGAGGAGGTGGAGGTGGCTCCTCCTGGCGAGGGGGAGATCGGACCACTTCTACGACCGGCGGTCCCGAGCGTTGAGACGAGCCTTCTTGTATTTCCCCGGGCTCATGACCAGGCGTTTGAAGCAGCTCGGAACGCTTCATCTCCCGTACCTTCCGGGAGATCTCTCTCTTCCGCTTCCGGCTTTCCTTGGAAGCTTCGTCTCTTGCCATACCTGCACAAAGAAGAGGTCAGTGAGATCGCTAAGGTCCAAAGATCTGAGATATAGAAAATACCGATGCCGAGGTCAGAGAGCTGAAGCCCGCGATCTTGGCCGGTGACCAGCTGTATAGTCCAATGGTGCAGCTCGGCCGTCACTGCATCTAAACAAGAAAACTTCTCTCGGCCCGCCTGATCCTTCAGCTCCATCACTATTAATCCTTCTTCTCTATTCAGGGTGATACGCTTCGGGAGTAAGGGGCCCTGGTGCCGCCAGCTGCGAGGAAAACCCTCAAAGTCGTTCGGTATTTTGCTCCTCAAGATAAAGAAGCGGTTCTTCCAATTCTTCAGGGAGGAAGGCAGGTTGGTAAAAAGCCCACAATGGGGTTTCGCCTGGAAGAACTAATACTCGTCGTCTTTTCGACGAGTAAGCCGATGTAGTTCGGCGAATACCTTAGCTGTAGGTCTGATCCCTTTGGCTTGGCAAAGGCCCCTGAAGGCTACCAGGATCCCCCAGGAGTTCGGGTGAACCTGGGCTATGCACACTTGGTGATATTTTAAAACTTCCTTGAAGAAGTCATCCAAAGGGAACTGTAGACCGGCTTTCAATTGTTCTTCGTAGATCATGATCATATCGCCCCCCTCAAAAAAGTGATCGGCACGAAGATCGCCATGACACCTAATCAACTCGTAGGAATCAGGCCGAATGTTAAACTCCTGGCTGAACGACTGCAGATCGGTTTCTTGAAGGACCGATGGCAACTCGTCCATGGGAAGATTTTCCCTCCCTGAAGAAGGTACATGCCTTAATGATGCTGCTTGCCCCCGAGCTGGAACAGAGACCCTAGGAGGTTCGGGTCGCGCGCTTGGCCCGACCACCTCTACTTCATCAGACGACCACGAGAACTAAATGGAAGGAGGGCTCATCGCTCTCTGACCCTCGGCGCCGCTCATTTTCAAAGGAAATAAAGAATTTAAACTAAAGGAAGGATCAAAACCCTTACCGGAGCTTGATCGGAGTCGGAAAAACTTGAGAAAACGAGAGAATTTTGAAGTTGTTCGCGAGAGACTGAAAACGACATAAGAGAGCAACTGGCTAACCCCACCCCTATTTATACTCGTCCGAGCATTTAATGCTCACGATGTTCCAGGCAACGCATCGGTTAGCGGGATTCGCCAGCTGTTCTGACACGTCTCACGAATATTCCAAAAATTCTATAAGGAGAGACCGGCTAGTTAGGGATCGGTTAATTAAGGCGAATGTTTGGAAGAACGGATCAATTAAGGGTTGTTCAGTTAGGAACCAGATCGGATAAACACATCAGAGATCGGAAAATAATTAATGCAATAATAATAAGATGATAATTGACAAAATAAAATTTTTATTTCCAAAAGATCGGATTACATCATTTGGGCGATCTCTAGAGATCGGATTACATTAAAGGTCTAACTACATCATTTGAGCGATCTCTAGAGATCGGATTACATTGAAAGATTACATTGAAAGATTACATCATTTGGGCGATCTCTAGAGACCGGTGGAACATCCTATCTAAAAGGCCTATGTCAAAGCCTAGTCTCGTGGCTGAGTCAAAAGACGTGTTTGACTAGGAGACCGACTGTCGATATTGGATAGATGTACAGCTCAGATGGGGTGACTATGACTCTCATGAAGATGAGAGAGGTCGTCATCAATGTTACCGCTCGAAACCGAGCCGCTGTCGGAACACCCAGTGTGGGGAGGAGCCAGATGAACGCCATGGAGCAGTCACCGGTGTTTAGGGGAATATTAGCAGTCTTCTCGCCCGAAATCAGTTCGTCATTTGTATCAGTCGAACGATTCGAGATCAATGAGATCGAAATCCTCGATCCAGGTCGGTAAATTAGTCTGGTTCTCTCACTGTCATCAAATGAGGTTATCATAATTCTCCGATCACCAGGATCGTAAATTTTTAGGCGAGGAACAAAGAGGGCAACCGGAAAGAGATCAAAAGTAGTTATCATATCCGGAATTGTTGCCGGAGCAGCTAGAACAGGAAAGTAAGGGGGAAAAGTGAGAAAATCAAATGTAGAATGTTTTTCCTGTTAGGGGTATATATAGGGAGGATCTAGCATTTATTGCTAAGCAGAAAACGAAGCGGACGCTTCAGGAATCGAGGGAAATTAATGCTTTGACTGGACCGGACCCGATAAAGGGGGAAGACCAGAGTAATAGAGATCGGAAGAGGGGAGCCCGGCATAAAAGATCGGAAAGGGGAGATCGAAAGGCAAGGAGAATAAGACAAATCCCAGTAACTGTCGTCAGAATCAGAGCCGAGGTAGTTAAAGCGTTGCAGATGAGATCCCCATCGCACGCCTGAGAATCGCCCACAATGCTGACAGGCGCCAGAGTATGTCATGACAGTCCTGTACATCCCAATCTCCACCGTTGATCCCACTTGTAAGGACGAGCCAGGAGCCCTTGGATCAAAGAGGAAGACGACAAGGCCAGCGCCTTTTATTCCCAGTCCTTGGATCGCCCAGGTCAGCAAAGTTTGGGACCGTCAGATTAAAAGAGGAAAAGGACAAGTACCCTGAAAATGATCTCAGTCATTCATTTTGATTCTCTTTAATTCTCAAGCATCCGATCATGTCCTTCGAAATCCAGACCCTCCATCTCCCTCAAGGAAGATCCTGACCCTTCATGGGAAGCTCCCGGTTCCTATAAATACCTGCATGAAAACTGTTCAAAGGGGGGGACAAAAAAAAAAGAGGCAGTGACTATAGTGGAAGAACTCTAAAACTTAATTCAGTTCGTTACTCTGCTATTAAGCTTTCATAAGAAAAACTTTAGAAACCAGTTTTCTAGAGTGTTTTCTTGCAAAAGGGATTCTTGGATACTGAAACTCTCTATTTTCAGTTCGTTCATTATCCTGTGGTGCTCTCATCTTCAGCTCTTTGTTTTCTTTATTTCCACTCCCATTATTTAGGCTCAACCTCATTTAAACTTGGTGATCATTTCGACCCGACGGCATTTTAGCAAAGCATCTTTCGTTTCAAGGTGAACCTTAAGCCTCCGGTTATCAATCTGCAGTCCTATTACGTTGTGGTCATTCCATACTTAGTTTAGTAGATTTGGCTCCCTACAGGTGAGTGCTCATATTGCCATTTCATTAATTGCTCGTTCTTATTTTACGTATTTCCTTTGCTCTTTTACGTACGTTGTTTTCTCTAAGTTTATATTGTGCTAAAAGATACGAAGAAGGTTACTCTCGGGTTTACTTGTTTATTGATCAGTCCATCCTTTTTGCTAATCCTTGTTATTTCTGGATATAAGTCTTCTAGTATCGAATAGTGTATAAAAGGTCAGATAAAATGTAGGTAATGGCATCTTAAGGGTCTCTTTATAAGTAATGAAAGGTCTGAGTAATAAGTCAGGAAAATAGTTAGGCCGAATCACTGAAATAACACAAAAGACAATCGGGTAAGACGTTACAAGGCAGGATAAAATCGAACCTTAGGTAAATAAATGGAATAAACCGGGTATCAGAGGGTACCGGTAAGGCGACCCCATAAGAAGATCGGGAAATTCAGTTCAGTGTCCCCGGTCTAGTCACAAGGTACTCATGAGTCGAAAGAAGCCTTATTCCGATCCCCATCATCTTCGAATACCAAAACCCTTAGTCTTAGGCTCTTACGAGGTATAATTGAGATTAAACTTCGAGAGGTCGAAAAGATCCTTATCCGACCCCCATTAAAACAAAAGAGACCGGAGGAGAGTTCTTATCCGGTTCTCAAAATTTAAAATAAATACTTAAAAGAGATCGGAGGAGAGTTCTTATCCGGTTCTCAATCTAAAATTTAAAATAAATGCTTAAAGGAGATCGGAGGAGAGTTCTTATCTGGTTCTCAATCTAAAATTTAAAATAAATTCTTAAAAGAGATCGGAGGAGAGTTCTTATCCGGTTCTCAATCTAAAATTTTAATAAATACTCAAAAGAGATCGGAGGAGAGTTCTTATCCGGTTCTCAACCAAAATTTTAATAAATACTCGAAAAATCGGAGGAGAGTTCTTATCCGGTTCTCAATCTAAAACTTTAATAAATATTCAAAAGAGATCGGAGGAAAGTCCTTATCCAATCCCTAAAATTGAATTCTAACAAAATAGCCCTTCAAATAAAACTAACATACAACAGTAACTCACTAAGGTTGTCTCATTTACTTATGTATCTGGGTAATCCGAATTAGTGAAAAATCAAATATTCCTTTTGTCAAAAGGATTAACACTTCCATTCAAGCCCTCTTAACTACCAATTCTAATTTATAAAGAACGTGAAGTTAAATCTGCTTACCCTTATTGAGGGACGAGGTGGGGTGCCTAACACCTTCCCCACCCGTTTACGGACCCCGAGCCTAGAATCTCTGTTTTGAAGTGGTTTTATTTTAATTTATTTTCACAAATGGTTTTCTTTAATTTCCCTCAAAATTAAAGTGGCGACTCCTCACTCTTTCCCACTTCAGTGAGTGATCGTCCAGGCGACCGCAAAACACCTTGCGACAAGGTCCATTGATATTTTGTTAGAAATTCTATTCTTAAGTTGTTAAGAATATGAGTGACAGTATTTATAGCACAAAGTATCATAAGTAGGTTCACAATCAAGGATATTTCACAATAAGGACATAACTTATCCAGAAAGATTGGAATCATAATTGTTCCCAAGTTATTTATATGAGATGTAAATAAGATGGAATGGTGAGTCTCATACCATATAACAAATATGATAGGCACTTATCTATGATAAGTAGGTCGAACCAGTGACGTTTATGACAAGCACATGGAGTTTACTCTTGTCAATACATTGTCATAAATCATATCAGTGCATATAATCTTTAGACCTGAGATAGCACAGTTATCTTGTATATAGGTGGTTTGAGTTTGATACTGCTTTCATACTTGTACTGTGTATGGGTATATGGGCATGTGTTGGCTCCTACTAGTTATATATGGAGGTAGGTGTTGATTAAGATGGAATCTGTTCCTCTAAGTAAATAGGGATAAAATCCTATGTTCATTTAATTGTTCTTGATGTTTCAAGTTCCTGGCCAGGACAGATAGATTTATTCAGAAAAGAGTTTCTGATGAGAAAAATCTTTTAATCAAGAACTGGAATTAAAAGAGAACATAATATTCATAGCAAATGGGGTTTGACATAAACTATGACTCCAGCTCGAATTGAGATTTTGTAACAGAGAGATTTTAGTGCATGGTAACATATGATTATATGTTCATTTAAGGTAAACCTTATTACTGATTTGGTGGCCATGGCATGCTATGCTAGATGTTAACCATGGTCTATGAGGTGTATAAAATGATTTAGAGAAATCATTTATGGTAAGAAAGAGTTCTGATGATATTAAGAGTTGATATCATGTCTCATTGCCAATTAGTTATGAGCCTAGTAAGTCACACACATACACAAGTAATCACCAAATTAAATATGATTTAATTAATTAATTAATTAAAGAGTTTAATTGATTAATTAAATAGGTTTGATTTGCAATTAGATTGCAAAGTCCCTAGCATGACTTGAAACCAAATCTAGATTATTGGATGTATAGTATAAGTTAAATTTATATTTAAAGTGTTTAAATATGAATTTAATTAATGAGAAATTAATTAATAAAGATTAATTAATTGATTTATATTTGATATAAATTGATTAGAAGAAGAGAAATAATTATTTTGGATTGAGAACTCAAAATTAAGGCACATGGGTATTTTGGTCATTTCACAAGGTGACATGTGGCACCATGAGATGGTGACACATGACACTACACATAAGTTTGCCAAATGTCTTTTAATCATATAAGATGATTAAAATTAAGATTAAATATAGGTTTGACACTTGGCACAATGTGATTGGGTCAATTAAACCTAAAGCCAATCAGAATGTGACATGTGGCAAGGGTTTTAAGTGGTGACCTAGCTATATAAGTGTAAGAAAGAAAGAACAAAAGACAACCAGCTGCTGCCTCCCTTTGTGCCACCACCCTTGAGGCTGCCATTCTCTCTTCTTCTTCATCTCTCATCAATTCCAAGAGATTAGCAAACAATCTCTTGAATTAAAAATACTAGAAATTGTTTCTAGTGTCCTATTTACATCTTTAATATCTTAAATGGCAAAACTTGATTTTCTAATTAATAGAAAAAGCTTTAAAAACTATTCAAGGGCTACCATAGGTGATCTTGGTGTGGACAAGCTAGAGGGACAACATCTGGTGTCCTAAAGACGCATCCCAAAGGTGCCAAACACATTGCAGTGCATCAAGAGGTTAGTGCAGTTGTTCTTGATCTAATCTAAGGTTCTAAAATTAATCTGATTAATTCTAAAATCTTAAATGGCAAATACAGATCTAAAAAATATTAAAAGAGTTTTGATATGTTGTTTATCATTGAAATCAAATAGATAAAAATAAATCTTGCATGATGCATGTGACCCTAAGTGAAAATTTTTGAATTCAATGGTATAAACTTGTGTTTTTCATGCTTCTGCTCCTTCAATTGGTATCAGAGCCACTATATTTGCCATTTAGATTGTTGATTATATGATTTAATTGTGTGGAATAATCATGAGATGATAGATCCATTGCTGGTTGGATAAAGAAATGTGGCGGCATGCTTGATCTCACCATCAATGGTGCGCCATCTTTGGGCTTCATGGGTGGCGCAAGGTTTGATTTTAAATTCTTCAATTATTGTATGATCTAAGGCCTATCCTATGTCTAATTAAATTTTTTAATTAGAGTTTTAATCACACAATTAAATTTTGATTCAAATCAGAATTTTAAAAATTGTTTGAATGTGATTCAAATCTGAATTTTAAAAATTATTTGAATGTGATTCAAATCTGAATTTTTAAAGTTGTTTGAATCATATTCAAATCTGAATTTTTAAAGTTGTTTGAATAATATTCAAATCTGAATTTTTTAAAAATTGTTTGAATGTGATTCAAATCTGTTTTTAAAAATTGTTTGAATGTGATTCAAATCTGAATTTTTAAATTTATTTGAATCATATTCAAATCTGGATTTTTAAGTTAAATATGAGATATTCAATTTAATTTAAGTATGTATGTTTTATTTAATTGTTAAATAGTGATATGCATGATGGATGATCATGGACTATAAAAGACCAATATGATTGGATATATTTCTTTTATGTTTTTTTGGGATTGTAAATTAATTAATTTATTTTAATTTATTTTGGGCATGTATTATTAAAGTTGTAATAATTTTGGGTTGTAATTTCATTTATTTAAGTTCTTGTAAATTCGCCTTGGTATGCCAAGGATTACTATATAATATTAGATTGCAAGAAGATCAAGGAGGTCAAGAGCATTGGTAGGACCAGTGGGAGGAATTCAATGTCAAGTGTTGATTATGTACTCCTTCAGCAACTCTTATAATATGAATGAATGAAATGCACCTAGAATGCTCTGATTCAATTCTTGGTGGCTTAGAATTGAATCCCTTAGAAAGTCCATGATCATACCATATTTACTGTTTATCCATGAATGCATGAGATATATGGGAATGTATGTAACTATATGATATATGCATGCTAAATGGATAATATGCAAAGTAAGACCTTAATAGTAATTAGGACGACTACAATATCTTCCAAACAAATGATTAAGTTGGAAATGCTATAATTAAAGTAATTATAACATGGGCCCTCCATTGAGGCAATTTGTAACACCCCTAATTGTATAGCCTGGTATATTTCACTGTTCCGGTGACCGGAGTCGGTCCGGACAATTAAGGGGATTAGAACCACACTTAAGACAACTAGAGAAGCTATAAACACAAATAATTAGTAATGTTCAATTAGTTAAGTATAAATAAGAAAAACAGAACATAAGAAGTTAAACGAGCTGAGAGTCACAGCGATGGGTGACCTTCTTGGGAATGACTGCGAAGTCGTTTTAAACTCAAATTTCGAACCGTAAAATGTGACGCCGCAGTCCTTAGGACCCTTATAAACACAGTGAAAAAGAGAAAATCAAGAAAAAGAACTGTTAAACCAGTCAAATAATTAGGTCAGAGAGCCGGAAGAAATATTGGATTATTTGCAAACCGGGATGAACCGGCGAGGGCCAATTTGGTCAATTGACCCCGAGAGCTGACTCCTGACCCAACTGTCAAATAAAATCAGAGAAAAGAAAATTTCGGAAACGAGAATTAAATTAAAGAATTAATAGAAAAAAAAAAGAAAGAAAATGAAAAAGTTAAAAGGTGTAGGGATATGACATCATGCATGACATCATGCATGATGCCATAAATCCCATAATTTATAAATTAATTAAAATGAATTGTGGTCTTTCATAAGACAAAAGAAAAAAAAAAATCCATTTGGTCATCTTTTCCCTTAAAGCCTCCCACCTCTCTCCCTTAGCTCTCTCTCTCAAACTCCATTAGAGCTCTTAAGTCAAGCTTTATAAATCTTCAATTCCACCATAAAAACCTTACTCTCCAACATTAAATCTTGTAGTTAGACCTAGATAAGGAGCTTGACAACAAAAAGAAAAAGAAAGGAAGGAGTTTTGAAGAAAAGGAAATTCTGCATAAAAAGGTTAGTAATCAAATTTGATAAATTGAGTTTGATTCTTACATTTCTAACTTATTTAGCTTGTAAATATGCTTATAATGAAAAGAAAAAAAAAATTGTGAGGGACCATTACTGAATTTCGGCCAGCATAAGGGGGAGGGTGATTTGCATGATTTGAATAGTTTGAATGGGTATATAAACCTTAGTTAGTTGAATGACTATGGTTAAAGGCATGGAATCAAGTAAATGCAAAAATTAGTGTGAATTAGGGTTTGGACATTAGGGTTTAGAGACCAAGAATGTGAAGAAGTGCTAAATGATGTCTTTGACATAGTTTAAGGAAAGAAATGGTCATTTGTGACCTAATTAAGTGTGTTAGAAGTGTTTGAATCAAAGCCAAATTCGGATTGGGTATGCAGCATGACCAAAAGTCAACTTTGAGGGACCAAAAATGAAATTTTACAAGTCCAATTGGTATGGGACCAATTGGGACTGAAAATAGGCACTAAATGACACAATTTTCATTTTGGAAGCATGCCCAAAAAGTGACCAAAACCTAGTAAACAAACTGACCAAACTTGAAAATCTGCAGTATGAACGGTACACGTGAACAGTAATCGTGTTTGGGTCATAACTTGAGCTAGGAAGGTCTAAATGACCTGAAATTTTACCAGTGGTTAGATGAGATATAGACCTAAAACTTTCTTGAAGAACACAAACCCAAATTATGCCATTAACCAAGTCATTTGGCCACCCAAATTTGGTGACCTAAAACTACAAGAACCAAAAATTGCCCAGAATTCTGGGTTGAGTCTAATCCGGCAACCATGGTTCAAATGGCTATAACTTGAGCTACAAAACTCCAATTGGAGTGATTCAAAAAGGAGAATAAACTTAAGACAATAGGGAACATTTTCTATGAAGAAAGCTTTGCCAAATTCCAACAGTAAGATGACCAATGGAACAGTGCAACCTTAGACACCAAAACTGAATAATTATCAAATTTGCTTAAAAGATTTAGAATTTGAATAAACAACCAAAACCAACAAATTTAGTGACCAAAATGTGGTATGTGGGTGAAGTTGGAATTCCCATACCTACTAAGCCTTAGAAAGTCAATAATTTGACTTGAATAGTATAGTGAATAGTAACCCGAAACACAAAATTTTAAGAACGTCGAGTTAAGCGAGTTAGAGCTAGGTAAAAGTGAAGCTAAATTTATTTTGGATTTATTTTAAGTTCTAGTACTGAAACATTGTAAAATTGTGTGTTTCAGTTGGAAAGAATATCGAGAAAGAACCCGAGGAACCGAGTCGAGGCCAAGAGGCGACTCGCTTGAGGTTTGTGCACAACGTGTAATTTTTATAAATTATTTGCTGCATATTGTTTTGAATGATTTGAAAAAGTGAATTGAGACATTATTTATGATGCTTTAATCGAAATTGTTGAAAGTTATTGTGTATATTTGAAATGACAATATTTAGCAAACTGTTAAGATAAGTTTTGAAACCACAGTATCATGACCATATATTTGAACACCTCACTAGCACGACTAGTGGGGGTAATTAGTTTCGAATTTTGATTCCTTCTCTGGAGAAGTGTTGAGGTGTGCCAGTAGAAGAGGATGTGAATGGATATCCATATATTTGAGCTAGCTAGCCTTGTGATATGATTTCTCTTTAGCCTCTGGCTATTGAGATTCTATTTGTTTCGAATGGCATGATCTAACTGTGGGTTTTATGAAATATGATTTGATACTTCAAAATGAAATTGTTTGGGATTAAAATCTCATAATGCATGATTTGTATATAATTCTCTTGTTCAGTCAAATTTTTTAATAAATGTGATTTAAGTTTTGCATAAAGATTATTTTAGTATGTTGTGCACCATTGAGTCCTAGTACTCAGCGATAGCTTCTATTGCTATCGCAAATACAGAGACTAGAGGAGCAGTAGATTGAGCTGCTAAGGTTTAAAGATCATTCAGCTTGAAGTTATCGGGTATAATTTATACCCTAATTATAAAAATTTCTTTTGATGTATGTATTACATATAAATGTATGGACATGTAAATGGGTCTTGAGCAGCTTGTACAAAATTTGTATGAAGTTTGTAATAAAGTTTAGTTTGTATTTCTTTTGATGTAAATTTTGTAGGGATGTATATAAATTATTTTGTCTCTAATGAAATATGAGTGGAACTATTTTATTTAATTTGAATGAAATGTATTGCTAGTATTTTGAGGATTATTGAATTTTGAACTTGAGAAATTGATTGAAATGATTGTGGAGTTGTTGAAATGGATTGAGTTTTGATTGTGAAAGTGGAGTAGTTGTTGAGAAAACATTTTTAGAAGTGCTTTTTACAGGTATTTGAAGAACTGGTTTTTCAAAATACGGACAGAACTCTGTAAAAAATTTTATAAATTTTGCGAAAAAATAAAATGGGCCAAAAGTTTTAACTAGTTTTTAACTTCAATTAAATGTTTTAAATACCTATTAGAAAATGCTCACCACTTATCAAAAATAAGAAAAATTATTTTAAAATCCCTTGTAGGGTACTTAATAAGTTTTCGGTAGGTAAAGTTTGGTAGTTCATTAGGTATTCTACGGGATCATGTTATGCCTTACAGAGGGGTAAGGTGTGACATGTTTTAGTGGTATCAGAGCAAATTTTTGAAGTATGTTTTAACTTGAGAATTTGTGTCTTTCTTCGTTAAGTACAACTGCTCAATGTCCATATTTGTTACATACATTGCATTACATCATAAATGTGAACTAACTGAGGGAAATCTCCTTGTGTTACTTGTTCAAGAGATACCCTAACTTCAGACTGAAATGGAAGAAGGGGATCGCTCAGTTGAGCAGTCTGTTGAAGCTGAGGCACAAGGGGAAGCCCCAACTCTACAGAATGTCAGTGGGTCAGCAGCACTAGCCCCACAAATGCCGCAGTTTCCTACACAATTCGCACAGCAGATGGCTACGATGTTTCAGCAAATGGCTGGGGGTATGCCTGCTCAAGCTCCACCCTAGACACCTGTGACACAACCACTGCCTCCAGTCAGACAGTATGATAAATTATTGAAGTATGGGGCTGCAGAATTTAAGGGTATAGTGGACCCTTTAGGGGCAGAGCAATGGCTTGAAAGAATGGACAGAGGATTTAAGAAGCTGCACTGCCAAGATGAACTGAAGTTTGAGTATTCTGTGTCGCTACTGCAAGGGGATGCATATGATTGGTGGAAGACCATCCCCCACAACTTGGCTGAACCACCAGTGTTGACCTGGGATGACTTCATCAGAGAATTCAGACAGAAATACATTCCAGATGCATATGTTGATCAGAAACTGTAAGAATTTTTAAGTTTGAAACAAGGGAATAGATCAGTGGCAGAGTATGAGAGGGAGTTCTCCCGCTTAAGTCATTATGCTGAGAGTCTCCTTTCCACCAGCAAGACAAGGTGCAAGAGATTTGAGATGGGTTTGAAGCCCAGCATAAGGATGCAAGTTGTGGGATTTTGACACAGCAACTTCTCAGAGCCCATGTCTCAAGCACTTGAATTAGAAAGAACAGAATCAGAAGCAACCCCGATAAAAGAAAAATCAGAGAAAGCTGAGAAATCAGAAAAAGACAAGGGGGAAAAATCAGTAGAGCCGAGTTCTGGTGGTACCTCTGGAAAGAAAAAGAAGTTTAGTAGACCCAGCAGGGGTCGAGGTGGAAGATTTGGTAGGGGTAGATTTTCCGGACAGAGACCCTTTAGGTCTGGTCAGCAGTCGAGCAGGGGTTTACATTCTGCCCGCCCCTGTGAGACTTGTGGCAAAATTCATAGGGGAGAATGCTATTGGGCCACTGGAGCCTGCTTTAACTGCGGAGGCAAGGGTCATTTAGCAAGAGACTGCACTAGTGCTCCATCTTCGAGATATGGTCCAGCTCCTACTACTGCCGAGGGATCTATTCAGAGTCCTGCTCCCAGAGGTTCACAATCAGTTGGTAGAGGAAGAGGCAAAGGTAGAGGCACTGCTTCAGGCAGTCAGGGTATAGTTGGTCAGTCAGCACAAGGAAGTGCTTCAACCAGAATCTACACGATGAGATAGTGAGAAGAGGCTGAGACTTCCGATGTGGTAGCTGGTATATTTTCTATCTCTGATCAAGAAGTATTTGTATTGTTTGATCCGGGTTCAACCCATTCATATGTTAGTGCTAGCATAGTCAGTTCACTTGCTGTTCCATGTGTCCAAATGGGTTTTGAAGTACTAGTAACTAGTCCGTTAGGACAAGAGGTCCAGGTCAACAGAATCTATAGAGACTGTCCTTTGGTGATCCAAGGACATGTTTTCCTGTCAGATTTGATTGAAATGCCCTTCAAAGATTATGATATTATCTTGGGCATGGATTGGTTAGCCAGGCATCATGCCATGATTGACTGTAGACTGAAGATAGTCACTTTTGGTCTCCCTCTGTACGATGATGTGGTAATACATGGGGAGAGGCATTTACTGCCATCAAACATCATTTCGGCTGCACTAGCCAGAAGGATGATCAAAAAGGGGTGTGAGGCATACTCGGCACATGTGATAGACACCCAAGTGGGGAGTCCAGCACTAAGGGATATCCCTATCGTATGTGACTTTCCGGATGTATTTCCTGATGAATTACCAGGATTACATCCAGAAAGAGAGGTGCAGTTTGAAATTGATGTTATGCCTAGTGTGGACCCAATCTCCATAACGCCATATAGAATGGCACCTACAGAATTAAAAGAGTTTAAAGTGCAGTTGCAATAATTGCTTGACAAGGGCTTTATCCGCCCTAGTGTGTCACCTTGGGGAGCGCCAGTGTTGTTTGTTAAGAAGAAAGATGGCACTCTCCGTTTGTGTATTGATTATCGACAGTTGAATAAGGTGACAATAAAGAATAGATATCCATTGCCCCGCATTGATGACTTGTTTTATCAGTTGAGGGGTGCAGCTGTGTTTTCCAAAATTGACCTGAGATCAGGATATTATCAGTTAAAAGTACAAGAGCAGAGTATTGCTAAAACTGCCTTCAGAACCCGCTATGGCCATTATGAGTTTTTGGTTATGCCATTCGGGTTAACTAATGCTCCTGCTGCTTTTATGGATCTGATAAACACTATCTTCAGACCATACCTCGACCAGTTTGTTGTGGTATTCATAGATGATATATTGGTCTATTCGAGGAATGCAGAGGAGCATGATAGACATCTGCGGATTGTACTGCAGACTTTGAGGGAGAAACAACTATATGCCAAATTGTCGAAGTGTGAATTTTGGCTGAAGGAGATATCTTTTTTGGGGCATGTAGTATCAGAAGAGGGCATCAAGGTAGATCCAAGTAAGATAGAAGCTGTCCTTAACTGGAGGCCACCCAGAAATGTCACAGAGATTCGCAGTTTTCTAGGTTTAGCTAGATACTATCGTCGTTTTGTGAAGGGATTCTCCATGTTGGCATCTCCATTGACCAAACTGCTTAAAAAAGATGTGAAATTTCAGTGGACGGATAAATGCCAACAGAGTTTTGATGAATTGAAGAAATATTTGACTGAAGCTCCAGTCCTGACTTTACCTACTCTGGGTAAAGAATACACAGTTTATAGTGATGCTTCTCACAATGGGTTAGGCTGTGTACTGATGCAAGATCGAAATGTCATTGCCTATGCATCACGCCAGCTGAAACTGCATGAGAGGAATTATCCAACACATGACTTGGAGCTTGCAGCTATTGTGTTTGCTCTTAAGATCTGGAGACACTATTTGTATGGGGAAAAGTGTTACATCTACACAGATCATAAGAGTTTGAAGTATTTGGGCACCCAGAAAGAGCTGAATTTGAGACAGAGGAGATGGTTAGAGTTGATAAAAGACTATGGCTGTCTGATAGACTATCAGCCAGGGAAAGCTAATGTTGTGGCTGATGCCTTAAGTCACAATACTATGGCAAGTCTACGGGTTACTCCTTTGTCTTTGGTGCATGAGTTAAGTTCATTGCATGCCAGCTTAGAGATTAATGATGATGGGCAGACAGTAGTTGCATGGCATGTACAGCCAGTGTTGATTGATCAGATCAGGATGGCTGCTCAGAATGATGAAAGGCATCAGAAGCTGTTGGAAGAAGTCCGGCAGGGCAATAAACCAGATTCTCAATTAGAGATGATGGTCTACTGCTACACCAGGGCAGAATGTGTGTTCCTAATGATGTTAATTTGAGGCAGATCATTTTGAAGGAAGTACATGAGTCTCCTTTTGCCATGCACCCTGGTGGCACAAAAATGTATAGACGACTAAAGGAGCATTACTGGTGGATGGGTATGAAAAGAGATGTGGCAGAATTTATTTCTAAATGCCTAACTTGTCAGCAAGTGAAGGCAGAGCATCAAGTACCCGCTGGGTTGTTACATCCACTACCAGTACCAGAATGGAAATGGGAAAGAATAACGATGGATTTTGTGATGGGACTTCCGAGGACACAGAAGAGTCATGATGCAGTATGGGTCATTGTTGACAGACTGACCAAGTCTGCTCATTTTCTACCAGTTCAGATGGACTACAGTTTAGAAAGATTGGCCAGGTTGTACATTGATGAAATTGTAAGACTGCATGGAGTGCCAGTATCCATCGTGTCAGACAGCGATCCTAGGTTCACTTCTAGATTCTGGGATAGTCTTCAGAGAGCCCTAGGAACTAGATTGAACTTCAGTATTGCATTCCACCCACAGACAGATGGCCAGTCTGAGAGGGTAATTCAGATCTTGGAGGACATGCTATGGGCTTGTGTGATTGAATTTGAGGGCAGTTGGGATACACACTTGCCTTTGATTGAGTTTGCTTACAACAACAGCTACCAATCAAGTATTGGGATGCCTCCATATGAAGCTTTGTATGGCAGAAAATGTAGAACCCCGTTGTGTTGGGATGACGTGGGTGAAAGAAAGATGATTGGACCCAAAATTGTTCAGCAGACTGAAGAGAAAATCAGGGTGATCCGCGATCGACTTAAGACTGCATCAGACTGTCAGAAGTCCCACATTGATTTGAAAAGAAGGGAAGTATGCAGTGGG
Source organism: Hevea brasiliensis (assembly GCF_030052815.1). Classification (NCBI taxonomy): domain Eukaryota; kingdom Viridiplantae; phylum Streptophyta; class Magnoliopsida; order Malpighiales; family Euphorbiaceae; genus Hevea; species Hevea brasiliensis. Next base: position 72,286,380 of record NC_079506.1, on the reverse strand, counting down.
TGAGAAAGTTTTCCTCAAGGTTTCCCCTTGGAAGAGGATTATGAGATTCGGCAGAAAGGGGAAACTGAGTCCTCGTTTCATTAGGCCATATGACGTTCTGGAAAGAGTGGGTCCTTTGGCATATCGTTTGGCACTACCTCCAGAGTTGGAGAAGATACATAATGTCTTCCATGTGTCTATGTTGAGGAGGTATCGATCAGACCCATCTCATGTACTACCAGTGGAAGAAATTGAAGTGAATCCAGACCTCACATATGAGGAAGAACCCATAGTGATTCTGGCTTATAAGGTGAAGCAGCTACAGAACAAGCAGATACCATTGGTAAAAGTGCTGTGGAGCCATCATTCGGGTCAGGAGGCTACTTGGGAACGAGAGGAGGACATGAGGAGATAGCACCCACAGCTGTTCAGAGATTGATACCAGGTAAAATTTTGAGACGAAATTTATTTAAGGGGAGGAGAATTGTAACACCCCTAATTGTATAGCCTGGTATATTTCATCGCTTCTGGACCGAGTCATCCGACAATTAAGGGGATTAGAACCACACTTAAGACAACTAGAGAAGCCATAAACACAAATAATTAGTAATGTTCAATTAGTTAAGTATAAATAAGAAAAACAGAACATAAGAAGTTAAACGAGCCGAGAGTCACAGCGATGGGTGACCTTCTTGAGAACGACTGCGAAGTCATTTTAAACTCAAATTTCGAACCGTAAAATGTAACGCCGCTGTCCTTAGGACCCTTATAAACACAGTGGAAAAGAGAAAATCAAGAAAAAGAACTGTTAAACCAGTCAAATAATTAGGTCAGGGAGCCGAAAGAAATATTGGATTATTTGCAAACCGGGATGAACCGGCGAAGGGCAATTTGGTCAATTGACCCCAAGAGCTGACTCCTGACCTAACGGTCAAATAAAATCGGAGAAAAGAAAATTTTGGAATTGAGAATTAAATTAAAGAATTAATAAAAAAAAAAAAAAAAAAAAAAGAAAATGAAAAAGTTAAAAAGGTGTAGGGATATGACATCATGCATGACATCATGCATGATGCCATAAATCCCATAATTTATAAATTAATTAAAATGAATTGTGGTCTTTCATAAGACAAAAGAAAAAAAAATCCATTTGGTCATCTTTTCCCTTGAAGCCGCCCACCTCTCTCCCTTAGCTCTCTCTCTCAAACTCCATTAGAGCTCTTAAGTCAAGCTTTATAAATCTTCAATTCCACCATAAAAACCTTACTCTCCAACATTAAATCTTGTAGTTAGACCTAGATAAGGAGCTTGACAACAAAAAGAAAAAGAAAGGAAGGAGTTTTGAAGAAAATGAAATTCTGCATAAAAATGTTAGTAATCAAATTTGATAAATTGAGTTTGATTCTTACATTTCTAACTTATTTAGCTTGTAAATATGCTTATAATGAAAAGAAAAAAAAATTGTGAGGGACCATTACTGAATTTCTGCCAGCATAAGGGGGAGGGTGATTTGCATGATTTGAATAGTTTGAATGGGTATATAAACCTTAGTTAGTTGAATGACTATGGTTAAAGGCATGGAATCAAGTAAATGCAAAAATTAGTGTGAATTAGGGTTTGGACATTAGGGTTTAGAGACCAAGAATGTGATGAAGTTCTAAATGATGTCTTTGACATAGTTTAAGGAAAGAAATGGTCATTTGTGACCTAATTAAGTGTGTTAGAAGTGTTTGAATCAAAGCCAAATTCGGATTGGGTATGCAGCATGACCAAAAGTCAACTTTGAGGGACCAAAAATGAAATTTTACAAGTCCAATTGGTATGGGACCAATTGGGACTGAAAATAAGCACTAAATGACACAATTTTCATTTAGGAAGCATGCCCAAAAAGTGACCAAAACGTAGTGAACAAACTGACTAAACTTGAAAATCTGTAGTATGAATATTGCACGTGAACAGTAATCGTGTTTGGGTCATAACTTGAGATAGGAAGGTCTAAATGACCTGAAATTTTACCAGTGGTTAGATAAGATGTAGACCTAAAACTTTCTTGAAGAACACAAACCCAAATTATGCCTTTAACCAAGTCATTTGGCCACCCAAATTTGGTAACCTAAAACTGCAAGAACCAAAAATTGCCCAGAATTCTGGGTTGAGTCTAATCCGGCAGCCATGGTTCAAATGGCTATAACTTGAGCTACAAAACTCCAATTGGAGTGATTCAAAAAGGAGAATAAACTTAAGACAATAGGGAACATTTTCTATGAAGAAAGTTTTGCCAAATTCCAACAGTAAGATGACCAATGGAATAGTGCAACCTTAGACACCAAAACTGAAAATTATCAAATTTGCTTAAAAGACTTAGAATTTGAATAAACAACTAAAACCAGCAAATTTAGTGACCAAAATGTGGTATGTGGGCGAAGTTGGAATTCCCATACCTACTAAGCCTTAGAAAGTCAACAATTTGACTTGAATAGTATAGTGAATAGTAACTCGAAACACAAAATTTCAAGAACGTCGAGTTAAGCGCGTTAGAGCTAGGTAAAAGTGAAGCTAAATTTATTTTAGATTTATTTTAAGTTCTAGTACTGAAACATTATAAAATTGTGCATTTCAGTTGGAAAGAATACTGGGAAAGAACCCGAGGAACCGAGTCAAGGCCAAGAGGTGACTCGCTTGAGGTTTGTGCACAACGTGTAATTTTTGTAAATTATTTCCTGCATATTGTTTTGAATGATTTGAAAAAGTGAATTGAGACATTATTTATGATGCTTTAATCGAAATTGTTGAAAGTTATTGTGTATATTTGAAATGACAATGTTTAGCAAACTGTTAAGATAAGTTTTGAAACCACATTATCATGACCATATATTTGAACACCTCACTAGCACGACTAGTGGGGGTAATTAGTTTCGAATTTTGATTCCTTCTCTGGAGAAGTGTTGAGGTGTGCCAGTAGAAGAGGATGTGAATGGATATCCATATATTTGAGCTAGCTAGCCTAGTGATATGATTTCTCTTTAGCCTCTGGCTATTGAGATTCTATTTGTTTCGAATGGCATGATCTAACTGTGGGTTTTATGAAATATGATTTGATACTTCAAAATCAAATTGTTTGGGATTAAAATCTCATAATGCATGATTTGTATTTAATTCTCTTGTTCAGTCAAAATTTTGAATAAATGTGATTTAAGTTTTGCATAAAGATTATTTTAGTATGTTATGCAACACTGAGTCCTAGTACTCAGCGATAGCTTCTATTGCTGTCGCAGATACAGAGACTAGAGGAGCAGCAGATTGAGCTGCTAAGGATTAAAGATCATTCAGCTTGAAATTATCGGGTATAATTTATACCCTAATTGTAAATATTTCTTTTGATGTATGTATTGCATATACATGTATGGACATGTAAATGGGTCTTGAGCAGCTTGTACAAAATTTGTATGAAGTTTGTAATAAAGTTTAGTTTGTATTTCTTTTGATGTAAATTTTGTAGAGATGTATATAAATTGTTTTGTCTCTAATGAAATATGAGTGGAACTATTTTATTTAATTTGAATGAAATGTATTGTTAGTATTTTGAGGATTATTGAATTTTGAACTTGAGAAATTGATTGAAATGATTGTGGAGTTATTGAAATGGATTGAGTTTGATTGTGAAATTGGAGTAGTTGTTGAGAAAACATTTTTAGAAGTGCTTTTTACAGGTATTTGAAGAACTGGTTTCTCAAAATACAAACAGAACTCTGTCAAAATTTTTATAAATTTTGCGGAAAAATAAAATGGGCCAAAAGTTTTAACTAGTTTTTAACTTCAATTAAATGTTTTAAATACCTATTAGAAAATGCTCACCACTTATCAAAAATAAGAAAAATTGTTTTAAAATCCCTTGTAGGGTACTTAATGAGTTATCGGTAGGTGAAGTTCGGTAGTTCATTAGGTATTCTACGGGATCATGTTATGCCTTACAGAGGGGTAAGGTGTGACACAATTATTTTAAGAAATTTTAAATACTTGCATAAGATGCAATTAATTTAAGAGATTTTCTTAAGAATAATTGTTAAGCATGAGATGTTGTAAATATGTAAATGGTTTGGTGGGCAATATTGGATGTACCTGAGGACATTAAAATTATTTGCATAATTACTGGCTCAATGGGATCAACTTAACTAATGCAAGATAAGTCAATAATGCATGTACCTGAGATTTTGAGCATTAGAGGCTAGGTAAAGGATTGAACCTCACATGAGATGTGATGGGCAAGGAGTTGCTCACTTATAGTTTATTGTAATTCCAATAATAGGTGTGCCTGAGGATGATCAATAGAATTATAAGAATTCAATCACCCACTAGAAATCCATCCAACTAGGATTTCCGTTTTCTACTTTGGAAGTGTAGGATTCGCTAAGTTAGTGGGAGGACCAATTTGATTAGAAGACCATAATCATTTTGGTTAATTACATGATACATTTACTAATTAATTTGGTTATTTTCTGCAATTAATTTTCTGATAATAATGAGCACAGAACAACTACCACCATCCAATATCCTTGCAAGCATACTTGATCGCAATAGGTTGACAGGACCTAATCTATCTGATTGGCTAAGAAATTTGAAACTTGTCCTGAACCTTGAACAAATAGGATATGTTCTAGACTCAAATGTTCCTGGTCCCTTGCCTCCAGAGGCCATTCAAGAGGAACATGAAACTTTGGACAAATGGAAGGAGCATGATATGAGAGCTAAGTGTTACATGCTTGCTTCCATGAATAATGAGTTACAGAAGCAGCATGAGAACATGCAGAGTGCGAGTGAGATCCTCCTTCACCTACAAGAGTTGTATGGTGAGCACAGCAGGAATGCTAAGTATGAGATATCTAGGCAGCTGTTCCGCATGAGGATGTCTGAGGGACAGAATGTTGGAGATCATGTCCACAAGATGATTCGGTTGATTGAGCAGCTGGAACATCTTGACTTTAACATGGATTTCCAACTGCAGATGGATTTGATCCTTCAGTCCCTTCCTGAGTCTTTTGGGAATTTTGTGACAAATTTTCATATGACTAAATAGAAATGCACCTTGGCTAGTTTACTCAACATGCCTGTTATTGCTCAAAAGAATATGATGGGTAATAAAGGGAAAGAGGTAGCTTTGATTGCATCTTCTTCTGCTAGAAAGTCCAACAAGAAGAAGGGCAATAAGAAAAAGAAACCTCAGATTCCTGATCCTTCCAAGATGATAGCTAAACAGATAGGGAAGACCAAAGCTGACAAAGGCAAAAGGAAAGTGTTTCCACTACCATAATGATGGGCATAGGAATAGGAACTGCCCAAAGTATAGCCAATAATAAAAGCTTGCAGTAACGAGATGTTAGATTCCGGATTGGCAATGGCTCAACAATTGAAGCCTTAGCCATAAGATCTAAATCTTTATACATGTGTGGACATGTTTTGTATAAGGTTATGCATGTACCTAATGCCTTTTAAGAACATCATTTCTATATGTAGTTTGACTAGAGATAATTATGAACTTCAGTTCATAAATGATGTTTGCAATATTTATTTTGGAAATAAATATGTTGGTTCGGGTTATATGCATGATGGACTTTATTATCTAGATAATAATGTTAAATACAAATCTAATGCAAGCAATCTAATGCAATGCCATGATGAAAAATCAACTCAAGTTTAAAATATATTTGGCACTTAAGGTTAGGTCATGTTGCAGAAGATAGGATCACAAAACTGGAGAAAATGGAGATTTTATCTTCATTGGGCTCTGAGCCTACTCCAACTTGTGAATCTTGCCTTCAGGGCAAAATGACTAGATCACCCTTTGTAGGACAAGGGCTAAGAGCTGAAAATATTTTGGAGCTAATACATAGTGATGTATGTGGTCCATTTAAAGAAATGGCTAGAGGTGGTTTTCATTACTTTATTACCTTTATTGATGATAAATCAAGGTTTGGGTATTTGTATTTGATGAAATACAAACATGAATCCTTTGAAAAGTTTAAAGAATTTAAATCTGAAGTAGAAAATCAAATAGAAAAGAGTATTAAAGCTCTTCGATCAGATCGTGGAGGTGAAAACTTGAGTACTAAATTTGATGAATACTTGAGAGAGCATGGCATCGTTTCCCAGCTAACTCCTCCAGGAACACCACAGCTGAATGGTGTATCTGAAAGGAGAAATCGTACCCTATTGGATATGGTACGTAGTATGATGAGCTATACTGATATGCCAATCTCCTTTTGAGGATTTGCATTAGAATCAGCTTTGCATATTCTGAATAGGATTCCATCAAAATCAGTATCTTCCGCACCTTATGAGATATGGCATGGAAGAAAATCAAGTCTTAAGCATGTTAAGATTTGGGGTTGTCCAGCTTATATCAAAAAGCTGAACACTGATAAATTAGAAACCAGATCAGAAAAGGGTCGATTTGTTGGATATCCAAAAATATAGTTTTGGATATTATTTTTATTTGTTTACGTCACAAAAGGTTATGGTAAGTAGAGATGCCACATTTCTTGAACAACAGTTTATTCAAGAAGGAGGCAAATGAAGGCAAATAGAGTTAGAATTGGAGAATTCTGACCAACCAACAGATCAGATGGATATAGATCCATCTAGTCAACCTACACCTATTGATGAAACATCTACAGCTATTCCTCGTAGAACAACTAGGGTATCTCACCCACCAATGACATATGGTTTTCTTCATAAAGAAGAACAAGAGTTGTCTACTCATAAAGAAGTTGATCATGGAGATGATCAACTTACCTATGAAGAAGCTATATCAGATATAGACTCTTCAAAATAGATTGATGCTATGAAACCCGAGATTGATTCCATGTATAAGAATCAAGTTTGGGATCTTGTTGACCCACCTAGTATTGTACCTATAGGGAACAAATGGGTTTTCAAGAAGAAAATTGGTTCTGATGGAAAGGCAGAGACCTGTAAGGCAAGGCTAGTAGCGAAAGGGTTTCGCCAAAGGCAAGGAATTGACTATGAGGAGATTTTCTCTCCTGTTTCCATGTTTAAATCAATTAGGATTTTATTAGCAATAGCTGCATATTATGATTATGAGATTTGGCAGATGGATGTCAAAACAGCTTTTCTCAATGGATACATTGAAGAAAACATTTTTATGGAATAACCTAGGGGTTTTGAATCCCAAGATGGTTCCAAAGTGCGTAAGCTAAAGCGATCTGTTTATGGGTTGAGGATGAGCCTTGTGTATATAAGAAGGTTAGTGATAAGTATTATCATTTTCCTTGTCTTATATGTCGATGATATTCTGTTGATGGGTAATGACACAGGTATGTTGATAACTATAAAGGTATGGTTGTCAAATACATTCTCCATGAAAGACTTAGGGGAGGCAACCTATATTCTTGGGATTCACATCTATAGAGATAGAGCGAAAAGAATAATTGGTTTATCTTAAAGTCTATACTTGAAAAAGGTATTAAAGAGGTTTAACATGCTTGATTCCAAGAGAGGATTGTTACCAGTGAGATATGGTATCCACTTTTCTAAAGAGATGTCTCCAAAGACACCTAAAGAAAGAGATAAAATGGCTAGGCTTCCATATGCTTCGGCTATTGGAAGTTAATGTATGCAATGTTGTGTACTAGGCTGAATATCGCATATGCTGTTAGTTTGACTAGCAGGTATCAATCCAATCCAGGTTTGGAACACTGGATAGCTGTCAAGAATATCCTTAAGTACTTAAGAAGAACTAAGGATTTATTCTTGATATATGGAGGTGGAGACTTGCAATTGGATGGTTATACTGATTCTGATTTTCAATCAGATATCAATGATAGAAAGTCTACCTCTGGATATGTGTTCATTTGCAATGGAGGTGCAGTCAGTTGGAAGAGTTCCAAACAGAGCACGACTACAGATTCCACTATAGAGGCCGAGTATATTGCTGCATAAAATGTTGCAAAAGAAGCTGTTTGGATATAAGAAACCTCGATCTCACTAGAAATCCAAACACATAGAAAGGCGCTACCACGTTATCAGAGAAATAGTTGGGCAAGGCGATGTAGCCATGCAGAAAATATCATCAGTTGAAAATCCAGCTGATCCATTCACTAAGCCTTTGTCACAAGCTCAGTTAGACCGACATCTTGAGAAGATGGGTCTAAGGTATTGTAATGAATGGCTCTAGTGCTAGTGGGAGATTGTTAGTAGTATGCCCTAAAGCATATCATTTTAGTATGTATCTTGTACATCTTTTATTAAATAAAAGGCATTTTCACTTTTCCGTTTACATAATATATTTATGTGTAATAGAAAAGGTCCATTGATATTTTGTTAGAAATTCTATTCTTAAGTTATTAAGAATATGAGTGACAGTATTTCTAGCACAAAGTATCATAAATAGGTTCACAATCGAGGATACTTCACAATAAGGACATGACTTATCCAGAAAGATTGGAATCATGTTTGTTTCCAAGTTATTTATATGAGATGTAAATAAGATGAAATGGTGAGTCTCATGCCATATAACAAATATGATGGGCACTTATACATGATAAGTAGGTCAAACCAGTGACGTTTATGACAAGCACATAGAGTTTACTCTTGTCAATGCATTGTCATAAATCATATCAGTGCATATAATCTTTAGACTTGAGATAGCGCAGTTATCTTGTATATAGGTGGTTTGAGTTTGATATTGCTTTCATACTTGTACTGTGTATGGGTGTATGAGCATGTGTTGGCTCCTACTAGTTATATATGGAGGTAGGTGTTGATCAAGATGGAATCTGTTCCTCTAAGTAAATAGGGATAAAATCCTATGTTCATTTAATTATTCTTGATGTTTCAAGTTCCTGGCCAGGACAGATATATTTATTCAGAAAAGAGTTTCTGATGAGAAAAATCTTTTAATCAAGAACTGGAATTAAAAGAGAACATAATATTTATAGCAAATGGGGTTTGACATAAACCATGACTCCAGCTCGAATTGGGATTTTGTAACAGAGAGATTCTAGTGCATGGTAACATATGATTATAGGTTCATTTAAGGTAAACCTTATTACTAATTGGGTGGCCATGGCATGCTATGCTAGGTGTTAACCATGGTTTATGAGGTGCATAAAATGATTTAGAGAAATCATTTATGGTAAGAAATAGTTCTGATGATATTAAGAGTTGATATCATGTCTCATTGCCAGTTAGTTATAAGCCTAGTAAGTCACACACATACATAAATAATCACCAAATTAAATATGATTTAATTAATTAATTAAAGAGTTTAATTGATTAATTAAATAGGTTTGGTTTGCAATTAGATTGCAAAGTCCCTAGCATGACTTAAAATCAAATCTAGATTATTGGATGTATAGTATAAGTTAAATTTATATTTAAAGTGTTTAAATATGAATTTAATTAATGAGAAATTAATTAATAAAGATTAATTAATTGATTTATATTTGATATAAATTGATTAGAAGAAGAGAAATAATTATTTTGGGTTGAGAACTCAAAATTAAGACACAGGGGTGTTTTGGTCATTTCACAGGGTGACATGTGGCACCATGAGATGGTGACATATGGCACTACACATAAGCTTGCCAAATGTCTTTTAATCATGTAAGATGATTAAAATTAAGATTAAATATAGGTTTGACACTTAGCACAATGTGATTGGGTCAATTAAACCTAGAGCCAATCAGAAGGTGACATGTGGCAAGGGTTTTAAGTGGTGACCTTGCTATATAAGTGTAAGGATGAAAGAACAAAAGACAACCAGCTGCTGCCTCCCTTTGTGCCGCCACCCTTGAGGCTGCCATTCTCTCTTCTTCTTCATCTCTCATCAATTCCAAGAGATTAGCAAACAATCTCTTGAATTAAAAATACTAGAAATTGTTTCTAGTGTCCTGTTTACATCTTTAATCTCTTAAAAGACAAAACTTGATTTTTTTAATTAATAGAAAAAGCTTTAGAAGCTGTTCAAGGGCTGCCATAGGGATCTTGGTATGGACAAGCTAAAGGGACAACATCTGGTGTCCTAAAGACGCATCCCAAAGGTGCCAAACACACTGCAGTGCATCAAGAGGTTAGTGCACTTGTTCTTGATCTAATCTAGGGTTCTAAAATTAATCTGACTAATTCTAAAATCTTAAATGGCAAATACAGATCCAAAAACATATTAAAAGAGTTTTAATATGTTGTTTATCATTGAAAGCAAATAGATAAAAATAAATCTTGCATAATGCATGTGATCCTAGGTGAAAATTTTTGAATTCAATGGTATAAACTTGTGTTTTTCATGCTTTCGCTCCTTCAAAAACTTATTCTTCTATTACTAAAATTGCTACTATTAGAATTATGTTTGCTATTGCTTCTATTTATAATTTAGAAGTTCATCAAAAGGATGTCAAAATGGCCTTTCTTAATGGTGAGTTAGATGAAAAATTTTGTATTGAACAACCTGAAGGCTATATGGTGAAAGGAGAAGAACATAAGGTACGTAAACATATTGCTATAAGATAAAATCATGCAAGGAGTCTTGTGAAGAAAGGTAAAGTATCTATTGAGTATCTACCTACTAATCAAATGTTGGCAGATCCTCCCACAAAACCCTTGTTGGGTGAGAATATTAAGAAAGTTATGAGAAATATGGGACTATTACCAATTTCAAAGAGGTAATCTTAATTGAACTCTACTATTTTATGTGAATGTCATTTTATTTGAAAAATCATATTTTAAGAGTTCAAGGAAAATTTAGTCAAGTATTATCCTAGAAATGTTAATGCAGAGGTTACATTTTCAAGTGCATATTATACTCAAGGAATAGTGTGGGTGATAATAAATATTTTAAATATTTATTATTACTATTTCTTTAAAAGAAAATCTCATGTTTGACTATATTCACTGACACCACAGCGAGAATGTTGAACTTTGTTCTTAACAGTTTTCGTAGCTTAAAATGGAGTGACAGAGCGATTGTGGACACTCCTAATGAGACTGCCTATGCGAGTATGAAAGTCAGAGGCCTCTTTCTGTGGATTAATGGTGAAATCCTAGAGTACTTATTAAACAAGATAGAGTGCAAGGTCCATATTAAATGCACTGCCATTAGACTCAAGAACTCATGTATAATATGAATATGCATTTTATATTCATATTCATTCTAATGGTTCAAGCCTTGGCCACCTTTAGTTATGTATTATACATTATGCCCAAATTTTCTCTAGTTTCTTTTCCTTATTTTGTTTTGTTATTTAAATAATATTAAGTGGGGGATTGTTATATATATGTAATTATATATATAATAATATTATTATTTTAATAATAAAATATATAAGTTTTCACATGTTAATATATGTTAATGTGAGAAAGACATCTTTTGGTTTTAAAGGACATGTTTGTTCATAAGGAATGAACACATTTTTACTTAAAGAAACATTTTTTTAAAATAATTGCAATGTTTAAAAGACACTTCTTTTGAATTGAAATAGTGTATCTTTTGGTGATGTCTATTGGTATATAAAAAGGATAAATTTTAACAACTGTCTCTAAACTTATATAGTTATAATACTATAGTCCTTTAACTTTAAAATATAACATAAAACCCCTTAAACTTTCAAATTTTACATAGTAAAATCCCTCTGACTTTCAATTACTGATTTTTCAGTTAGAAATTGATGTGAATAGCTCCCGCATGACGCTTAGTCAATATTTCACTCTTCTCTCTTATGCAAAGTGTAAAATTATTCTCTTTACGCATACAAAATTATTCTGTCTATAAAGAGAAAAAAGATTCAATTTACACATGGCTTGAGAGAGAAAACCTCCATGCTGGAACTGTTAAGGTCAGCGTTTAACTGAAAAACTAGTAATTGGATGTTAGAGAGATTTTACTGTACAAAATTTGAAAGTTGATGGGGTTTTATGTTATATTTTTAAGTTAAGGGACTATAATGTTATAACTAGATAAGTTCAAGGTCAGTTGTCAAAATTTATCCTACATAAATATGTAGCATCCTTCATGTTTTAAAATATTTTTATATGTTATCTTTCTTGTATTCCAAAATGCTAACTTCCTTCTCTCTTTGATATTGTTTCTTAATTTTCTTTATTATTTTTCTGAGCTGAGTTCTTGTAGTAAAAGAAATCAAGTAGTGTAAATTTGATTTCTTGTTAGGCATTGTATCTTGGGGATAGAATTTTTATTCAACCTTTTGCACCTAGAGGGGAAATTACTATCTTAAAGATAGTTTCCTGGAAACGCCTTGCCTATAAAATCTTCCTTCAATTTATTTCTTTATTTTCTTTTATTCCTTTATTTTTTATATTTCTCCAAATATTCTACATCAAGTGAAATTTCCATACAACTAGATCAGCAAATTCCCATGCTTCTTGTAGAAAGACAAGCACTTAATGAAGCTATTGTTTGGGAGAAAAATGTAATATGTGATCTATTGCTATGTCATTTAGGTTTGTGTTTGAAATTGCCCTTGTTCATTTGCGCGTTTCTTTTTTCCTAGGGATATTATCACATGCCTGAGACAAGGGTCCATGCTTTTCAGAAGAGAAAACTATTACCAGTATATGATATGAGACAACTATGCTATTTGATATTGTTTAGCTAACCTATTGGATTATGAGTGAGGAGTTGAATTGATACCAAGTTGCTTTCTCTTTCTCTTTGATTATATCTAGATATAGAGGAGGCCAAGAATTGGTGGTAATTAACTAATTAGAATTAGAACTCAACCACAAAAGCTGACTCAGAAAAGTTTTGAGGTTACTGCTATTCTTGTACTTTATGGTCTTCCAAGTAATAATCAGTCTTGTTTCTTTTCTAAGAAAATTCCATTTATTAATATCCTTATTGGAGGCAAACTCATAATATGATTTATCCTTTTGCTACTAAGATATCGATCAATTCTTTCATATGTTGAGCTTTTATTGGAAAATCTCATTTCTTGATTTCCATGATTGATACAAACTACAAACAGGTGTTATTATTGCCCATGTGTTGATGCATGGCTGGTTACACCTTAAAGGTAGAATAAATGCCCATCTAAAAATGTTACACTAGGAAATTTTTTATTAAATTACACTATTTTCTATAATGCAGGTTATCATTATCTTAATCTTGAGGTAGAGAAAGGAATCTGTCAAATAGTCTCATATATGTGGCTTGAATTAGAAGCATTAACATTTACGCTAGCGGCTTCCTCTTTATCGTCTTCTTCCAAAAAGGGAGGGAAGTCCAGTGTTGAAAATAAATTGGGTGAGTTTTTCATGCATCAATTTGCCAATGATGCTTCACCAGTTTATGAGGGAGGTTTCAAGACTGCTAATGCTGCTGCTAATAAGTATGGTTTACGTCGCACATTGGATCATATCCAGCTTATTAGGCATTGCTTTATGTTGCTTCATCTCTTTTTTTGGTATAGTATTTTGCTTCTCCAAAGGATTGAGCTTGTTGGAGAATTTTGGATAGCACAATGACTCTTCAAGTTAAACAATATGCATCTACCATGTCCCATTATTATTTTGTAATTGAGAGAAATTCTTTTTGTTCAATTCTATTTAAGCTATAATTGTCATCCTCTAGGTATATGCACTTGTTAATTATTCATTGCGAATTGATGATGTTCATGTTTAACTCCTATGGGTATCGATTTATAACACAAGGGTAGAACACCGGTGAGTTGATTTGGATGGGCACTATGAGAACTATAATTGAATGAATGAGCTACGGGAGAAAATATACTTTTGGTCTTTTTATATAGGCACTGGATGAACTACTATTGAAATTAGGAGTGCAATCATTGAGGATTTCTTATCTAAGAGGAATTCTAGTTTGACGGGGATTCAGAATCTAAGATAAGACAGGACACTTATCCTCAGCCAATAGAGTTAATGTTGGATTAGGAAACTACCAATTAGTTGTTTGGTTAGGTGAATATCATGGTGTCCAAACTGCAAGACAAGCTGGCAAATCATATGGTTGTTCAAACCATTATGAAGGTCTAATCATGTGCTAGTTTAGGTGATGAACTCTTAGATACTTGGGTGTCTGTATCATATGCTTGGGTATTTTCGAGTTATACTACATCAGGAATAATACAGGGATAACAAAGAATCTAATTGTCATATGGTAGAGCAATTCTAAAACTAGCAATTAAGATTCATAACCTAATAAGTGCATTAGTGGTTAAAAAATGTGTTGCCAAACTGATTATGAACCATTAGAGCACATTAAGCTAATTCAATAAGATTTCATTTGTATTACTATTCTACATTTTTTAAGTGCTTTCATATTTGAGTAAAAATGGTTTTGAACGCATGATGTATTCAATATAGATATAATTGCATTCAGTCAGATTACTTGTTAAGATTGAAAGGTGTTGTAATCTCACTCACCCTCCTTTTTGCCCTTACTAGGTAGCTGCCAAGATGTGGAGATTGTTTACAGCAAAGGGAAAAAAGGACTTGATATAATTTTATGTAGAGAAACAAAATCTACAACTAAGAGAGAAGTAGAAGTAACAGCTACAAATTTAAAGGTAGATGGCCATAATTTTTCCACTGTTGCGACTATAAAACTACTAATGTCATCTACCTACTTTGTGAGACAAATAGAAATTGCAATTCAAAATTGGAGGAGGAAATTGCATCCATCAATTATAGATAAAAGGAAGTGAGAAGCAAGAGAATCGAAAAAACATTGTCTATTAATTAGGGTGTGCATGATTTCGAATTGTTTTGAATCAAATTGAAGAATCTTATTGTTCCAAATTGAATTTATTTTACTATTATTGTTTGATTCTAGCTTTTCATTAATAAGCGAACTAATATTGCATTAGATCCATAACAAACCAAAACTATGCCTAAAAATTAATTTTATACATATGTTTTCCTGTGATATTTTTAGATGTTACATACTTACATATAACTATATATTCATATGCAATTAAAATTGTAATACACACACACACAATAATTATAATAGTAGACACGATACAATTTAATACAATCTTTTCATTCATTCATTTTATAAATTAATTATATATATATATATATCTTATAGTTAAAGATTATATGATTAAAAAATAGTTAAAGATATATTATATAATATATTGTTCATTAATAACTAATTTTAAAGTCCATTTCTTTCCTTCACAGCAATTATATGAAATTATTTTTAAGAATTGCGATTCAATTTAGAATTAAATCAAATTTAAGTATTAAAAATCAAATCTTATTAAAATTGAAACATAAATGAACCAAATCAAACCAAAGTTAAAAATTCAGTTGAATTTCAATTCATAGGAAGCACAGTATCTGCGCGCGCATACACACACACAAACAGGATAAATTTCAATAACTATCCCTGAACTTTTATAGTTGTAACACTACAGTCTTTTAACTTTAAAATGTAACATAAAACTCCCTAAACTTTTAAATTTTACACAGTAAAATCCCTCTGACTTTCAATTATTAATTTTTCAGTTAGAAACTGATGTGAATAGCTCCTGTGTAGCGCTTAGTCAATATTTCTTTATTCTTTCTTACGCAAAGCGTAAAATTATTCTCTTTACGCATGAAAAATTATTCTGTCTATAGAGAAAAAAATGATTCAATTTACACATAACTTGAGAGAAAAAAGATAAATACTGACTAAGCTCCATGTTGGAAACGTTCAGGTCAGCGTGTAACTAAAAAACTGGTAATTGGAGGTTAGAAGGATTTTACTGTGTAAAATTTGAAAGTTGATGGGGTTTTATGTAACATTTTTAAGTTGATAGACTGTAATGTTACAACTAGATAAGTTCAGGGACAGTTATCAAAATTTATCCCACACAGACACAGTAAATTTAATATGACTTTGAGACTTGTTTAGTGTCTATTAGATATTAAGGTTGAAAAGCTAAAATTATTTTTTAGAAAAAGTACAATTCTAAATACTATTGAAAAAAATAGTTTAAAAAAGTTATTTTATTATTTTAATTTTATTATAATCAAGACTCTATTTGATAATAACTTTTAAAATAATATTTAATATTTTGACTATAATCAAAGCATTGCTTCTTTTATTTTATTTATATTGTTCTATGGTATAGTATTTATATTACCATTTAAAGGTTGAGAAAATGGTTCATTAAAAATTATCCTCTTAGTTTTTAGAGATTGAAAGAATATTTTGACTATAATTAATAAGATATTATTATTTTTATATTTAACAGCTAATATAATACTTATTTTAACAAAACTCTTTTAATTTATCAGCTATATAAATAATTAATTATTAATAGTTAATATTTAATTATTAATTATTAATAAAATAATTAATAATTAATAAAATAATTAATAATTAATAAAATAATTAAAAAAATATTAAAATTATTAATATTGTTAAATAAAATTTAAAATTTATTAAATTTAATTTTAAATTATTTTTAATACTTTCGTGTTATCTTGTTATCACCCGTAGAAAAGACAATACCAAATAAATTCTCGACAATATGGCACACGAGAAATGGAATTCATAGTAAATCTCTCTCTCTCTTCTTTTTTTTTTTTTTTTTTTTTTTTTTTAATTATATTTTACTATTATTTTTAAAGAATAATCCATCAAAACTCCCCGAGAAACCCCTAATTTTGTCATCCGACTGCTATGCGAACTGCGTCTCGGCGATCTATAAAGTCCCAACTCCCAAGCCGCGACTTTCAGCTTCCCATGGCCGACACCTCCAAAACATTTCCAGTTTCACCGTCGCCACCAAGCCACGCCCTTCCCGTTCACTGTTAATTTCTGCCTTATCTCCTTGCTTCTCACCCTTTCTGCTCTGCCAAAAAGACAACAGATCTTACTTCTTTCTCTCCTTGTATTCAAAAGCCACCAAATCTTTCACTGGTTAGATAGTCTCCTGGTAAGTTCTTTACTCCATCTCTTCTCTTTATCTCTATTTGTGTGTATTCATATCCATTTATGTGTTTGTAAATTTATGGTGTGCTTTTTCTCAGGTGCTGACCGCTAATCCTGCCATTTTATTGCTTAATTTTTCTAGTTCATTCTTTCTGCTTGCAGTATTTGGAAGAAAACAAACATTCTTGATCCCCAAAGTTCGAGGAAACTCATTTAATGTGCAAAGTAAGCACTGTCTATATTAGTTAAAATTTGAAAATTTTGTTTCGTTTGTCTTGGATGTTGTGAATTGTTGGTAGTGAATTATTTTTTCAATTTTAAGCCTTCTGCATTGCAGTAATATTATTAATGAATTTATCAACTTTTTGTTATTTCATCGATCCTGAAATGAACTAATGGTATTATCCTTTATTAGATTACTCATTTCAATGGTAAAAGACTGGTTATCCACCTAATTGCATTTGAAACTTTGAGTTTTGTAAGGTTAGCTTGGCCTTGAGCGACCAGTAGGGTTGAACAGAAGTGGACTGCCATTGTAGCTAGCATGCAATTTTCTCGTTTTTCCTCTCACAAAAAATTCCAATTATTGGCTGTGTTTTTTCTTATTTATTTTTTTAAATAATCTAGCCCTAAACTGATGTGGTTCTGTTCATTTTTGCTTCTCTCCTTGTTCGGTTCGGGTTGGGTTCCTATTATGTCTGGTTCCTATTCTAAGCAATTCAATCTTAGGGACCTACAAGTTCGCCAAATGAATTATAATGGCTGATGCATAAAGAACAATAGATTGTAATTCCTGATATGTAGAAATTGGAATATTACTCCGCTCATCAATTATACAGTTTAATAATGAACAAGGGAAATCATAATGCTAAGATAAGTGCTACATCAATTCTGGGTGAGAAATCTCAAATAATATCTGCACATGAACCATCAAAAAGAACTTGTGTGCATCATTATGACAATCAAAACCACGTTAATGCAACCAACAAAATATAACCAGCCTTTTAATTAGGTGCCCTTAATCTATTCGAAATAGGCCATATTTTCAACTGAATAAATGACAATTCAAATATTTAACTTACTTCATTATTAGTTTTTGATGAATTTTTCCTCGCGTAAATTTGCACCACCAGGTTGGCATAGTTTTGCAGTAATATAACTGAGCACATAAAGCAGAAAGGCGACAAAATTCAATTGGAAAAAAAAAAAAGCTCAGAATAATTGAAGCTTATCATGTTAAGTACCTGAAAATTTACCCTGAGACATTTTGGGATTTTGAATCAGAGCAATAATTGAGTCCAGAGGATCAAATTTTCATTTTTGTTGAAAGAAAGGTTGGGGGTAGGGTGGGACAGTGGGTGAGGGATGCTTTGTGTTTGTGTTGGGGTTTTCTTCTACAAAGAAGGAGAATGGAGGAAATCAATACTTGCTTTATGCTTCAACAGAAAAGTCATGCTTTCTCTCTCTTTCTCTCTCTCTTTGATGACTCATGTAGAAAATAGTGTGTTTTGGCCATCTAAAAAAAAAAAAAAAGCAATAATAAAGAGAAGGTGTGAAAGTAGACAATTTTAGAATCTTCTATCAATTTATTTTTTTCTTAAGGAATTGGTGAAGATGCCTGAATAATTCTATTGGTGTTAAAAGAGATTGGATATCAAGTCATTGAGAGGTCTATTTTTTTCCTTCAAATTGGTTTCATTACTTATCTGGGTGCTCCAGAAATTTCCTGTTAAGTTAGTTATTGACTGAAATTCTGATTCAAATTTCTGTGTTTGTTAGATGAGAAGGAATTAGATTTTTAGATGTGAAGGAATTATGTTTTGTTTTGTTTTGGGTTCTGATTCTTTCTTTGTTTTTTTTTTTTTTTTTTTTGGGTTTGATGATTATGTCTAGTTTGTTTATTCCTGACATAAATATGAAAGTTTTGTGGGGATGGTGCATGACTTTTTTTTTACCTGTATCAGCATTAAGCCATTAATTACGTATTCTAATGAAGGTAAAAAAAAAAAAAAAATTGAAGATGTTTAACTCATTTCTATTATCTGTTTCTTCTTGAAACTTAGACTACTATGGAAGGCACATTCTTGGTTGTATGTGGCTACTGAAAGTGACCAAAGCAAAGAGCAAGCCTCAAACTAATCCAATTAGATTTACTCTATAAAAAAAAAAAAAATAGTTTCATATATCTTGGACTTGGGGTAAATCTTCTGTTTTATCCAATACTTTATAAATTTTTTGAAGTGGTAGGCTATATTGGCTGAGTTAATTTAATATGATTACAACTATAGGCCAAGGAAGGCCTGAGGCTTTCTGACCTTTACAATCTTGTCCCCTTTTGTGAATATGTAGAAATAGAATCATACAACATTTGTTGGGCTTAACAATTTTGCGTAGGCTTGAGGGAAATAATTTAATTTCCTTGTGCATAGGATGCCTTGTCTTGGTATTTAAGTAAGGTGTTGAATCTAGCTTGTGACTTTATAAGATGAAAATCTCTTTGGACTTGTAAAGTGCCTGTGTAGCTAATGTTAGAGCGTTGCAGAAATTTATAAATACTGTGTGATATCCTATAGAATTCAGGTGTGCTTTTGTGCTTTTACAATTATTAACCTTAGGAATTATGTGAGACTATATTTTTTAATTTAGTTGGAAATTTTCAACCGACTTTGGTTGCTATTAGCCGGCGATACTAAATCATATAATTTAAGTTATATTAAAGAATAAAAGAAATATGCAATATATAATTATAAAAATATATTTTTAAATTATATAATTTAAGTTTTCATCATTATTTTTACGATATATACTTCTTTGTTATAAAAATATTTCAATTTTTTAGTTTATATTTATATATAATTCATTCCATCATTAATCAAACTTCTTAATAGTCTTGAACTCTTTTATAATAATTAATTAAAAAATATAAAAAATATAAATAAAAGAATTTATGAACCGATAAAATAATTTTATAATTTACAATAAATTATAATTAATATATTAAAATCTTAGTTTTATTATAAATTTTATTTTAAAAAAATACTTATATAGATAAAAATCCTAATTCATAAACAATTTCATTAATAATAAATAATAACATGTAATTTCAAGGCTTAATGTTAAAAAAATAACTTTTTTTTTCCAAATTTTTACAATGATAGCTTTTTTTTTTTTTTTTTGAAAATTTTAACATTGTTTTAACATATTTTTTAAACTTGTAATCAAAATTGATTTAAATAAGCTAACTTTACATAATTTTGATTGTTGGTTTTTCTTTTAGTCAATTGATATATTATAATTTTGATTGTTGATTTATTTTAATTTTTACTGCTAGCTAGAAAACAATTAAAACCAAGCTAAAATTAAAAAAAAAAAATGAAAGAATTGGCTATGATAGCAAAAAGTTTATATATATATTGAATTTTTAAAAAAATTATGAATAATATTAAATCCTGCATAGGCAAAATAGAAAATATTATTGATAAATGAGAATACATCTTGTTTACTTAAATACATATAATTAAAATAAGTACATGTAATTAGAATATAATCAGTGTTTGTATAGTTTTAATTTAGATCCTTATTTTAATTCTCTTTGTTTTATTGTATTAATAAATTTGCTTGGAAAGAAAATTTCTATTAATTTTAAGGTTTATTAATTAATTAGTATGAAATTTTTTCTATTATTGCATATAAAAATTAAATTATGAGCAAGTATAATGAGTATAGATAATGTGCAACGTATAAATGTATAAATGTATATGTATGAGATAAATCAACAAATTTAATTAAAAAATATGTTGTGGTCAAATATTTATGTTTTCTAGAAATTTGGTTTAGTTATTTATTTTCCAAATAATTTTTATAATTATTACTTTGAATTCTATAATTCTTAAACCAATTATATATAGCTTAGCTACTCCGATTATTAAGTTTTGGAATATATTAAAAATATATTCTCACACAATTAATACCCTCCTATATATGATTGTTGCAGAAATTTATAAATCAATAAATGCGTAAGAATCATGTTAGAATTAAAACTATATTATAGTTTTAATTATTTTTATTTATCAATTAAGAATTAATATATAATTAAATTTTTTTATTTAAATTCATAAGAATCATTGTAGAGTTAGAAGTATATTACAATGTATGTTGCACGTTTTCTATACTTATTATATGTATTTGTAATTTAATTTTTCATATACCATTTGAAAAAAAAAATTTATGGTAATTAACTAATAAACTTTGAAACTAATAGAAGTTTTTTATTAGAATAAATATAATAATACAACAAAATTAAGGAAACTAAAATATTCTTCAAATTGCTAAACATGTTATATAATTAATCAGTATATGTTTTTATTAATAACCAATATTTTAGAAATATAAATAATAAGAGACTAAAATTAATGATGTAGGCCTACTACTCAGGCTCTAGCTCAAAATCTAATACATGAGAATAAAAGTAACTTATAATTAAATAGCTCAGATATTGTAATCTTAAGCCTTATTTGGTTCATAACACTTTATTTCTGGGAAAAGTGTGATATAAATGTGTTTGGTATATAAATTAACTTTCTAAGAAGTAGTTTATTTTTAAGTTTATAAAAGACATAATGCCCAAAAAATAATTTAAAATATAATAAATTAAAAAATAAATTGATAAATTTATTACATTTAATAATTATCAAGTCCCACCAAAGTAAGTTACTTCAATTGCCAAGAAAATGAAGTAAAGTTTGAGGTTTTTTTTCATTTACTTTATTTTTTAATTAAATTTAACTTTTAGTATTTATCAAATTTTTAATAATACTTTAGTTATTTTGTAGGTACTAAAAAATTACTTTACTAATTTATTAACGGTATAAATTAATATTGTTTAAATAGGCTTTATTTGTTTCACAAAAATATATTTTTAGGAAATATTTTTTATATTTTTTAACATTTAAAGTATTTAAGAAAATAGATTAACGAAAATATTTTCTTGATTAAAGAGAAAATTAAGTTATTTTTAAAAAAAATAATTTTTTCTTTTCATAAAAAAGTAATTTTCTGTATTGATAATTTTATTAAAATATGAAATATTTATATATACATGATTTAAATATATTATTAATTTAATATTATAATTAAAAAATTAAAAATACTTTTATAAAAGACATTTATTATTTTTTTCATATAAATCATTTTTTTATGGAATAAGCAGAGTTTTTTTTTTAAATTTTTTATTATTATTGAAAGAAAATACGTGCACACATGGACTCACTGAAGGGACACTGATTATTTGAACCTTTGGCCTATAAAAGGGTTCGATTCTGCTATCTTTAAATTTACGGTACCCTACCCGTTGTGAAATGCAGCTATTGCCCCCTTGCTTCTCCTTTCTATCTGTCTTTCTTTCTTTCTCTCGGCTCTCTTTCCCCGAAGCCGCAACCCAAATAACACCTCATTTTTAGAAATGCGAAAACAACAACTTTGATTCTACATGATACTGATTCTAAGGTTATTAGATTACACAAATACTTTTAGTGCAAAGAAAAAAACAATTTCCCAATTTTCAAAATCCCTAATTATATCGATTGATCTTCGACTCCTTTTCATTTCAGGTTAGTGCATATATTCATCAACTTCATCTTCCATACCCAACTTTAGCTTTAGAAATCTATCTCTCTCTCTCTCTCTTATTTATTTTTATTTTTCTTAATGCATAAATGAATTATGTTTTCAGTATTTTTACTGATTTCTGCGAAATATCGATGTTCAGATGAGGTTTTTGTTGGTTTCAGGATAGTCAAAGAGTTTTGATTTGCTTCTTTGGGATTAAGTGTTGCAAATATGCAAAATATTCATCGGGTTCTATCACGTTTCTCCTCTGGGGTCCTAGGCATTGGCACAAGTAGATCCACTTTTGGAAATGTTACAAGGGTTTCAACACCTTTTCAAGTTAGAGCACAAGTGTTTTCAGCTAAGTCTGGGGGTGGTGATGGAAACGAAGGGGAAGGTGGTTGGGATAGTGGGGTGGGTGGATCTTTTGGTGGGAGTGGTTCTGATGATCTAGGTTGGGAATCTATTTCATCATGGTCGACTGGATTGACTAAGGATCATTTTGATGGAGAGTTTGAGGGTCAGAGGACTGATTTTAGCTCTACTGTTGCTGGTGGATTAGATGCTTCTCAGACTGCTTTGGTCTCTAGTATGCAAGAGATTGATGATAAGATTGAAGAATTGCAGGCAGAGAACAGAAAGGGCAAGGCTTTTGTGGATGGTTGGGGTGAGAGGTTGCGTGAGATAAGTGTGCTCTTGAAGCAAGTAAGGGAGCCTGGTGCAAGAGGATCTTACCTGAAGGACTCGGAGAAGGCTGAGATGTACCGCTTGCACAAGGAGAATCCTGAAGTCTACACGGTTGAGAGGCTTGCCAAGGACTATAGGATTATGAGACAGCGGGTGCATGCCATTCTTTGGCTGAAGCAACTTGAGGAGGAAGAGGAGAAAAAACTTGGCCATCCCTTGGATGGCTCTGTGGAGCTTTTGCTTGACACTTGCCCAGAGTAAGATATAAATTCTGAAATGATCCTTGAATTTATGTACTGTGATCAATAATACTATCTTTTGGTAAATGATTGCACTGTGTCATTATTTTGGACTCCTTCCACTAGTTAAATTTTGAAAGTACCACTTATTCATGCAAAACTGGACTACATGAAAACTTTTTGACTGATATCATTGATCTTACTTGCCTTATGTTTTGAACTATAGGTGGAAATTTATATTTGATATGGAATTAAATGTTGAGTACATACTTGAATAAGCACAAGATGTGTTGTTAAATCTAATTTGGAAAAAATGAAAGATTTCTTATGTGGTTTTGTTATGACAATTCCTAGGGTATGTCTTCTTGCTCTCCAGCCTGTAGTATATCAGGCCTGGGCTTATTTACAATCCTAAGTTTCTTGTTATGCAAGAGAAAGAAGCTGTTTCATTGTTATTTATAACTTCAATTAGCACATTAGCTGAGGATTGTAATAGGATGTCTTTATACTTTGAGAAAGAGCAGTAACAAGAAATTTGAGATTACAAAGTAACAAGAAATTATCCTAAAGACAAACAATTACAAAGTGAGATGTAGGGACTGTCTATTCTTTGGCCATCAAAGAAGTTTAAAAATGCTAACCATGAAAATGAACAATAAGGAGACATCTTATTTTTGGCGATACTACTATTTGTCAAATGAATTTGTTAGGATGTAAGGTGGATTTTATTTGTGCTCTATTATTTTCTAAACAATTTCAAATATTTGCTTAAAGAAGAAATTATTTGTTGAATTCAAAATTAAGCTCTCAGTGGTGCTGATGCTTGTTGGCATTGGTAATAGTAATTGGTTAAATAGTGGTTTAGGAATTAGGATTTATTTGGATGTTAGTTGAGCTGATGAACATTCAGTTGTAGTATATTATACTTTCTCACTGTTGATATTATGAATTTGCACGCATATCTGCTTGTTCATAAATACTCCCAGAGATGCATACAAAGGTAAAGCGATGTGATTTGAGTGTGAATGCATCTAAGAGCATGGGTATTAAGTAGCAAATTGTATGACTTCACAATCTGATGTAATCCATAGTAATTGAATTCGCTCTCTCATGATATACATTCTTTTTCTTTTCCAGATTTTTTAATTCTCATGACCGAGAATTTCATGTGGCCTCCCTTCCTTATAAGCCTGATTTCAAGGTAATGCCAGAGGGTTGGGATGGTACCATCAAAGACCTGGATGAAGTCCACTATGAGATATCCATGAAAGAGGATGAGATGCTCTATCAAGAATTTGTCCAGAAGATGAACTTCAACAAAATGAAAGTGAGTAACATATGCTCCCTGCATTTAACCTGGAAAAAGTATGAAAATCAACATGAGATGAGAGAGTAATTATCATCCAAGCCTACACACTCTCTCAGCTCAAGCACTAAGTTTTGCTTAAGCTCGCTTTCCCATAGACATCACGGGGCAGCTAAACTTGCATGTTTCAACAGGGAATGTTTCTACAATGCCAAAGTGAAGGGGAGCAGAATCTTGTTACATGTGCTTTTTTTGTGAAAATCTATTTTACAGTCAAATTCAATTTGAATTTTCGTTTAGTTTCATATATGCATCTTTTGTTTTCCATTTGGACAGATGGCCGGGCAGGTGAAATGCCACAAATATAGTAGGCGGCGTCCTTCTGAGGGTTGGAACTTCATGGTGGAGAAAAT
This sequence comes from Hevea brasiliensis, assembly GCF_030052815.1. Lineage (NCBI taxonomy): Eukaryota > Viridiplantae > Streptophyta > Magnoliopsida > Malpighiales > Euphorbiaceae > Hevea > Hevea brasiliensis. The sequence goes on along the minus strand of NC_079506.1, from coordinate 72,261,234 downwards.
GGGACCACGAGGGAAGCGTGGAGGTGGTGGTGGCTGGAAGTTTATAAGCTTGCCAGATGGATCAAGCAGACCACTGAATGAGACGGAGAAGATGTATGTGAGGCGAGAGACTCCCCGTCGCAGACGCAAGATTCTCCCTTGATGTCAAGTTTGTGCTGTTAGATGTCAAAACCTACTTTTCTTGGTCATCAAAGGAAAAAAAAATAATAAAAAAGAAATTAACATACATTATTTTTGTTGTTTTCTTGCATGGGATGTGATGGTGTTCTCATAATTTTCATCATCATATTTCAACTTTTTTTGCACCATAATCATGATTTCTTTTTGTGATCATACTGCATTATAGCTTATCAAGTTTGGAGTCAAGTAAGATTGGAACAGAGCTCATGACAAGTTTTGAGTATTTTAGAAAAGCTTTTTTGCTCTTTTTCTATGTTCCAAGCCTAATGAAGGTTCTTGTTGAGGCAAATGTCCTGTTGCTCTCTAGAATAGGTCTTCAAAAACTTGTTCAGCTAGGGGCTCCTGATCCTACAAGAAAAGATTGGCTAGCTTAACAGATCTTGTTTTGGGAGGGAAAAATCTGTTGTGGCCATGGCGATTAGGTAAGTTGTTTTGGATGATATTCATGCTAGAATTAGTTTGGTTAAAATGTCTGTCTTAATACCTGAAAGTAATTCTCCATATGCACTCTCATATACGAAGGGCCGGGAGGAGTTTTTTTCACTGCCTGGGTGCCTTTTATTCTCATGTAGTCACGGGGGATGTTATCTTGTCTTGTTTGTTAAGTTTAGTATGTGGCTGGCTTTACATGTTCCTAGTGTTTATATTTATTGATTTCCATTATTCTGTCTCCTTCAATAGTTTTGATAATGCTATTAACCATTGGCGTGCCTGTAACTGAAGAGAATGGATAAGAAATCAAACTTTGCCTTTCGTTTGCCTGCTTGTGCTTTCCTATCCACTATGTAACTCTTGATTTTAAAACTCAAAGTGCATTGTTAGATTAATTTCATTTAGATTTTTTATAATCAAAATCATTTTCTAACAATATTTAGTTATACAAAATAGTTGAAATTAACAGGAACAAAGAGTGTAGCATTTTTCTCTTCTTCTTACTCTCAATTGTAGCATTTTTCACACCTCCAACCAACTCCGGTTAGGGATGGCAATGGGCCTCCGGTAAATGTGTGGTATTTCCTTATCCAAACTCTTGACTGAAGCGTATTATGATTCCAACCTTCATTGTATTTCGCTTGTGAGCTCAATTAACATATTTACCTTCATCACGATTGCTTTCAACCTGTTTAGCAGAAGGATGAATAGAGGAATATTCTTTGCTTATCGTTATTATGGAAATAAATATGAAATGTAAGAGATACTTTTTCTCGAAATATGGATCAATGGAAGTTTAACTCATAAAAGAAAAACATTTAACAGAGTCTCGCAGAATTTTATTTTATTTTATTTTTTGTCCTTTTCTACATGTTACATGTGTTAAGCACGGAATGATAACACCGCAGATCCAGCCGGTAAATCCAGCTGGTAAACAAAAATTATCGTATGAACTAAAAATACTCTCTTAAGCGATGACAGCTCAAAGCTGGATTTTAACTTATATAATTAATAATTTTAATTTATGATAATTTATAAAATATATAAACTTCTCTACAGAATGTAAGAGATTGCCATTTAATGTTGTTTTAGAAAATGTCTCTTTTTATTTCTAATAGCAGGTTTTTAGAGTTATTGTTTAAAGTGGCACTAAATTAATATTTAATTAAAATAAATTTATAAATTGTTATTTAGTTATATTTTACTAAAATTAATTATTTGACCATTTTATTTTAAAAAATATATTAGTTATTTCATACATTTTTATTCTATTTTTTATTAAAATTTTTTTATAATTATTTATTTATTTATTAGAATAGTATTATAAATGAAATTAAAAAAAAACTGTAAGGTCTAATATAAATAAATTTAAAAATTTAGTAAAACATATTATTTGTTCTTACCAATTTTGTACTATTTGAAAAGCATATTATTATCTAATTAATTATTCTTATTATTTTGTATTTAAATAATTATAATTATAAAAAAACATTTTATATTTTTATAAGATATACAATTATTTAAATATAAAATAAATAATTGTTTGCATTAAAAAACTAAGATAAATTATAATTAAGTTCTTGAAATACAACAAAACTCATGGATCAGTCTCCAATTTGTTTTTTTAATAATAAATCAGTCTCTAATTTGTTTTTTTAATAATAATTTGGTTCTTAAAATTTATTTTTGTTAACAAATTAGTTTCTACTGTTTACTATTTTTCAATTTCAAACAATCTAATCCTAAATTTTTATTTTATTAATAAAATAAGTCTCTATATAAATTTTATGTTTAAATATAAAATACTAATAGACAATTATACGATTTTCAAACAACTAAATTTAAATGGAAATTTCATTTAATATGTAAATTAATTTATAAATTATATCTTTAAACGATATGCGTAGGATTTCGTATGTAAGAATAAATTATATTATATCATATAGAAATAATTTTTTATATAATTTTTGCTTAAAAATCATGTTAAAAATGTTTAGAATTAATTATTTATTCAAAAATTAACGTAAATAAGATTTTTTTTAAAAAATTATAGACCATAATATAAAAAAATTAATTAGGCATATTGTTTGTTATGAACTATTTTTTTTTTATTTTATATTTAAGTAATTATAAATGCAAATATTTAATATTTATAAAATAAATAATTACTTAAATATAAAATTAGATGTAGGAACTATGTGTTAATAAAACAAAATTTTAGGGACAAAATTGTTTCAAATAAAAGCAGTTAATGAAGTTTGTAATCAATTTAGATGGGGAGACGAATTTGTTAATGTAATTTAAATTTGAGAACTAAATTGTTGCTAAAAAATAAACAAAGGACTAACCTGTGAATTTTGCTATACTTCAAGGATTTAATTATAATTTATCTCAAAGTTTAGATTTATGAATTATTTTGTTATATGAAATAAAATCTAAGATTAAATTATTTCAAATTAAAAAAAAATTAATGGAGTTAATAGAGTTAACAGTTAATTTTAATGGTAAAAAAAAAAAAAATTAAATTGTACCTGGTGGGGAAACGAAAAGAAAGTGACTTTAAATTCACTAAACCCCTGTCGTTTGATTTTTTAAAAGTTGGTATTTAATGCAATCGATTGACAATCACAAATTCAAATTGTCTGCCATCCATAAACTTTAGCATTAGCAATTAATTTTATTGTAATTTAAAATAATAACTATTAATAATGCATTAATATTTTACTGATTTAATTAAAATATTTTCAATTTCAATAAATTTAAATAAAATAAATAATATGTTAAAATATATGAATGAATGTGAAATTTTTTTAAAAATAAAAAAAAATAAAAAAATGAAAATTATATCAAAAAATAAAATAATAAATAATCCAAATATCCACCCCCTCCCCTCTTTTAACACTATTGCCGCTAATTTTGATAAATTTAAAATACAGTTGAATAAAGAAGAAATTCGTAGATAATTAAAAATAATTCAGATTGCCAATCAACATTAAAATTAAAAATTATTTAGATGGCAAAGAGAAAGGGAAAAAAAATGTTATATTAAAAAACAAGATGAATTCAATGAGGGCAAATAGGGAAAAAGAAAATAAATGAATGCATGCAAGCTAAAATTTCTTTCTGTTGATTAGAGTTTGTCTTTTAATCATTTTGTCAAATAGACTTCAAAAGAATGTAAGAAGAGCAAGGAAAAAGCTCTTTTAAACCTTTGTATAATAGTCCAATAGTTATCTAAGTCCTAATCAATTTATTTGATCTATTTAAGCCCTCAAGATTTTAAAAAACGCATAAAAAAGCTTAGAGTTCACGGTGTTAACTCTCCATCAATTTTGAAAGGAAACAAAGGCATGCTTTCTTCTCTTCGATCAACTTCACCAAGTTCAGACCCTTTCTTTTCTTTCATTCTCTTTGATCAACTCCACCAAGGAAACAAAGGCTCGCTTTCCTTTCTTTCCTTCTCTTAAGAATGAGGACAAGATCAGACCCTTCTTTGAGACTATTAATTACTGGGGATTCAAAGAAAGAGGACCAAGATTATATGTAGTAGCTATGGATGACTTATGGGTTATGTTCACGATGATTGCTCGCCTCTCACGAGCAGCTCTTATTAGTTTCATATGGTTCATTTCATTGTTGCTTGGTATTTAAAGTTGTAGACACATGCTTTCCTGATTATGAATTATATACTGGCTTGTCAATTTTGGATGAGTTAAATATGGTTCTCTTATCTTCAAATTTGAGGAAAAGGAGGAAAGAACAAGGAATGATTGTACATTGCTCTAAAAGAACTCTAACTATTCCTAGAGCTTCTACCTTACTAGCCATGCCTGCCTAGCGGCCTTATTTAGGGATTGGGAATCACATTAGGCTTGTCTCTGATGAATTAGACGATGTGGTCACGTCTGTTTATCACATGAAATGCATGTGATTGTGTTTTTGGCTTATTTGATATGTTTTATAGATAATTTGAGCCTTGTTATGCATTTTTTTAAATCTTGAAAGCTTAAATAGATCAAATGAATTAACTAGGGCTTAGGTGACTATTGAACTATTTTACAGGGGGCTTAAAAAAAAGCCTTTCACTAAAGAGCAATAAATACAAAATAGCGCTTATCTCAATACAACAAAGAAAGAATGTGCTCCCATCTGTAAACCAAAACCTTAGGCCACAACAAAGCTAGGGAAGCCATACATCATCACAAGATGAGAAGGGTAGTGGTGAGTCTTTTTGGCATCCCACTTGCGCCTTCTAGGATGTCCCTATCAATGGAGTCTAACGAGTTTCCCATCAAAGGCTCCTTTTGTCCTCGTTTGCAATAGAGCTTTGGCAAAGATTTATAGCCTCCCTCATGTACCTGTAAACACTAAGACATGTGTCGCAAGGATTTTGCGGTCGCCGGACAATTCTCATCGAAGTAGAAAATGTGAGGAGTCGCCACTTTAATTTTAAGGAAAATTAAAGAAAACCATCTGTAAAAGTAAATTAAGAACCATTTCAAAAACAGAGATTCTAGGTTTAGGGTCCATATACGGGTGGGGAAGGTGTTAGGCACCCCACCTTGTCCCTCAACGAGGGTAAGCAGATTTAATGTTGTGCTCTTTATAAATTGAAATTGATAATTTGGGGGTTAGAATGATGATGTTAATCCTTTGTACGGATAAAAGGAATGTTTGATATTTCACTATTATGGGTTGCCCAAGAACACGAGTGCATGAGATGACCCTTCAGTGAATAGGTATTGTGTGATAGGTATTTTGGGGATTAATATGAATACTGAAGTTGTGATATTTTCAGAGGGAATTTTTGCCCTACAAATGTGAGTGCCTTGAGGAGGACTCTCCATCAGGCCTCAACATAATATTCGGGATACTTTGGATGAACTCTCCCACAGACTCACTATTTAGGATGTATGATGGGTATTAATTATAATAATGGAGTTAGAAGGGAAATGATTCTCTCCCGATCTAAAATGTTCTATTAGGATTTTAGCTAAGATAATTTAGGTAAAGACTCTCTCTTGATCTCTTAATATATTTTAATTGAATTTAAGCTAAGAGAATTTGGGTAAGAACTCTCTCCGATCTCTTAATGTATTCTGTTAAAATTTAAGTGGAGGATTCGGGTAAGAACTCTCCCTCGATCTCTATATATATTTTGTTAAAATTTTGGCTAAGAATTCGAGTAAGAACTCTCTCCTGATCTCTTATTGTATTCTGTTAAGATTTAAGCGGAGGATTCGGGTAAGAACTCTCCCCTGATCTCAAAATATATTTTGTTAAAAGTTTAAGCTAAGAAGTCGGGTAAGAACTCTCCCCCGATCTCTTTAATATATTGTGTTAAAAATTAGGCTGAAAAGTCGGGTAAGAACTCTCCCCCGATCTCTTAATATATTGTGTTAAAAATTAGGCTGAGTTCGGGTAAGAACTCTCTCCCGATCTAAAATGTTTTGCGTGAAAATTTGGTTGAGTTCGGGTAAGAACTCTCTCCCGATCTCTTAATATATTTATAAGAATGGCATTTTATTAGAACTTCAAACTAGGGATTCAGGTAAAGGGTCTTTCTTGATCCCTTTTATATGGGAAAGAAATACCGAAGACACAGGAAACCCCTGTGAAAAGCTTTTCCTGGCCTACGGGACTTTATAACTAGATGGAGGATGTTAGGCCAAACTCCTTGCCAATCTTCTGCAAGATTGCTTTATCAGAACTCTTTGGTTTCAGACTCCATCCCTTTTCTGATTGCCTGCCCTAGGTCCGAACTTCGTCTTGATTTTCAATCTCTTATCTTATCGTCTGAGCTTATTCTAGGCCCTGATCTTATAGCTTATTTTCCATTTCGGAACTTCTAGCCTATTATGATCTTTCTATGACCGCCGGAGTTACGTTCATTTTCCTATTGTTTTCATTTATTTGTTAAAGTACTTATGCCTATACTCTTTAGAGTATTTACGAGTTGCCAATGACTCAAACATCTACTTTCGAAAGGAATGAAAACAAAGTGAAATTTACGAATGAATAAAAAAGACGAAGGAAATAACTACGGGCTACGACAACCTATTCTGAGATTTAGTGTGACTGGATATGTTAAAAAAAAAAAACTTGAGAAAACAAACCAAGGATATTCAACAAAATGACAGTTTAGATGCTTACCTATAGAAAGTTGGGGAGACAGGCGAGCCGACTCCGGTATCAACAAATCTTAGAGAGCTGAAGGCAGATGGCCGAAGAACTTGAGCTTACCCGAGGTAATGGGAATAAAGCGGAATGAAGTTGAGCTCGAAGGGTAATTCACAGATGCTAAAGTGATGGGAATGAGGTGGAGTGAAGTTGGGTTCACAGGTACTAAAAATGAAAATCACAGGATTTAGAGCTCTTTAAAATGAAATATTTCAAAAAACTGGTTTCTAAAGTTTCTCAAAACTTTGAGAGCTTCGAATGCCAAGCAGTAAGACTAAATCAAAGTTTAGAGTCTTTCCACCATAATCACAACCTCCTTCTTTCTACAGTATCGCATGTAGGTATTTATAGGAAATTGGTGTTCAAAATGAAGGGTTAGGATCTTATCAGGAGGAGACGGTCAAAATGGAGGCTTAGATTCAAAAGGACATAATCCGATGTCTGAGAATTAAAGAGAATCAAAATGGAGGGTTGGGATTCCATTCACAATATCTGTCCTTTCATCCCTTAATCCAACTGTCAAGGGTATTGCCTTACAAAATGGATCCAAAGGCTAGGAACAAAAGGCGCCGAATCTGTCATCTACTTTTGATCTGAGGGCTCTAAATCCATCCTTATAATTGTAACCAACGGTGTAAATTGAGATGTACAGGGCTGCTTTAACCGTTTGGCGTCTAGCGGCTAGGAGGGCGTCCTTGCAAATGAGATGTGTGGTGAGGATCAGATCATGCTTGTAATGCTTTAACTAACTCGGATCTGACGGTGAAGGGAGCTAATTGGAGGTCCTGACCGAAAGTTATTTAACCCCCCTGAGTTCTCCAATCTCTATAGGTCGTCCCCTGTTTTTTTCGATCTTATTGTGATTGACCCATCTTAAGATTGTTATTTTGATCTTATTGTGACTGACCCATCTTAAGATTGTTATTCCGATCTTTATCTTCTTTTGCATCCGGTCTTTTTACTTCCCGATCTCTTTATTTTCCAACCTCCTACTCAATTCGATCTATATCGGTCAAAGCAATAAATTATTCAGTTACCGATGAACCTCCTTCGAGTTTCGCAATAAATGATAGGGCCCTATATATATGCAGTAATAGGAAATCACCTTCACACTTCACTTTTCCTTCTCCAGTTTATTTCCAATGCACTACTTCCCAAATTCTAACTTTTCTGGCAGTAATTCTAATTATGATGGCCATTTTGATCTTTTTCTGACTCTTTCCTTCACCCCTCACCTGAAAATTTATGACCTTAGTGATCAGAGAGCTATAAGAACGTCATCTAATGACAGCAAGAGAACTGGACTAATTTACCGATCAAGGTCAAAAGTGACGACTGTGCCAATCTCAAGGACTGCTAATTTCAATCTTGATGTCGGTGACCGCCTCTTGAAGTTCATTTGGCTCCCAACCATGTCGGGCGTCCCGACTGCAGCTCGGTTTTGGTCAATGACATCGGCAATGACTCCGCTCAATGTCATAAGAGTCATAGTCACCCTATCTGAGCTGCACTGTAACACCCCTATGTTCAGTAGTGCGTTCTACTGTTCCTGCGACCAGTGTTGTCCGGACAGCTAGGATGCCTAGAACTACACTTAGATATTGATGAGGAGACATAAAATAATGTAATACAAGAAAAAAAAATACAAGAAAAATAAAGGAAAAATAATAGTAATGAAATGTAACCAAGTTAAACGAGCCGAGAACCCTAGCGATGGGTGACCGCACCGGGAAGTCGCGGCATGGACCGTTGACTAGCCCTGGTGTCACACCTTACCCCTCTGTAAGGCATAACATGATCCCGTAGAATACCTAATGAACTACCGAACTTCACCTACCGATAACTCATTAAGTACCCTACAAGGGATTTTAAAACAATTTTCTTATCTTTGACAAGTGGTGAGCATTTCTAATAAGTATTTAAAACATTTAGTTGAAATTAAAACTAATTAATATTTTTGGCCATTTTAGTTTTTCGCAAATCTTATAAAAATTTTGACAGAGTTTCCTCTGTATTTTGAGAAAACCGTTCTTCAAATACACAAATAAAAGCACTTCCAATAATTATCTAACCACGCTTCAAATTCATACTCAATCTCAACCAATTTCTCAAAATTCACAAGTTCAAAAATTCTCAAAATACTGTCCATCAATATCATTTATTCATATTCCATTCAAGATAAACAATTTATATATTCATCATACTAAAATTTACATTCAAAAAGTCCAAATTAAAATTTATTACAACTTTTATACAAACTTTGTACAAGCTGCTCAAGACCCATGTACATGTCCATACATTTATGTGCAATATATACATCAAAAGAAATATTTACAGTTAGGGTATAAATTATACCCGAAAACTTTAGGCTGGTAGCTTCTCACACCTCAAGAACTCGACCACGCTCCTCTAATCTCAGATCTCACGACAAAGAATAAAGCTATCGCTGAGTACTAGGACTCAGTGGTGCACAATATACTAAAATAATCTTTATGCAAAACTTAAAGCACATTCATTCAAAAAAAATTTGGCTAAACATGAAAATTAAATACAATCATGATTTGTGAGATTTTACATGTAAACCAAGTTCATTTCAAAGTATCAAAACACATTTCATAAAACCCACAGTTAGATCACGCCATTCGAAACAAATAGAATCTCAATAGCCAGAGGCTAAAGAGAAATCACATGAATCTCAATAGCCAGAGGCTAAAGAGAAATCATATCACAAGGCTAGCTAGCTCAAATATATGGATATCCATTCACATCCTCTTCTACTGGCACACCTCAACACTTCTCCAGAGAAGGAATCAAAATTCGAAACTAATTACCTCCACTAGTCATGCTAGTGAGGTGCTCAAATATATGGTCATGATACTGTGGTTTCAAAACTTATCTTAACAATTTGCTAAACATTTTCATTTCAAAAATACACAATAACTTTCACAATTTAAATCAAACATCATAAGAATGCCATAATTCAATATTTCACATTATTCAAAACAGTATGCAAAAGATGATTACAAAAAGTATACGTTGTGCACAAACCTCAAAAGAGTCGCCTGTTGGCTTTGACTCGACTCCTCGGGTTCTGTCCCGGTATTCTTTTTCACTGAAACACGAAATTTTCCAATGTTTCAGTACTAAAACTTAAAATAAATCCAAAATAAACTTAACTTCACATTTACCTAGCTCTAACGTGTTAAATTCGACGTTCTCGAAATTTTGTGTTTCGGGTTACTATTCACTGCACTATTTAAGTCAAATTATTGACTTTCTAAGGCTTAATGAGTATGGGAACTCCAACTTCACCCACATACCACATTTTGGTCACCAAACTTGTTGGTTTTGGTCATTTGTTTAAAGCTTAGGTCATTTTGGCAAAATTGCCAATTTTCGGTTTTGGTTCTCCGTAGTTGCACTGTTCCATTGGTCGATCTACTGTTGGAATTTGACAAAACTTCCTTCATAGAAAATGTTCCTTATTGTCTTAAGTGTATTCTCATTTTGGATCACCCCAATCGGAGTTTTGTAGCTCAAGTTATGGCCAAAATAAGTTTCTGTTCACGTGTCTTTGTTTATCTTGAGATTTTGGTCTTTGGCAGATTTTTGGTCCAACTTTGGTTAATAATTTGATCAAGTTAAGTTCATAATTTGGTCTCACTTTCTTCATATGAAATGTTGTACTATGTCTTAGGTTTCCATCGGTTCAAGAATCGCCTAAATCCGAGTTTTCTAGAGAGAGTTATAGCCATCCAAACCCTACTACTCAACTGAAAATCTGCAGAGTTGCAGGTACAGTAATTTAATTTTGCTCAATGATTTTGAAAGGGTTAATGGCATAATCTGGGGTGATGTTCTTCATGAAAGTTTTAGGTCTATATCTCCTCTAACCCCTGGCCAAATTGCAGGTCAATTTGACCTGTCTAACTCGAGTTATGACCAAATGAACAGTTACTGTTCATTTGGTCAGTTTAGTGACTGACCCATCTTAAGATTGTTATTCCGATCTTTATCTTCTTTTGCATCCGGTCTTTTTACTTCCCGATCTCTTTATTTTCCAACCTCCTACTCAATTCGATCTATATCGGTCAAAGCAATAAATTATTCAGTTACCGATGAACCCCCTTCGAGTTTCGCAATAAATGATAGGGCCCTATATATATGCAGTAATAGGAAATCACCTTCACACTTCACTTTTCCTTCTCCAGTTTATTTCCAATGCACTACTTCCCAAATTCTAACTTTTCTGGCAGTAATTCTAATTATGATGGCCATTTTGATCTTTTTCTGACTCTTTCCTTCACCCCTCACCTGAAAATTTATGACCTTAGTGATCAGAGAGCTATAAGAACGTCATCTAATGACAGCAAGAGAACTGGACTAATTTACCGATCAAGGTCAAAAGTGACGACTGTGCCAATCTCAAGGACTGCTAATTTCAATCTTGATGTCGGTGACCGCCTCTTGAAGTTCATTTGGCTCCCAACCATGTCGGGCGTCCCGACTGCAGCTCGGTTTTGGTCAATGACATCGGCAATGACTCCGCTCAATGTCATAAGAGTCATAGTCACCCTATCTGAGCTGCACTGTAACACCCCTATGTTCAGTAGTGCGTTCTACTGTTCCTGCGACCAGTGTTGTCCGGACAGCTAGGATGCCTAGAACTACACTTAGATATTGATGAGGAGACATAAAATAATGTAATACAAGAAAAAAAAATACAAGAAAAATAAAGGAAAAATAATAGTAATGAAATGTAACCAAGTTAAACGAGCCGAGAACCCTAGCGATGGGTGACCGCACCGGGAAGTCGCGGCATGGACCGTTGACTAGCCCTGGTGTCACACCTTACCCCTCTGTAAGGCATAACATGATCCCGTAGAATACCTAATGAACTACCGAACTTCACCTACCGATAACTCATTAAGTACCCTACAAGGGATTTTAAAACAATTTTCTTATCTTTGACAAGTGGTGAGCATTTCTAATAAGTATTTAAAACATTTAGTTGAAATTAAAACTAATTAATATTTTTGGCCATTTTAGTTTTTCGCAAATCTTATAAAAATTTTGACAGAGTTTCCTCTGTATTTTGAGAAAACCGTTCTTCAAATACCTGAAATAAAAGCACTTCCAATAATTATCTAACCACTGCTTCAAATTCATACTCAATCTCAACCAATTTCTCAAAATTCACAAGTTCAAAAATTCTCAAAATACTGTCCATCAATATCATTTATTCATATTCCATTCAAGATAAACAATTTATATATTCATCATACTAAAATTTACATTCAAAAGACCAAAAAAAAATTTATTACAACTTTTATACAAACTTTGTACAAGCTCAAGACCCATGTACATGTCCATACATTTATGTGCAATATATACATCAAAAGAAATATTTACAGATTAGGGTATAAATTATACCCAAAACTTTAGGTGTAGCTTCTCACACCTCAAGAAATTTCACTGCTCCTCTAATCTCTGTATCTACGACAGCAATAAAAGCTATCGCTGAGTACTAGGACTCAGTGGTGCACAATATACTAAAATAATCTTTATGCAAAACTTAAAGCACATTCATTCAAAAAAAATTTGGCTAAACATGAAAATTAAATACAATCATGATTTGTGAGATTTTACATGTAAACCAAGTTCATTTCAAAGTATCAAAACACATTTCATAAAACCCACAGTTAGATCACGCCATTCGAAACAAATAGAATCTCAATAGCCAGAGGCTAAAGAGAAATCACATGAATCTCAATAGCCAGAGGCTAAAGAGAAATCATATCACAAGGCTAGCTAGCTCAAATATATGGATATCCATTCACATCCTCTTCTACTGGCACACCTCAACACTTCTCCAGAGAAGGAATCAAAATTCGAAACTAATTACTTCCACTAGTCATGCTAGTGAGGTGCTCAAATATATGGTCATGATACTGTGGTTTCAAAACTTATCTTAACAATTTGCTAAACATTTTCATTTCAAAAATACACAATAACTTTCACAATTTAAATCAAACATCATAAGAATGCCATAATTCAATATTTCACATTATTCAAAACAGTATGCAAAAGATGATTACAAAAAGTATACGTTGTGCACAAACCTCAAAAGAGTCGCCTGTTGGCTTTGACTCGACTCCTCGGGTTCTGTCCCGGTATTCTTTTCACCAAACACGAAATTTTCCAATGTTTCAGTACTAAAACTTAAAATAAATCCAAAATAAACTTAACTTCACATTTACCTAGCTCTAACGTGTTAAATTCGACGTTCTCGAAATTTTGTGTTTCGGGTTACTATTCACTGCACTATTTAAGTCAAATTATTGACTTTCTAAGGCTTAATGAGTATGGGAACTCCAACTTCACCCACATACCACATTTTGGTCACCAAACTTGTTGGTTTTGGTCATTTGTTTAAAGCTTAGGTCATTTTGGCAAAATTGCCAATTTTCGGTTTTGGTTCTCCGAAGTTGCACTGTTCCATTGGTCGATCTACTGTTGGAATTTGACAAAACTTCCTTCATAGAAAATGTTCCTTATTGTCTTAAGTGTATTCTCATTTTTGGATCACCCCAATCGGAGTTTTGTAGCTCAAGTTATGGCCAAAATAAGTTTACTGTTCACGTGTCTTATTTATCTTGAGATTTTGGTCGCAGATTTTGGTCCAACTTTGGTTAATAATTTGATCAAGTTAAGTTCATAATTTGGTCTCACTTTCTTCATATGAAATGTTGTACTATGTCTTAGGTTTCCATCGGTTCAAGAATCGCCTAAATCCGAGTTTTCTAGAGAGAGTTATAGCCATCCAAACCCTACTACTCAACTGAAAATCTGCAGAGTTGCAGGTACAGTAATTTAATTTTGCTCAATGATTTTGAAAGGGTTAATGGCATAATCTGGGGTGATGTTCTTCATGAAAGTTTTAGGTCTATATCTCCTCTAACCCCTGGCCAAATTGCAGGTCAATTTGACCTGTCTAACTCGAGTTATGACCAAATGAACAGTTACTGTTCATTTGGTCAGTTTAGTGACTGACCCATCTTAAGATTGTTATTCCGATCTTTATCTTCTTTTGCATCCGGTCTTTTTACTTCCCGATCTCTTTATTTTCCAACCTCCTACTCAATTCGATCTATATCGGTCAAAGCAATAAATTATTCAGTTACAGATGAACCCCCTTCGAGTTTCGCAATAAATGATAGGGCCCTATATATATGCAGTAATAGGAAATCACCTTCACACTTCACTTTTCCTTCTCTAGTTTATTTCCAATGCACTACTTCCCAAATTCTAACTTTTCTGGCAGTAATTCTAATTATGATGGCCATTTTGATCTTTTTCTGACTCTTTCCTTCACCCCTCACCTGAAAATTTATGACCTTAGTGATCAGAGAGCTATAAGAACGTCATCTAATGACAGCAAGAGAACTGGACTAATTTACCGATCAAGGTCAAAAGTGACGACTGTGCCAATCTCAAGGACTGCTAATTTCAATCTTGATGTCGGTGACCGCCTCTTGAAGTTCATTTGGCTCCCAACCATGTCGGGCGTCCCGACTGCAGCTCGGTTTTGGTCAATGACATCGGCAATGACTCCGCTCAATGTCATAAGAGTCATAGTCACCCTATCTGAGCTGCACTGTAACACCCCTATGTTCAGTAGTGCGTTCTACTGTTCCTGTGACCAGTGTTGTCCGGACAGCTAGGATGCCTAGAACTACACTTAGATATTGATGAGGAGACATAAAATAATGTAATACAAGAAAAAAAAATACAAGAAAAATAAAGGAAAAATAATAGTAATGAAATGTAACCAAGTTAAACGAGCCGAGAACCCTAGCGATGGGTGACCGCATCGGGAAGTCGCGGCATGGACCGTTGACTAGCCCTGTGTCACACCTTACCCCTCTGTAAGGCATAACATGATCCCGTAGAATACCTAATGAACTACCGAACTTCACCTACCGATAACTCATTAAGTACCCTACAAGGGATTTTAAAACAATTTTCTTATCTTTGACAAGTGGTGAGCATTTCTAATAAGTATTTAAAACATTTAGTTGAAATTAAAACTAATTAATATTTTTGGCCATTTTAGTTTTTCGCAAATCTTATAAAAATTTTGACAGAGTTTCCTCTGTATTTTGAGAAAACCGTTCTTCAAATACCTGAAATAAAAGCACTTCCAATAATTATCTAACCACTGCTTCAAATTCATACTCAATCTCAACCAATTTCTCAAAATTCACAAGTTCAAAAATTCTCAAAATACTGTCCATCAATATCATTTATTCATATTCCATTCAAGATAAACAATTTATATATTCATCATACTAAAATTTACATTCAAAAAGTCCAAATTAAAATTTATTACAACTTTTATACAAACTTTGTACAAGCTGCTCAAGACCCATGTACATGTCCATACATTTATGTGCAATATATACATCAAAAGAAATATTTACAGTTAGGGTATAAATTATACCCGAAAACTTTAGGCTGGTAGCTTCTCACACCTCAGCAGCTCAGTCTGCTGCTCCTCTAATCTCTGTATCTACGACAGCAATAAAAGCTATCGCTGAGTACTAGGACTCAGTGGTGCACAATATACTAAAATAATCTTTATGCAAAACTTAAAGCACATTCATTCAAAAAAAATTTGGCTAAACATGAAAATTAAATACAATCATGATTTGTGAGATTTTACATGTAAACCAAGTTCATTTCAAAGTATCAAAACACATTTCATAAAACCCACAGTTAGATCACGCCATTCGAAACAAATAGAATCTCAATAGCCAGAGGCTAAAGAGAAATCACATGAATCTCAATAGCCAGAGGCTAAAGAGAAATCATATCACAAGGCTAGCTAGCTCAAATATATGGATATCCATTCACATCCTCTTCTCGCACACCTCAACACTTCTCCAGAGAAGGAATCAAAATTCGAAACTAATTACCTCCACTAGTCATGCTAGTGAGGTGCTCAAATATATGGTCATGATACTGTGGTTTCAAAACTTATCTTAACAATTTGCTAAACATTTTCATTTCAAAAATACACAATAACTTTCACAATTTAAATCAAACATCATAAGAATGCCATAATTCAATATTTCACATTATTCAAAACAGTATGCAAAAGATGATTACAAAAAGTATACGTTGTGCACAAACCTCAAAAGAGTCGCCTGTTGGCTTTGACTCGACTCCTCGGGTTCTGTCCCGGTATTCTTTTTCACTGAAACACGAAATTTTCCAATGTTTCAGTACTAAAACTTAAAATAAATCCAAAATAAACTTAACTTCACATTTACCTAGCTCTAACGTGTTAAATTCGACGTTCTCGAAATTTTGTGTTTCGGGTTACTATTCACTGCACTATTTAAGTCAAATTATTGACTTTCTAAGGCTTAATGAGTATGGGAACTCCAACTTCACCCACATACCACATTTTGGTCACCAAACTTGTTGGTTTTGGTCATTTGTTTAAAGCTTAGGTCATTTTGGCAAAATTGCCAATTTTCGGTTTTGGTTCTCCGAAGTTGCACTGTTCCATTGGTCGATCTACTGTTGGAATTTGACAAAACTTCCTTCATAGAAAATGTTCCTTATTGTCTTAAGTGTATTCTCATTTTTGGATCACCCCAATCGGAGTTTTGTAGCTCAAGTTATGGCCAAAATAAGTTTACTGTTCACGTGTCGCTTATATCTTGAGATTTTGGTGCTGGCAGATTTTTGGTCCAACTTTGGTTAATAATTTGATCAAGTTAAGTTCATAATTTGGTCTCACTTTCTTCATATGAAATGTTGTACTATGTCTTAGGTTTCCATCGGTTCAAGAATCGCCTAAATCCGAGTTTTCTAGAGAGAGTTATAGCCATCCAAACCCTACTACTCAACTGAAAATCTGCAGAGTTGCAGGTACAGTAATTTAATTTTGCTCAATGATTTTGAAAGGGTTAATGGCATAATCTGGGGTGATGTTCTTCATGAAAGTTTTAGGTCTATATCTCCTCTAACCCCTGGCCAAATTTCAGGTCAATTTGACCTGTCTAACTCGAGTTATGACCAAATGAACAGTTACTGTTCATTTGGTCAGTTTAGTGCAGTGGCAGCCTGCACTCATTCCACTTTGGTCAATTGTTTCACTAAGTTTTGGCCAGTTTTTGGCCATGGTTCCTTAATGAAAATTGTGCTATTTTATGTCTATTTTCATCCCTAATTGGTGGCATATCAATTGGACTTGTAAAATTTGAGTTTTGGTCCTTCAAAGTGGGTTTGGTCATGCTGCCAGCAGCATGACCATTGACCTACGAATTTGATTTTTATTCCAACAATTCCCACACAACTTATTTGGTCATAATTGACCATTATTTCATTTCACAATAGGTCAAACATGCCATTTATGCATTTCTCCAAATTTTTGCCTCAAAACCCTAACATTCAAACCCTAATTCACTCAAATTGTGCAATTAATCACACTTAATGGTTTTAATGCTAATCATTCAACTAAGGAAGGTTTCTAAACTCATTCAAACCCATTAAATTCATGCAATTCATACTCCCTTCAACCAGGCCAAATTTCAGCAATGGTCATTCTCCCATGTTTGTTTCATTTAATCAAGTTCTAAGCTCACTTTCAACCATCACATATGCATTTGAATGGATAAATAAAGAGTTTAGCATACTAACCTTTGTGTAGCAATTTTCTTCCTCCTTTCCTTCAAATTTTCCTTCTTTCTTTCTTGCTCCATCCTCTTCTCAAGTTGCCTAGATAAGCTTTAACTATGGTGGCTAATTTTTCTATGGTGGAATTAGCGATTTGATCAAGCTCAAAATGAGCTTTAATGGAGGTTTTGGGTGAGGGAGAGGGTGAGGGAGAGAGAGTCACGTTTTTGATGAAGAAGATGACTTTATTATATATTTTTTTTCTTTTATTTTCTTTTCTTTTATGTCTTAGGAAGACCAAAATTCCCAAATTAATAAAATAAATCAATTAAGCCTTTATGACATCATGCATGATGTCATCACTTTGACTTTTCCATCTTCTTTCTTTCTTTTTTTTTTATTTATTTTTCTATTAGTTCTTTAATTTAATTCTCAATTCTGAAATTTTCTTTTCTCCGATTTTATTTGTGATTAGGTCGAGTCACTCTGGTCAATTGACCAAATCGCCCCTCGCCGGTTCATCCCGGTTTGCAAATAATCCAATATTTCTTCCGGCTCCCTGACCTAATTATTTGACTGACTTAACAGTTCTTTTTCGTGATTTTCTCTTTTCCACTGTGTCCATAAGGGTCCTAAGGACCGCAGCGTCACTTTTTACGGTTCGAAATTTGAGTTTAAAACGACTTCGCAGTCGTTCCCGAGGAGGTCACTCATCACTGTGACTCTCGGCTCGTTTAACCTCTTATGTTCTGTTTTTCTTATTTATAGTTAACTAATTAAACATTACTAATTATTTGTGTTTATGGCTTCTCATGTTGTCTTAAGTGTGGCCCTAATCCCATTAATTGTCCGGACCGACACCGGTCACCGGAACAGTGAAATCTACCAGGCTATGCAACGGGGGTGTTACACCTGGACCATGGGAAACCCTGAAAAATATTTTTAAGACCTATTGAAGTATAAATATCATTAGAAATATCAAAGAAAAATTAATTAATTAGTACAAAGAAAAGTGAGAAATCGAGAAAACAATAAAACCCGGTGTTACCGAAAAATCAAGAATGCAACCCGAACAGGGCATTGTGGTCATTTGACACCCCGAGTTGTCTTTTGACTTAAATGTCCATTAAAAATACATGATATTACACTTGGAAAATGTCATGAAAAATTAAATTGGTGGTACATTAATTAAATAGCAAAAGTAAGGGGTTAAATGTGGGAATTTGGGAATTTAAGATTAAATAAACATTAAACTTCACTTAGTGGTCCACTAACTCCCTTAAGTGGACCATTAACCTTCATTTGGCTGAAATAACTTCATCTTCTTCAACCTTTAAGACAGCCAGCCGAAAATGGAAGAGTGAAAACCTCCATGGACGCATTGTTTACAAGCTTCATGCAAGCTTGATCCAAGCCTCCTTCCTTGCACTTTCCTTCATTAAAAGTTGTCCATACACCTTGGGCAGTAGATAGGCAGCAAGAAGATCAAGTTTTGGTGAAGTTTTGAAGAGTTTCGAAAGTGGTAAGTAGGTATTTTTAATGCTTGCTTCATTAAAGTTTGTGCGGATGTTATGGGTACTTAAATTGTGGAAAGATTTTTGGAGTTTGATGTTTGATGGGAGATGCATATATTTGGCAGCCATAGAAACTCCTTAAGGGCAGTTTATCCTTGCTTGTAAATGGTAGATTAAAGAGTTGATTAAGTGTTTATGTGCGTAGGAATAAATTGGGTGATGTATATTAGATGTATATGTGAATTTACACTTGACTTTGGAAGCTTGGAAAGCAAATTGATGAAGACTACAATTCGGCAACTTGAAGTGTATATCAAAAAATTGTTATTTCATGGTTTGGTTTATGGAATTGTATGGTTGAATTATGGTACTTGTTATGGCAGCTTGTGTATATGTATAAGGGTTTGAGTTTGGACATGTAAATGAGCTAGGTTATGTGGTTAAATGGTTTGTAATTTGAACTTGGAAAATTCTGGACTATAATGTGCATATTGAGTGTGGTTATAAGCTGCCAAAATGACAAAAAATGTGTTGTGAAATGTGTTTATGTTATGGTACAAAACAGAAATGGCATGAATGTGTAACTTGGTAAGTGTTAAAGGTGTATTTGGTATGTGATGAAGAGTATTGCAATAGGGCAGCGTGTATTTTGGCTTAGAACCTTAAGTGTGTGGCTCCAATTGGTATGAGACTAATAGGAGGTGAAACTAGGCACAAAATGTGACAACTTTCATGAAGTAAGCTTACAAAAATTCTGCTTGGAAGGTAACTTGAAAAATGACCAAATCCGGATTAGTGCATTTAAGGCCTGAAAATTGACCATTTGGGCAGCAGTTAGTGTTTTGGCCATAACTCACTCAAAACAGGTTCAATTGACCTAAAATTTTTACCATGAATAGTTTAGACATATATCTACAAGTCTTATGAAGACACCAAAGCCCAAAAATGACCATAAGCAAGTCAAACAGCTTGCATAAGTTCGGGTCCAAAAACTGGCCGAACCTAAAATGACCTAAAGTGACCAATTTTGGTACATTCTGACTAGCAATAGTAAAATGACCATAACTTGGTCTACATAACTCAGAATGACCTGAAATTTTTCTTCGCGGACAATAAGACATAGATCTACAAGTTTGTAGTTTTGACCGAAACTCGAAAACCGAGGAAACTAGGTCATCCGGTTAGGTCAAATTAGTATACTGGAATCCGACAAATTGCAATAAAATGCACTATACATGGAAATGAATTAGGTAACATGTACCAACACTAAAAGGCTATAAAATGTGACAGATTGGTAACATTAAAACCTAATTCACCTAGACTGCATCGAGGGTCAACATCTTAGGTTGACTAAGGAAATGATAGAATTCAATCAATTAAGTATTAAGCCTTACTGTTAGAGACGGTTTAAATGAGTACTGAAACACTTGAAATTGTGTGTTTCAGTTAGCAAAGAATCAGGGAAGGGGAAGAAAACACTGAGTCAGAGCCAAGAGGCATATATCAGAGGTTTGTGCACAATAGCTATTTCTTTTGAATTTTTCAATTGAAATAAATTATGACTATTTGTATGTTATTGTTTTAAATTGTGTTTGTGCACAATAATTTTGATTTCTTATTTTCTACTTAAAAATTTATTTGAACATTATAGTTTTAAATTGTGTCTGTGCACAATACTTTTTATATTCACTGCTTTTACCAAAAAATTTATTTGGAGAAATGAGTTATGAATAATTTTTTATTGTTTTGGCTTTGAGAATCTTATTTGGAAATTATTGTGTTGCCTACTTTGCAAATGGAAATTTTGAGATAAAATGTGATTTGGGAATTGTATGAAATATTGTGATTTGGAATTATTTTGATTCACAATTGGCATGACACTGTGACTATTTTCCTCCTCCATTTATGGGGTGAGTGTGATTATATTCCTCCCTCTTTGACTTATCAGTCTGGGGTGAGTGTGATTATGTTCCTCCCTCTTTGACTTGCCAGTCTGAGGTGAGCGTGAATGAGTACTCATTATTCAGCTAGCTTCCTCCCTCATTGATTTTGATTATTGGGGTGAGTGTGTCTTGTCGTGGTGTACAACACGGCATGTGCGGAAAAATTGTGTCATGGCCTAAATTGTGTTATTGATTGGCAACACTGTATTATTCAGTTATTTGTTCAAATGGTGTTATTGATTGGCAAAACTATATTATTCAGTTATTTTATCAAATTGTGTTATTGATTGGCAACACTGTATTATTCAGTTATTTGTTCAAATGGTGTTATTGATTGGCAAAACTGTATTATTCAGTTATTTGATCAAATTGTGTTATTGATTGGCAAAACTGTATTATTCAGTTATTTAATCAAATTTGTGTTATATGAACTTTGTAAATTGTGAAATGGAATTGTGAATTATTTGATTTGTTAATTGCCAATAAATTTTACTCAGCGATAGATTTTCATTGCTGTCGCAGGTAGACAGACTGACAGGGCAGCAGACTAGGCTGCTAGTACTACACTGAGAGATCATCGGGTATATTGAGTATACCATAGTTTGCATTTTGTATTCTAATGTATGTTCACTGTATGTATATAGTGTTTTTGGTTTTGAGCAGTTGTAAATTAAAATTGTACATTGAAGTTGTAAAATAAATTATAAATTATTTTGGTTTATAAATATTGTGATGTATTTCTTATATCTCAGCCTTTGAAATTACTAAAAAATTATTGTGGATTTGAGTTGACTAAATGTTGGAGTTTGAGATTGAGAAATATATTTGAAGTGCTTTTTACAAGTTTTTGAAGAACTATTTTATTCAAAATACAGATGGCACTCCGCCAAAATTTTTACAGAAATTATTAATTCTTCAAATGTGTTAGCTGTTTCACTTCAGTTCAAAAAAATTTTTTACACCTGTAAATAGTGCTCACCACTGTAAAAAGAAGTAAGAAAAGTTTTAAAATCCCTTGTAGTGTATTTAATGGGTTATCAGTAGACGAAGTTGGTAATTCATTAGGTATACTACGGGATCATGTCATGCCTTACAGAGGGGTAGGGTGTGACATGCACATCTATCCAATATTTGTGGCTGGCTTTCTGATCAAACATATCTTTGATTCAGCCATAAGACTAGGCTTTGAAATAGGCCCATCGTGCGACATTTTGAGTTCAGAAGTAGTCTGAGTTTGGTAAAATGTAGTGTAGGGATACTTGTAATTGCTGATCTTGAGAGATCGCCCAAATGATGTAATCTGATCTTTTGGAAATGAAATTTAGTTGAATATTTATTTTGTTTTATTATTGCATTATTTTTTGATCTGCCAAACGAACTCATAAACCGATCTCCTTTATCCGATTTCTTTTCTGTGCTTCTGGAATTTTCTAGGGGCACTGGTCAGATCTCGCTTATCGATGCAACATTTAATGCACTAGCGGGTATAAATAGGGAGGGGGTAGCCATTCGCAAACCATGCCTCTTTCAGATTTCTCTCATCGACATCAAATTCTTTCTCATTTTCCAAGTTTTTTCGGCACCGACTAATACTCTGGTAAGAGCTTTAATCTTTTTTGGATCAAATTTCCTTTTTATTTCGTGAAAATGAGTGGTACTGAGGGTCAGAGAGCTGGGAGCCCACTTTTCGTCCATATTTCGTGGACCTCGAAAGAAGGCGACGCGATTAGACCAAGCAGGCGATCCAGCACAGCCATCATTTCGGCTACTGGTCAAGCTACCAGACTGAAGTGAAGAACGTTTTTGAAGAAGGAGAACCTGCCAGTTGATGAACTGCCATCAATCCTTAGAGAGACTGATCTCTAATCTATTAGTCAAGAATACAATCTGCAGATCGACTCATTTGAACTGATCAGATGCTATGGCGATCTTCGGGCTAATCACTTCTTTGAAGAAGGCAATCTTATCATAGTGTACAAGGAGCAGCTAAAGTTCGGGCTCTGTTTTCCCTTGGATGGATTTTACAAGGCTATCCTGAAATTCCACCATGTCTTGGTAGCTCAAGTGCATCTGAACTTTTGGCGGACTTTAGTAGCCTTCAAAAGCCTCTGCCAAGCCAAGAGACTGGAGCCCACGGTTAGGGTTTTTCTCGAGCTGCATAGGCTTACCCGAAGAAAGGATGATGAATTTTGGTTTTTTCAGGCAAAGTCGAACTGTGGGCTTTTCACCGATCTCCCTTCTTCACTGAAGAACTGGAAGGATCGGTTTTCCATTTTTAGGAGCAAGGATCAAAATGGCTTTGAGGGGATCTCACGTAATTGGAATTATTTGGTCTCCCAAGTTCCTAAGAAGCTCACTTTAAATAAAGACGAAGACGCCATGGTGAAAGAATTAAAAGCTCAGGCGGCCACCCATAAATATTCGTGCTTAGATGCAGTCATGGCCGAACTGAAATGGTGGATGATGCAGCTGATCGCCCGTGAAGATTACAAGCTTCAGCTTTCTGACCTCAGTCCTGTGATCGGTATAATCCAGATCCTTAGTCTTTCAATCTTAGTGAACTCATTGACTTCTTCTTTGTACCAGTATGGTGGGTGGTGAAGCTTCCAAAGAGAGCCGCAAGCAAAAAAGGGAGGTCTCCCAAAAGGTACAAGTGATGAAAGAGGCTATTGCCACCGCTGCTCAGACACCTAGACGAGACTTGGTAGAAGTACCGAGCTCCCCTCCTTGACCTCAGGAGCAGCCAATCTCAGAAGTAGAGGTCGTTGCCTCTCCACCTCAGCAGATTGAATGTCCACCTCCTCTAATCTCTTCTAATGTGGAAGGGGAGTCTTCTGGCCCTACTATTAGAATGTTCTCCGGAGGAGCTCAGCTCCTTATCCAATCACTAGAAAGAAATAGCTCAACCTGAGGAAATCCTGGTCTAGCCAAGGTCATGGGCACCTCCATCTATTTCCAAGAAGATCGGAACTAGTTGGCTAAGGAGAGTATTGATGATATTCTAACTCAGACAATGAGTTTGGGCTTGGAGGCTATTGCAAACCAACACATGATCAGAGAAAAAGCCCATGTCTTAAGGAAGGAGATTCTTAAGGCGGTTCAGGATGCGTCGACTGCAAAGGCTCAGCTCTCCACCGCCAATGATTACAATGTCAAATTGGAAGATCGGGTGAAGTATTGCAAAGAGAGGATAGCTAAAGTGGAGCGAGAACTTGAAGTCACCCGGGCTGGTCGATCTGCCGATCTTACTCATTTTTCTAAGGACCTTTGAGCAAAGGAAGAGGAGCTTTGGGCAAAGGAGGAGGAGCTTCAGGCACTACAAAAGAGGCTAGGGCATATGTGAACGCCTATAATGACCTCTTGTCCGAATTAAAGAAGCATTATCCTGAGGAGGACTTTACCTGGATGGATAACCTCGTCCTGGCGATCGAAGAGGACAGTGATGAGGAGCATGAGGGTGAGGAGAGAGAGAGGAATGTAACTGGAGAGTAGGGCAGAGAAGACCCCCTGCTAATTGACTTGTATATTTTATTTTGAAATGAATTGAAGTCTTTTATGTTTAATTTCTTGATAAGATTGAAAAGCATCCAAACCAAATTGTTTGAGTACTTAATTGATTGAATGCAGTCAAACATTAAACCTGAGAGCGACTATTAATCATAAGATACCAATTTACTCCAAGAGATTGAAAAAAACATTACACATGAACATGAGATCAGACAGAGCTATGACCAAATATCGAATGGAACTTTAGAATATTAGAATTGCAAAGATTTGAAAATGACTTGAACTTTTTAAGGTCGGAACCATTATTTAGATACCATATAAAACCTTAACTTCATTTGAGGAATATCTGGGCAATTCAAGCGAGAAACTCGATCACAATATTAGTCAAATGGAATTTTGCGGTATTTGTACATAGAGAGATCGGAGAACAACAGCAGGCAAAATTGGATGATCCGGAGATCCGATATTGACTCAAACTCATCGGGTAAAGACTAAGGGATCGGAAAGCAATCTAACTTGAGTGTGAGATCGATTTGTTCCAGTGACGAGCTATTGGCACATTCGGAAAAGCTACCTGTGATCGAGGCATTGGTCGAAAATGGATAATAAAGTTTCAATTTTAAAAGAACCTTGCCTTCAAAGGTAGTCCAAAATATGGTGTCTATAGCTGCCCTTCTTTACATAATTTCTATTACAGAGAATGAAATTCTCTTGTATAGGAATTATGCAAAGATTCAGAACCATATTTTGGGCGGCTGGGATATTAGAACCAAAGGTTGATAAGAAATTAAATGATGAAAATTAAAATCAACTTGGGTCTTGAACCCAGGGGTTGATGATGGGAAATTAAATGCTGAAAATTAAAATCAACTTGGATCTTGAACCCAGAGGTTGATAACAAGAAATTAAAATCAACTTGGATCTTGAACCCAGAGGTTGATAGCAGGAAAATAAATGCTGAAAATTAAAATCAACTTGGATCTTGAACCCAGAGGTTGATAACAGGAAATTAAAATCAACTTGGATCTTGAACCCAGAGGTTGATAACAGGAAAATAAAATGCTGAAAGTTAAAATCAACTTGGATCTTTGAACCTAGAGGTTGATAACAGGAAATTAAAATCAACTTGATTCTTGAACCCAGAGGTTGATAACAGGAAATTAAAATGCTGAAAATTAAAATCAACTTGGATCTTGAACCTAGAGATTGATAACAGGAAATTAAAATCAACTTGAATCTTGAATCCAGAGGTTGATAGCAGGAAAATAAATGTTGAAAATTAAAATCAACTTGGATCTTGAACCCGGAGGTTGATAACAGGAAATAAAAATCAACTTGGATCTTGAACCCGAAGGTTGATAACAGGAAATTAAAATGCTGAAAATTAAAATCAACTTGGATCTTGAACCCAGAGGTTGATAATAGGAAATTAAAATCAACTTGGATCTTGAACCCAGAGGTTGATAATAGGAAATTAAAATCAACTTGGATCTTGAACCTAGAGGTTAATAACAGGAAAATTAAAATCAACTTGGATCTTGAACCGAAAGGTTGATAACAAAAGATTAAAATCAACTTGGATCTTGAACCCAAAGGTTGATAACAGCAAATTAAAATCTACTTGGATTTTGAACCCAGAGGTTGATAGCAGGAAATTAAAATGCTGAAAATTAAAATCAACTTGGATCTTGAACCCAGAGGTTGATAACAGGAAATTAAAATTAACTTGGATCTTGAACCCAGAGGTTGATAACAGGAAAATTAAAATCAACTTGGATCTTGAACCCAGAGGTTGATAACAAGAAATTAAAATCAACTTGGATCTTGAACTTAGAGTTTGATAACAGGAAATTAAAATGCTGAAAATCAAAATCAACTTGGATCTTGAACCCAGAGGTTGATAACAGGAAATTAAAATCAACTTGGATCTTGAACCAAATCAACAGGAAATTAAAATCAACTTGGATCTTGAACCCAGAGGTTGATAACAGGAAAATTAAAATCAACTTAGATCTTGAACCCAGAGGTTGATAATAGGAAATTAAAATCAACTTGGATCTTGAACCCAGAGGTTGATAACAGGAAATTAAAAATAACTTGGATCTTGAACCCAGAGGTTGATAACAGGAACCCAGAAGTTGATAACAGGAAATTAAAATCAACTTGGATCTTGAACCCAGAGGTTGATAGCAGGAAAATAAATGCTGAAAATTAAAATAAACTTGAATTTTAAACCTAGACGTCGATAACAGGAAAATAAAATACTGAAAGTTAAAATCAACTTGGATCTTGAACCCAGAGGTTGATAACAGGAAATTAAAATCAACTTGGATCTTGAATCCAGAGGTTGAGGGTATGAAATGTTATGTTTGTACCTTTAATGATCACAAAGCAAACCTGACACAAGATGTTCCCCCAATCAAAGTGTACTTAATAAGGTTTCAAAGATAGATGATTATTGGAGAGGGTCAGAACGAGTTCCAAGACTTGGCCTACAATTTCCTCCTTTTACTCACTTTTTCAGGATGCTCTTTCGGGTTTTCACCCCTTACTCATTTTGTAGAAAGCACCCTTGCGGGTTTTGCCCTCTTTCACACATTTTTGCTAGGAGTGCCCTTTCGGGTTTTCACTCCTACTTTTTTTTTAATGCACCGATCGCCCCGCCATCGTTTATCCCCTGCAAATCTCATAGCAAAGTATATGAGGTTACCAATATTCAAATCCTTATCTTATAATAAAGTTTTAACGAATTAATAGCGCATAAATCAAGGTATACAATTGGAAAAAAAACAAATTAGAGTGAGGGAACAATTATATTATGGATTAAAAACAAAGGTACAATTTCAAATAAAATAGTACAAGAATAGATCTTACAAATTCTTTTTAGCTAACTTTGAATTCCCTTAACTGTCACTATTTCAAGTAATCTTTCGATAAACGTTCGTGCCGTAGTGACTTATTACCTCTTTTGGTCTCAAGCCCCCTTCCTTATTTCTCCGTTTTCTGTACCTAGGAGCACCCTTTTGGGTTTTTGACCCTAGAGGATGATTTCTCTCTCTTTTTTTTTTTTTTCACTTTTTCAGGATGCCCTTTTAAGTTTTCACCCCTTACTCATTTTGCAGCGCTTTTGTTTTTTTTTTTTTTTTTTTTTTGCTAGGACCTTTTTTATACTTTTTTTTTAGTTTTTTATTTTTTTATTTTTATTTTTATTTTTTTTTCTAGGCATAATATCTTTTTACAGCATCTGCATTCACAGGTCTTGGGAATTCTTCCCCGTCCATATGAGTCAAGATCAGTGCACTGCCAGAAAATGCCTTTTTAACCACATAGGGTCCCTCGTAAGTTGGTGACCATTTGCCCTAGGGATCATTTTAATTTGGGAGAATCTTTTTTAAAACCAGATCTCCTTATTGGAATTCACGCGGGAGAACGTCTTTATTAAATGCTTTAGCCATTCTCCTTTGGTATAACTGCCCATGACACGCTGCTGTTAGCCTTCTTTCATCTATTAAATTCAGCTGATCTAACCTCGATTGAATCCATTCTGACTCATCGAGTTCCGACTCTTTTACAATTCTCAGGGAGGGAATTTCCACCTCTAAAGGTAGAACAACTTCCATTCCATTGACCAATGAATATGGAGTTACCCCAGTCGATGTCCTTATGGAGGATCGATAGGCATAAAGGGCGAAGGGAAGCATATCATGCCAATCTTTATAACTGACGGTCATTTTCCTGATTATTCTCTTGAGATTTTTATTAGCTGCTTCCACCGCTCTGTTCATTTGGGGACGGTATGGTGATGAATTGAGATGCCATATTTTGTACTGGTCACACAAATTTCGAATCTTTGGGCCATTCAAATTCTTAGCATTGTCGGTGATAATCTCGCTAGGAAGGCCATATCAATAGATAACATTATTCTTGAAAAATTTAAAGGATGTATTTTGTGTGATATAAGCATGTGACGTTGCCTCAACCCATTTGGAAAAGTAATCAAGAGCCACTAAGATGAACCTGTGCCCATTGGATGCTTTGGGATTAATAGGACCAATTACGTCAATGCCCCACATTGCAAAAGGCCAAGGTGAGACAAGATTACAAAGCTGATGAGGCGGGACATTTATTAGATCAGCATAAATTTGACATTTATGACACTTTCGAAAGTACTCAATGCAGTTTTTTTTCCAGAGTAATCCAGAAATATCCCCGTCTTATGATTTGCTTGGCCATCATAAGCCCATTGGCGTGAGTAGTGCAATTCCCTTCATGAGTTTCAAAAAGGCTCCTCCTTGCTTCTTTTGCATCCACGCACCTCAACAACTCACCATTGGAACTTCTTTTGTACAAAATTTCACCACTGGGGAAATATCCTAGTGCTAACCTCCTGATCATTCTTCTTTTATTTCTACTTGCCCCAGGAGGGTATTCCCTAGTTTTGATATAGACCTGGATGTCATGATACCAGGGTTTACCATCTGTTTCTTCTTCGATCATGAAACAGTACACCAGCTCACTCCTTCCTTTAATTTGTAACATCTGTGTCATCTGTCCCTCTTCCATCTGAGTCATAATAACTAGAGTGGCTAAGGCATTGGCAAATTGGTTCTTGTCATGGTTGAGGTGAGTGAAGGAAATCTCTTCAAATTTCTTGATCAATTCTAGGAGATACTTTTGATACGGGATCAGTTTTGGGTCTTTAGTTTGCCATTCCCCTTTGAATTGGTAAATGATCAAGGCCAAATCTCCGTACATCTCTAATTTCTTGATCTTCATTTCGATGGTAGCCTGTAAACCCATCACAGAAGCTTCATACTCTACAACATTGTTGGTGCAGTCGAACCTTAGCTTGATAGCTATTGGGAAATGTTTTCCATCTGGGGATATCAAAATTGTCCCAATCCCATTATCAGACAAATTGATTGCTCCGTCGAAATACATTTCCCATACATCATTTGGTTCTTTGTCATTACTGCTGACTTCATTAACATACTCATCGAGAATTCGAAATCCAGGGCTTCGTAATCCTTGATCGGGTTTTCTGCTAGGAGATCAGCAATCACGCTTCCTTTCATTGCCTTTCTAGTCATGTAGACAATGTCATATTGAGAAAGTATGAACTGCCATCTTGCTATCCTCTCTGGCACGAATAGGCTTTCAAATACATACTTGATTGCGTCCATTCCAGAGATGAGCCACGTTTTATGATTCAACATGTAGTGCTTGAGTCGATTTGCTGTCCATGCCAATGCGCAATAAGTTTTCTCTAGGAATGAGTATCTCGACTCGCATTCGTTGAAAATTTTTCTTAGATAGTAAATGGCTCTTTCCTTTCTTCCCGTGTCAACATGTTGTCCCAGTACACATCCCATCGAACTTTGTTGAACTGCCATGTACAAAATCAATGGCCTTCCTGTCACTGGAGGAACCAATATTGGCAGATTTGATAGGTACTGTTTAATCTTTTCAAAAGCCTCTTGACAAACTTGATCCCATTGGGTGGTGTTATTCTTCTTGAGTAGTGTAAAAATGGGCTCAGCTTTAGCAGTGTGATTGGAGATGAATCTTGAAATGTAATTCAGTTTTCCTAGGAAACTATGCACCTCCCTTTCTGTCTTTGGGGATGGCATTTCTTGAATGGCTCAAACTTTGTCTGGATCCACTTCTATTCCTTTCTCGCTCACTATGAATCCCAATAGCTTACTAGACCTGGCCCCAAACACACATTTAGCCGGGTTCAGCTTTAGTTAATACTTCCTGAGCCTTTCGAACACCTTTCTCAACACCTGTACGTGACTTTCTGGCCCTCTGGATTTAATGATCATATCATCCACATATACTTCTACTTCCTTATGCATCATGTCATGGAATAATGTGACAATGGAGCATTAGTAGGTAACTCCGGCATTCTTTAATCCAAAGGGCATCACCCGATAGCAAAATACCCCCATTGGGTGATACAAGCAGTTTTGTCTTTGTCCCCCTCATCCATGGGAATTTGGTTATACCCCGATACCCTATCGATACATGAACATCTTCCCAGCCCTGCAGCATTGTCTACCAGCACATTTATGTGTGGGAGGGGAAAATCATCTTTCAAGCTTGCCTTATTGAGATCCCTGTAATCAACATATACCCTTACTCTTCCATCCTTTTTCATTATAGGGAGAACATTAGCTATCAACTGGGGATATTTCACTACTTCTAGGAATCCAGCACCATACTGCTTTTTGACTTCATTCCTAACTTTGAGCAGCGTGTCGGGGTTCATTCTTCTTAATTTCTATTTCACTGGGGTCATCCTAGGAATCAGAGGGATTTTATGCGTTACTATCTGAGGATCCAATCCTGACATGTCATCATAGCTCCATGAGAACACATCAATGAATTCCTTGAGCAAACATATCATACTCTCTAATTCTCCATTATTCACGACCTTAAGTTCCCTCTTAATTTCCTCAGTCCCTAAATTTATGGTGCGCATTTCATCCCCACAAGGCACCAGGGAAGGCACATCTCTTTCGCCCTATTCTTCTACAGACTCTTCTTCGGAATCACTCGAATCAATGACAGTTATGGGACTTTCAAAGTTAACATAAGGAATTTTAGAGTCAATTGAATTATTATGTCTGGATTGGTCAATGGTCCTGAAGAAATGAAAGTGGAGTATATTAAAAAAAATGGATTTTAATGGAAAAAGGAAAAGAGAATTGGACACAAAATGCACTATTAATTTATTAATACTTCAATCATAAACAAGGGTCCATTTACAGCATTACACTTGTCACCATGGACAAAATGATCAAGTGTTGATAACAAAATATACTTTACTCGAGATTAAGTATAGGGATATCTTCTGCTTCCTAATTATCAAGCTTTTGCCCTTTAGCGATTGGTGAAATTAGCACCTCGGACATGGAGTCTAGTTGTATGACATCAATGGATGGCTCTAAAGGAGACTCTTCACTTTCTTCTGGATTCTCAATGATTGGTTTGATAAAAACATCTGTGATTTTCAGGACAACTTTCACCTTCCTTAATGTTCTGTCAAACCTTTGATCGCTGAGCATATTCCTCATCCAGAATCTTCTATCTACTAGAGCATCTTCTTCATATCCCAAGCTGAAGCGACCGATCTTCTGAATAGCTGATACGGGTTTGACAATCCCCTATAACGCGACGCCCAATCCCTTGCCCTCTTCATAGCCACTTTTCAACATTACCTTTGCAACCATTGCCGCAACTCCTTCATTACTTGGGGTAGTTTCTTGCAACTACAATGCTGGGAAAGAACTTTCCAAGGATCTTTCGGTTGTTTCTACATAAGGAACTGATTGAGGTTTAGTGACTAGCATGGCTTCTTCCCCTCTTACTATGATGATTTTGTCGCTTATGATGCATTTGATCCTCTGATGCAGAGTTGAAAGTATCGTATTTGCCGAATGGATCCAAGGTCTCCCCAACAACATGGTGTATGTTGGCTCAATATCCATTACTTGGAATGTGACGTTAAAAGTGCATGCCCCGATCTGAAGCGGCAAATCGATGTCCCCTAGTACCTCTCTCTTTGTATCGTCAAAGGCTCTTACTATCATGCCACTTTGGCGTACGACTGATGGATCAATAGGTAGTCTCGCCAAGGCGGCATTAGGTAAGACATTAAGGGCAGATCCATTATCAATCAGAACTTTAGTGACTATACACCCCTTACACTTAACTGTCACATGCAGAGCTTTGGTATGCTTCAAGCCAGCCGGGTTTACTTCATCTTTCAAGAAAGTGACAAAATTGGAGGTCTGAATTTACCCAACTATCTTCTCAAATTGCCCCGGTGTGATATCGGGGGTCACAAAGGCTTGGTCCAGAACTTTTTATAAGGCATGGCGATGCACTTCTGAGCTCAATATCAATGACAACAAGGAAATTCGAGTGGGTGTCTTTCTTAATTACTCGATGATGTCATATTCACTTTGTTTCATGATCTACAGCAATAGTTCCTCTTCTTCTTTCTTTTCAGTAGATTCCCCTTTCTCAACCCTTACAGCCCCTTCCTTCACATTCTCTAGTGACTCTCCCATTTTTACTTTCCCCTTCTTCTTTTTTGTTTCATCATTTCTGTAATATCTCCCACTTCTGGTTATAAATTCTACTTCCTGATCATGTGGGAGCGAGTTACTGGTTGTGACAGGTTTTGGCTCTGATTGGGGAGTAGTATTGTTGGAGGGTCCTGTATAAGTCATCTTGAAATGCTCATGTGGGGTGAAGCATGGCTTAGGAGAGGTGATGGGTTGAGTGTAGGTATGGTTGAGGGTAGGAATTGAAATGCTGCTAGATGCGCTTTGAGTAAATACTTGAAGATTGTAGTTACAAGGCACTGCATGAGTATTAGTGACTGGGAGTTGAGGCAGAGTTTGGATGATCATTATTGGTGGTACTAGTGGTGTTGGTGTGTTAGGAGCAGAAAAAAACTATTCTTGGATTGGGGGTAGAGGTATCTCAGCCAAATTTAGCTGTGTTCACTTCATCCTCTATCCTTGACCTCCGCTGACATCTCAAAATTCTGAGTGATAGCATTCTCAAAACTTCCTGCCTAAATTCATCACAGTTTTGCAACTCATGATCGGCCATCCCTCCATGGTAGGGACATCCTGAATTATGCCGATTACTTCCTGACCCAGATCCCTGAGGGCATAAATATCCCTTTTTTATTGCGATTGCAAAAATCTCATTGAAAAGCAGAATCAGCTTATTTACATCCAAGATTGATCTTTCATCCCAAGGTTCTATCACATTCACGCCATTCCCTATATCATGATTAGGTAATGGGTTTGAAGTGACGTTGGGAAGAGAGCCATTTCCCTCAATTTTTAACCATCCATTTCTGATCAAAGCCTGTACCCTTCCCCGAAGAGCTCCACAATTATTGGTTGAATGCCCCATTTCCCCACCATGATATTCGCATCGAGCATTAGCGTCATACCACCTAGGATATGGTGGCTGAGCCGGGTCAAGGGGAATGGGCACTATCTGATTTATATCCAATAGGTATCGATAGATTTCATTGAGCAGAAGGGGTAGAGCTAGATCAAGATTTCTTGGTGGTCTTGGGTTGGTTTGAGGAGCAGGTGGTCTTAACTGAACAAGTTGAGCAGGTGGTTTGGGGTGGTAAGCAGCTTGAGGTGGATATTGTGGGCAAGGGTGAGGATAATTTAGAAAAGGGGGCGGAACACTTGCTATCATTGGATTCTGAATTGGAGGGTATGGTCGAAAATTATTTTGAGGGAGTTATGGGTGAGTTTGTGTAACAGCCCTATTTGCATAGCCTAGTATATATTACTTTTTCGGTAACCGGTATCGGTCCAGACAATTAAGAGGATGAGAACTATGTTTAAGACACCTAGAAAAGCCCTGATAAAAAAATAAATAGTAATTACCAGATAGAAAAGTAAAAATAAGAAAAATAGAACAAAAAAGCTTAAATGAGCCGAGAGTCACAGCGATGGGTGACCTTCCCGGGAAGTGACTACGAGATAAGTCTAAACCCAAATTTCGAACTATAAAATGTTACGCCGTAGTCCTTAGGACTATTGCGAACACAGTGGAAAAGAGAAAATCACGAAAAAGAGTTGTTAAGCAGGTCAAATAATTAGGTAAGTGATCCGGAAGAAATATCGAATAACTTGCAAACTGGATCGAACTGGCGAGGGGCAATCTAGTCAATTATTCCTAGAGGTGACTCCTAACTTAACTGTCCAATAAAATTGAAGAAACGAAAATTTTGGAATCGAAAATTAAATTAAAGAACTATTGAAAAATTAAAGAAAAAGAAAAAGAATAAAAATGGGACTTATTACATCATGATGATGACATCATATATGATGTCAAAATTAATTTTAATTTTCCAACCTTTTTGACCAAGTCAAATAGCCAAATAATTACATAAAAAAAAAAAGAAAAAAAAATGACATCACCCAAAGTGACATAAGCATGCTGGGGTAAATAAATTCTAATTAATTAGATTTTAACCAAGTCAATTTTAATAGACAAGTACATAAAAAAAATAACAAAAATTAAAAGAAAAATAGGGTCTTCCACCCTTAGCCGTAGCTCTCTTTCTCTTTCTTATTTTTCTCTCAAACCTCCATGAAAGATCACCATTAAAGCTTCATTCAAGCTTGATTTTCCATACACATAACCCTAAATTCCCCCAAAATTTTCCATAAAAGCTTGCTATCTCAATTATAAAAGAAGAAAGAAACAAAGAAAAGGAAAAAAAGAAGAGAATTGAAGAATTGGACATCCAAGTTGAGGTTAGTAATTTAAGTTGAAAATTTTAGTTTATTATTTGTGTGTTTAGTTCAATTAAACTAGAAATTAACTTAAAAATCAAAAGAAAACTATTATGGGGGACTAAAGAGAAATTCTGCCAGCATTATGGGGTATTGATATTTTATGAATTTGATAGAATTGAATTCGTAGTTAAGTTAAATTAGGTGTATAAAGGTTGATTGTGAACTTTAATTGCATTAGTTAAAGAAATTGTGTAAATTAGGGTTTTTGGCATTTAGGGTTTGGGGAAAAATTTAGAGAAAATTTGTAATTGATGTATTGAAACCTAATTGAGGTTTGAAATGGCCATTTGGAATCATTTGTGGTGTGTTTGAATTGATGGAACCAAAGTACAATTCGGATTAGTTAGGATTCATATTCTGGCAGCTTGACCTAAGTTTATTTCAGGGACTAAAACTAAAAATTTACCATCCCAATTGGTGTGAGGCCAATTGGGAATGAAACTAGACACAAAATGACGCATTTTTCATTCAGGAATCATGACTAAAAAATGACCATAACTTAGTGAACAATTAGGCCAAATTCGAATTAGGGCACACCGACTTGTACAAAAATGACTAAATGAATAGTAGTTATATAAATGATCATAACTTGGTCTAGGAAGGTCCAAATGACCTAAATTTTTACCAGTAGAAAGCTGAGATATAGCCCTACCACTTTCATGAGGGAACAAAGCCAAATTTTGACCATAACTTGTTTGAAAATCCACCTGCAGTCAACACACAAAAACTGCCAGAACCAAGAAAGTGCCCAGAATTCTGGGTTTGAACTAATCCAACCAGCCTTAGGAAAATTGCCATATCTTGAACTACAAAACTCCAAATGGAGTGATTCAAAAAGGAAATTAAAGATAATTCAATAAGGAACAACTTTATGAAGGACATTTAGCCAAATTCTCACTGTAGATAGACCAATGGAACAGTAAAAACAAGTAACCCAAAACTGAAATTTTGAGATTTAACCGTAATAGGCTTTGAATTAAATTTGGCAATCAATGCCAACAAAAATATAACTCAAAATGTGCTATGCGGGTGTTATTAGAATTAGCATATCTAATTAGTATGAAAAAGTCAATATTTTGACCAAATGGTCAAATGAATAATAACCACAGTTATACTAAGTACAAAGGATTCAATTTTGTAGGATAAAGTAAGTGTACAAAATTTAGTTATTGAATTTATTTATTAGAAATGAATTGAATAGATATTGAAACACTCTAGTTATGTGTTTTAGTGGGAAAGGAGCCCTCCAAGGAAGGAGGAGGAATGGAACCAAGACAAATCTAGATAAGAGGTTTGTGCACAACTAACTCTTTTGTTATTTTTCACTTCCAAATTGATTTTAATAAATTTATTGTATGATTTATGATTTTTGTTGTGTTGAGAATTTTCACTTGTTGAATGAAATTGTGTAAATTAAATGTAAATTTTCTTATGCATTTAAGGATTTATTGCATGGGTTTGAGGATTGTAAATTTTAAGTTTGATGTGTTGCCAACCTTGAGCATGAATTTATAATGATTAAATATATTAATGGTTTGTAAACACTTTTATAAATAGAAATTGTTTTGAATATGATTTGAAACCACAGTTGACATGGCAATATATTTTGAATTCTCATTAGCTTATCTAGTGAAATATCTCCTCCACTAGATGGGGTGAGTTCCTTCCTCTCTGGCTTGCCAGTTGGGGAAGAGTTTGGATGAGTACTCATATATACTAGCTAGTCTTTATTCCTCCCTTTTAGCCTCGGTTATTAGGAGAGTTTGAAATGTCGTGGGGTACAACACAACATCTATTATGAATTTTGTGTCATGTGTCCAACTGTGTGAATTGTTGGCAACGACCTTTAAATTATGCATAGTTTGATAAATTGTGATTGAAATAAATAATTAGTCAGTGATTCAAAATATTTTTGTATTGTTTCGGGATTTAAAAGAAATGTAGATAAATAGTTACTATTTGATTAAAATGTTATTCAAATGAATAATTTGCATGAATGAAAATATCGATTTCTAAATATTATGAATTTTGAAGAATTTAGAAATTTTAAATTTTTATTTGTTATGAATTGTCAAGCATAACTTGTGTTAAGTTTTAAATTATTAGTTTGTGCACCACTGAGTTCACCACAACCTACTTAAGACACGTAATGATATCTCAAACTATTTTATCAAGAAGGAAATAAGTGAAACCAAAGCAAACAAGATAGTGCAAAGTAGCACATAGGCCTTGGTCATAAATGGATATGGTAAGATAATGGTTATGGACCTATGGCCAAGAAAGAGATAAGCAGTTCATATATGACCAACAAGGTCATTTAAAAAAAAAAAAGACTACAAAGGAAAATAATTGCTAATACAACAGCAAGAAAAGACTAAAATATTCTAAACTAAACTGAAGGTTACATCAAATGATCAAGAGATTTGATAAAAAAAAGAGTAAAACTAAGTTCTCACCCATAGGATCGTACGAGGTCCTAGAAAGAGTGGATCCACTAGCATGCAGATTTGCTTACCCCTAAAATGGAAATGAATTTGAAACTAACTTATGACAAAAGCTCATAAGAAACTTGGCACACGAGGTGAGCAATCGATGAGTAAATAGTATTGGTTAAAGTGCTAAGGAACCATCATTCAGGCCATGAAGCTATTTGGGAGCGTGAATAGGACATGAGGAGACAGCACCCACAACTGTTCAGAGACTGATACCAGGTAAAATTTCGAGGATGAAATTATTTTAAGGGGGGGGGGGGGAGTGGGGAGAATTGTAACACCCCTATTTACATAGCCTAGTATATGTTACTGTTCCGGTGATCGGTATCAGTCCGGATAATTAAGAGGATTATAACTATGTTTAAGACATCTGGAAAAGCCCTGATAAAAAATAAATAGTGATTACCAGATAGAAAAGTAAAAATAAGAAAAACAGAACATAAAAGGGTAAATGAGCTGGGAGTCACAACGATGGGTAACCTTCCCAGGAAGTTACTGCGAGGTCAGTCTAAACCTGAATTTCGAACTGTAAAATGTGACGCCACTGTCCTTAGGACTATTGCGAACACAGTGGAAAAGAGAAAATCACGAAAAAGAGTTGTTAAGTAGGTCAAATAATTAGGTCAGAAATCCAGAAGAAATATCGAATAACTTGCAAACCGGATCGAACCGGCGAGGGGCGATTTGGTCAATTCACCCCTAGAGGTGACTCCTGACCTAACTGTCCAATAAAATCGAAGAAATGAAAATTTCGGAATCGAATATTAAATTAAAAAACTATTGAAAAATTAAAGAAAAAGAAAAAGAATAAAAATGGAACTTATTACATCATGATGATGACATCAAATATGATGTCAAAATTAATTTTAATTTTTCAACCTTTTTGACCAAGTCAAATAGCCAAATAATTACATAAAAACAAAAAAAAAGAAAAAAAAATAATGACATCACCCAAAGTGACATAAGCATGTGGGGTAAATAAATTCTAATTAATTAGATTTTTTATCAAGTCAATTTTAATAGATAAGTACACAAAAAAATAACAAAAATTAAAAGAAAAATAGTGGTCTTCCACCCTTAGCCGTAGCTCTCTCTCTCTTTCTTAATTTTCTCTCAAACCTCCATGAAAGATCACCATTAAAGCTTGATTCAAGCTTGATTTTCCACACACAACCTTAAATTCCCTCAAAATTTTCCATAAAAGCTTGCTATCTCAGTTAGAAAAGAAGATTGAAAAAACAAAGAAAAGGAAAAAAGAAGAGAATTGAAGAATTGGACATCCAAGTTTAGGTTAGTAATTTAAGTTGAAAATTTTAGTTTATTATTTGTGTGTTTAGTTCAATTAAACTAGAAATCAACTTAAAAATCAAAAGAAAACTATTATGCGGGACTAAAGAGAAATTCTGCCAGTATTAAGGGGTATTGATATTTTATGAATTTGATAGAATTGAATTGGTAGTTAAGTTAAATTAGGTGTATAAAGGTTGATTGTGAACTTTAATTGCATTAGTTAAAGAAATTGTGTAAATTAGGGTTTTTGGCATTTAGGGTTTGGAGAAAAATTTAGAGAAAATTTGTAATTAATGTATTGGAACCTAATTGAGGTTTGGAATGGTTATTTGGAATCATTTGTGGTGTGTTTGAATTGATAGAACCAAAGTGCAATTCGGATTAGTTAAGATTCATATTCTGGCAACTTGACCTAAGTCCATTTCAGGGACTAAAACTAAAAATTTACCAACCCAATTAGTGTGAGGCCAATTGGGAATGAAACTAGACACAAAATGGCACATTTTTCATTTAGGAATCATGCCCAGAAAATGACCATAACTTAGTGAATAGTTAGGCCAAATTCGGATTAGGGCACACTGACCTGTACAAAAATGATCAAATGAATAGTAGTTACGTAAATGATCATAACTTGGTCTAGGAAGGTCCAAATGACCTGAATTTTTACCAGTAGAAATCTGAGACATAGCCCTACCACTTTCATGAAGGAAACAAACCCAAAATTTGACCATAACCTGTTTGAAAATCCACCTGCAGTCAACATACAAAAACTGCCAGAACCAAGAAAGTGCCCAGAATTCTGGGTTTAAACTAATCCGGCCAGTCTTAGAAAAATTGCCATATCTTGGGCTACAAAACTCAAAATAGAGTGATTCAAAAAGGGAATTAAAGATAATACAATAAGGAACAACTTTGATGAAGGACATTTAGCCTAATTCTCACTGTAGACAGACCAATGGAATAGTAAAAACAAGTAACCCAAAATTAAAATTTTGAGATTTAACCGTAATAGGCTTTGAATTGAATTTGGAAATCAATGCCAACAAAAATATGACTCAAAATGTGCTATGTGGGTGTAATTAGAATTAGCATATCTAATTAGTATGAAAAAGTCAATATTTTGACCAAATAGTCAAATGAATAGTAACCACAATTATACTAAGTACAAAGGATTCAATTTTGTAAGATAAAGTAAGTGTACAAAATTTAGTTATTGAATTTATTTATTAGAAATGAATTGAATAGATATTGAAACACTCTAGTTATGTGTTTTAGTGGGAAAGGAGCCCTACAAGGAAGGAGGAGGAATGGAACCAAGACAAATCTAGATAAGAGGTTTGTGCACAACTAACTCTTTTGTTATTTTTCACTTCCAAATTGATTTGAATAAATTTATTGTATGATTTATGATTTTTGTTGTGTTGAGAATTTTAACTTGTTGAATGAAATTGTGTAAATTAAATGTAAATTTTCTTATGCATTTTAGGATTTATTGCATGGGTTTAAGGATTGTAAATTTTAAGTTTGATGTGTTGCCAACCTTGAGCATAAATTTATAATGATTAAATATATTAATAGTTTGTAAACACTTTTATAAATAGAAATTATTTTGAATTATGATTTGAAACCACAGTTGACATGGCAATATGTTTTAAATTCTCATTAGCTTGTCTAGTG
The DNA here is from genome assembly GCF_030052815.1 of Hevea brasiliensis. Taxonomy (NCBI): domain Eukaryota; kingdom Viridiplantae; phylum Streptophyta; class Magnoliopsida; order Malpighiales; family Euphorbiaceae; genus Hevea; species Hevea brasiliensis. Next base: position 72,220,978 of record NC_079506.1, on the reverse strand, counting down.
AGATATCTCCTCCACTAGATGGGGTGAGTTCCTTCCTTCTTCTCTGGCTTGCTAGTTGGGGAAGAGTTTGGATGAGTACTCATATATACTAGCTAGTCTTTGTTCCTCCCTTTTAGCCTCAGTTATTAGGAGAGTTTGAAATGTCGTGGTGTACAACATGACATCTATTATGAATTTTGTGTCATGGGTCCAACTGTGTGAATTGTTGGCAACGACCTTTAAATTATGCTTAGTTTGATAAATTGTGGTTGAAATAAATAATTTGTCAGTGATTCAAAATATTTTTGTATTGTTTCGGGATTTAAAAGAAATGCAGATAAATAGTTACTATTTAATTAAAATGTTATTCAAATGAATAATTTGCATGAATGAAAATATTGAATTCTGAATGTTATGAATTTTGAAGAATTTAGAAATTTTAAAATTTTATTTGTTATGAATTGTCAAGCATAACTTGTATTAAGTTTTAAATTATTAGTTTATGCACCACTGAGTTCACCACTCAACGATAGGTTTGTATGCTGTCGCAGGTGAAAGAAAATATAAAGCAGCTGAGCGAGATTACTGAAAGATATTGTGAAACTATCTTCGGGTATATCATATGTATACACTTGTACATTAGGTTTTGATGTAATTCTGTAATTATATGTATGTAATTTCATTTGAGCAGTTGTATCAACTCTTTTATAATATATTTTTGGACTGTAATCAAATACAAATTATTGTAATATTATCTTGAGATTTTATGTACTTATAAAGTTTTGTACTACTAAATTTTTAATGCTCCCATGAATGTAAATATTAATTTTGTTACCTTAATAAGATATTTTAATGTTTGATTTAATTTAAACTGTCTATTGAGTTGCTTGTGCTGATTTATAAAATGAAATTGATTAATAGAGTTGTGATTGAGAAATATATTGGGAGTGTCTTTATTTTCAGGTTTTGAAAAACTGTTTTCTCAAAATACAAACGGCACTCTATCGAAATTTTTGTAAAAATTACGGAGATTTTAAATATCTAAAAATTTGATTTATGTTTGGACTTTAAATAAAGGTTTTTAATATCTGAAAAAAAAAATTTACCCACCAATTTTAAAATTGATATGAAATTGTTTTAAAATCCCTTGTAGTATATTTAATGGGTTACCGATAGACGGAGTACGGTAATTCATTAGGTGTACTACGGGAGCATGTTACATCTTACGAGAAGTAGGGTGTGACAGTTTGTCTGGTGACTGAGTGTACATCACCTTCCTTCTTTTTCTCGAAACTAGCGGTTTTCTTTGTAGAGTTTTCTCCTGTCAACTCCTGCAACCTTCCTAACCTGAGGTTAGCTTCAATGCTTTTACCAGTCTGGATAATGTCGAAAAAGCTATTGGACGTATTTCTGATCATTAAATTGAAATAGGGGGCCTTCAGGGTTTCGATGAATAGAGAGCAAAGCTCATTATTAGTAATCGGAGGATATACCTCAGCTGCCTTCTCTCTACATCTCTGTGCATATTCCCTAAAGCTCTCCTTCTCCTTCTGCACCAGATTTTGAAGGTCTCTTTGTGTTGGGCCAACATCGCAATTGAATTTGTACTGTTTGAGGAAAGCATTGGCCAAATCTTTCCAGGAGCATAGTTTACTCCTATCCAGCTGTATGCACCATCGTAAGGCTGCCCCGGAGAGGCTTTCATGAAATAAATGGACTAGAAGTCTATCATCTTCCGTGAGGGCAGACATTTTGCCTATATAAGTGGCCAAATGGATGCAGGGATTTGAATTTCCAGTATATTTGTCAAAATCCAGGGCTTTAAACTTAGGTGGTACTACTACATCTGGTACCAATCTCAGTGAAGATACATCAACTGAGCCATACATGTTCAGACATTCTATAGCTCTTAGTCTTTTCTCTAGAGCAGACAACTTCTCATTTTCTTTTCTTTACTTTCACCCCCTGCTACATAAGTCATGCCTCTGATTGGGAAATTAGTTGCTGGGTAAACTGAAGGGATTGGAATGGAAGGGTGAAATTTAGCGTTTGAGACAACCGAATGATAAGAAATGGGTAAGTCATTATTTGGGAATGTTGGACTGACGGTGATTTTTGGATCAGGAATAGGAGCCTGGAAGGTGAAAGAGGTTGAAGCTTGATGGGAATCAACCGTCGTTGCGAGTGGGAGAATTACTGGTAGATTTGGTTATGGTGTAGGTCGAATGGTTTTTTTACTCTGGGACATCTCCCTCATTAGTTTCATTAACTCTGAGACTTGGTCTCTCAATTCCAAAACTTGTCCTTATAGGTTTGGTACTTGTTCCTGGTCTTCCATTATCTTCCTTGCTTGGGACCTTATTAAGTAAACTCTTTTTGATTGAATCACTTGCTCGATCGGGTTTGCTTTGTTTGGAGCAATGTTGATTTCCTATAGAAAGTTTTTATTAGTTTTAAATTTTGTTACAGTTAAATATCCTAACTAGACAAAGGATACAGTGGCAGATAACTGCCAAAATGGAGTTTGCAGAAGGTGAATTGTATCAACTTTATCATGGCATCACTCGATAGTCCAATAGTGAATGATGGGATAGTATGCATGTTTATGACACTTGTCCATATGATGCATTTGTCTTTTCGTATAACCATAACGAGGATAGTTTCCACGGGAGTTACACTATTCATTCATATTTTGCTAAACATGGTTCAAACAATTTATTAACAATATGTTCATACACAGCATTTTTGCTATTGCCTAGGTTCAGGAAGACTCTTTAAAATATAATGACATCTTTTGAGGTACTCTTAGAGTCTTTCTTCTTGTCTGGCAGGATTGAATGTCTTCAAGGCGTACTCGAATTCTGGCAGCAGTTCTTGTTTTCCTTGTGCTATCATTCTTTCTAACTGGTCAATATTTTCTCTCAGCTCTTGATGAAGGGTTGCTTGCCTTTCTTTTTCTTTCCTTTCTTTGGCACATTCTTTCAAAATGTCATTAATAAGTTGTGCCTGCTCCTTCAATTCAAGCTTCTTCTTTTTGCTTTCCTGTTTATATTTTTCCATAAGTATTTCCTGATATTCCAGTTTTTCTTGTAATTTGCCATTCTGGACTCCTGCCTCTCTCACTGCGCTTTGGAGCAAGGTATTTTCTTTCTCCCATTGTATTTCCTGTCCCTTAAATTCTGCTTCTCCTGCTATTACTTCTTCCCTGAGCCTCTTTACCTCCTTTTTTAGGATTTACTGTTGGTCTTCTAACTGCCTTATACATTCTTGCAATTGCTGGTTCTCGACGTTCGAATTCTGCAGAGAGCTGACCAATTTGGCACTAACTTCTTCTGAAAGAACTTCTCGATGAGGCATGATTCCCTTAGGCTCTGCTAGTTTGGAAACTCGATAACCCTCATCTCTACTTTTCCTCCATCTGAGATAATCTTCTGTGGTGCTTGGCCTTTTAGGTGACCGTTCAATCAAGGTGACCTTTTCCCAGGATTTGGGAAATGCTTTCAGTTCTTCCTCTCTACCAGGTTCATGATAGAAATGAGCTTGATGGAACCCTTCAACATTGGGCATGAACTAGGTTGAGCCGAATTGCCTCATTACCAAAGCTGGGATGTAACTTGTGCACCCGGTCAGTCCTATCAAAAGTACCAAGTGATTATCCCCTATACTGAACAAAATGGGCTAGCTCATAGTCCACAACTTCCTCCAGCAATAGTCCACAACTTCCTCCAGCAATAGTTGTGACTATTGAAGCTTAGAATCCGCTCTTGCCATTGTAGTTCATTCTTTGGACTTATTGCCAATTTAGCCATCTTTTTTATGAGAGGCTGGTCGGGATACCAGGTTAATTCCTTAGTTTCCAGAGGACAGATATGGTTGAGGATCCAAAGATGTAGCAATTGGGAACAACACTTGATGGTTCCCTTACCCTGTCGTCAGCAATACGTTAGAGTAAAAAAGGTCTATGTGAGGATGGCAGGTATTGAGTTGACATTCTGCTTCTCTACCACCCAAAACAACTCCGTGACGCTGTGAGTTATAACTCCCAAAGGCCTGGGAAGCAAGATCAAGCCATAAATTCCCAAAGCTAGTGCCAACGAAGCCTGTTCCCATTGCTTGCCCTGAATATGCAGATCCAAATGCTTGTTAATGTAAGTCCAAGACCACCCATGTGTGCTTCCTTTGACAACTTCCTTTGCGTTTGCTTCCTCTGCAGAGATTCCAAGTATATGCGCGAACCGTTTCTAGGTCTGCCTACACTTAAGGTGTAGATAAATTCGATTTTGCGCCACATAAAGGATCTCTAGCAGCGCCTGATATTCTTCTATAATGGGAATCGTATCAATATCGCTGAAGGAGAACACCCTATACCTGGGATTCCAAGTTGATAGCATGGCTTTTAATGCAGGAACTTGTACTCTGACCAGTATCAAAGTTGCAATCCTCCCATACTTTTTCTCAAACTTTACTTTGACATAATCGGGAAGTGATTTCCAACTGCTAGATAAATCATCAGGACCAGCCATTCTAACTTCAACCTTACTAGGATCAAATGGAGGTAGTGGGCAAATGTCTGCCCCTATGTCATCAATCTGTAGGGGCTTTGAACAATGAATTAGTCTGGACCATTGTTTAGCATTTTGTTCTTGCCTTGAAACTCCTTCAGTTGACTGACTCGAGGATGCCGTTTTAAAGTTTCTCTTTATCCTTTACAGACACCAGTTTACAATACTTGCAGAAAGTAGGTCAGCAGGATAAACTCAAGTAATTTTGAATTAAGGTGATGATATCTTTGCACCTATCAAGGTAGGAAGGTGTGCAGATTATCTTAACAGCATAATTCAAAATTACCTTTAAATTACATAAGAAAATTAAAAAGTAAAAGAGGGAGTGGAGCAAGAGCAATTATGTCCCTTTTGTCCTAGGGAAAATCCTAACACTGGGTAAGTACTATCTAATTGGACAGTTCTACCTTACGAGGTAGTTTGCTATGGCTTTCAGCTAATGTGATAGTTTAGCTCGAGTTCTAAAAGCTCAAAAGTTCCCAAATTATCCCTACTGTATACAGTAAGGCCTCATTCCACCACCATGATACTAACGGGAGAATTCCACGGGTATCACAGTAGATGGAACAAGTTCCAATATGAGCAAAAGCCTTCACGGATACTAACGGGGTAAGACCCACGAGTATCGTTACATAACTCCCTCCTATTTCCTAAAGGGTAAGAAAGCTCGGGTATAGGACTGAAGTGTGAGAGGACATCGTGTAAATAATCAGTGTGTGAAGGGACATATTTACCTCTTCCCTATTCGGGGGGAGTTTTAGACGAAGATTGCTGTAATAAACAAGATAATCAAAATAAGCAAAATGGTTAGAAAGAATAACAATAATCAATATATCAAGACTTTCGAATTTTATAAGTTAAGCCCCCTAATTACAATTTTAATTTATATGAGCATAAAATTAAATTTGCTTTTAGACCTCTAAACTAGGGTTAAGGATGCCGTCCCTGTAACACCCCTCACCCGACTACAGTGTAGCCGAGCAAGGCGTGCTACAATCGGTGCCGGAGCACCCTATCTTATCTTACTTTATTCCTTTCATAATTTGATCTCATTATATTTTAATATTAAATATTTTTTCGACGGAGAAACCAGCGGAGTTTCCCCTATTTTATTATCGTTTGGCGTATTTCAAGATTCACCTGTTTGAAATTCAACAATATTTTCAGAATAAAGTCTTATCCATGCTAATCATAATTATCTCATCAATCATTCTCATAATTTTCTCATCCATACATTTCAATTTCATAATCATTTCCATTCATACTCAATTCATATGTAAACATTCTCAAATTACATAAGCAAAATTTTCAAATTTCCTTAATTTACATAATTTACAAAATAATTATAAAATTTCATAATTTACATCATAATACAATATCTAGCATTATATGGGCCCTATCTACATGCATTGCTGAGGAGGTGACAACCTTGAATACTTCAGATACTTCCGCAGATCAAAACTCCCAAAATTCCCAGTCAAACGTCCATTGGGTTCTAGCTTCAGTACCTGCGCGAAGGAAACAATTCCATCTCGCTAAGCATTGCTACTTAGTGGTGCAATAATATAACAAGAAAATAAAATATACAAATAAAGAAAGAAAGAAGCATAATTTGAATATTTAAGAATCAATTTAATTTAATACAATGTGTCTAATATTAATTATCTTTTGTTCTAATTTGTTCCGCTTTGGAAGCGTTTAATTCCTAAATTCACAGAGATAATGTACAATATACAGAATTAATGAAAATACTCAGTTTATATTCATATGGCAATAGAAGGTACATTTAAAATATTTAGTTAAGTTATACCTATTTTTGCAACTCTTTTATCATTTTACTTAACAATTTTTATGTGGTTTGGATCATTTCATAATTCTAACTAATTCTTTTGAAGTCTTATTAACTCATTTATTTAATTTCTAATATTTTTAATTACTAATAGTCTTAATTTATTTCAATAAATTACACTGCCCAAGTAACCTACGACAGGCTGACTAAACTGGATAACGGGTCGTTGGCACTGGACACAACGGTGCCTCGGGCCGTCATACTATGGGACGCAGAACGTCAACCACGTATGCAGTCAGTATGGCTAAAAAGCCATGATAACACATAATGGGGCATAAAAGCCATGAATGTTGGCATAAAGCCATGGATGCGGGCACGAAGCCATGAATACAGGCATAAAACCATGAATACAGGCATAAAGCCTTTCGCAGTACTGCTAAAACAATACCCTATTGACATGCCAAACTATCCAATCTGACACACATGTCTAGGCAATACAAGGGCACATAATATCATTAAATATTAATATATTGTGTTTTATGAGTTTATTATTTCATGATAAATTTCAATTATAATTCATACATTCATTTGATCATTTATATGATCACAATTCACATCAATTATCCTTTTATACCATTGTACTCAAAATACTTCTCCTCTCTACAATAATGAGAACTAATGTCTCATTCATAAATTAATATGGTTCATTTATTCATTCATTATGTTATTCATATTGATCACAATTCTAAACAATGGTTCACACGTACCATTGTATTCAAAACATTTTTCCTTTCTCATTTATACATTCAAGAATCTACTTATGTAATTACAAATTTTATATTTCAAGTTGAGTTACTAATATTTTATGAATTCCATTTGTGATGGGCATATAAGCCCTAACTATCTATTCACATCAATTAGGTGACTTATTTTTCATGTTTCAAGTAATCCATGAATATTTAATGGATTTCAAATTTATGGCCTTAATTTCTTTTTAACAATTTTGATTAGGATGCATAGTCCACATTCGTCATACAATTCTAAGCATTTAAGCTTAGAATTGGTTCTAGGTCTTCATCTTAGTTTGCTAATCATTTTGATTACTATTCACCTTACTAGTCAACCAAAATGTTGACTTTTTCATACTTAAGGGATATGTTAATTCTAATTACACCAAGATCCCACATTTTGAGTTTTACATTTGCTAGTATTAATTGCCAATTGCAATTTAAAGTCCCCTAGATGCATTTCTAAATTTTCAGTTTTTACTACCTACGTTTACTATTCCATTGGACAATTTTAGAGTGGAAACTGGGCTAACCTTTCTCTCTTGATGGGAACCTAAATCACAAATGACACTTTTATCACATTTATTCATTCAACAATTTATTCATGTAAGTACATTTCATATTTCAAGTTTTGGTGTCACTGTTCACTTTATTAGTCAACAAAAATGTTGACTTTTGGATAGAAAATAGGTGCATTGGTTTTAACACTCCCCATGTACCACATTTTACATTTAAATCTTGTTGGAATTGAGCACCTATACCATTTCTAAACTTATAACCAAGAGGGCAGAGTTTTCAGTTTTTGAAGCCTAAATTTACTGTTCCATTAAGCACTGTTGCAGTGGGAATTTGAGGAAATGGTAAACATGAAAGTTGTTTCTTATTTTGTCTAGTTGAATTTCTTTTTTTGAATCACTCCATTTAGAGTTTTGTAGCTCCAGATATGGTCCAAAAACCACAGCTGGCCGGATTGGAAAAACTGCAGAATTACCAAATCTACAGTACAATGAACAGTGACTGTGACTGCCATTTGGGTTAGGTTCTGGTCATAATTTGGAGTAGGTTTCTTCATGAAAGTTGTTTGTATAGGTCATAACTTGTTGCTGTAAAAATTTCAGGTCAATTGACCATTTCTACAGTGACTTATGGCCAAATGAACAGTTACTGTTCATTTGGTCATTCTGCAGAATTGGCTTGCAGGGTACCCGGATTGGGGCCAACTTTTGGTCTACTTGCTTTGGTCTTTTGGGCATGGTTTCTTCAGAAAAAATGTGCCATTATAAGTTTAGTTTCATGTCCAATTGGCCAAACACCAATTGGACCAATACAGCCAAAGATATGGCAGTCCAAGTGGGCTGAAATCACAGCCACCCTGCTGCACTCATTGGGCAGCATACTCATTCACTTTGCCATGCTATATTTCAGTCCAAATTATGGTCAAATTTCCTCAAATGGTCCCTAATTGACCATTAGAATGTTCTTTAACAATTTCATAAGCCAAGTTCACATTTTACTCTCAAAACCCTAGTTTCCATTATAAATTTTCACAACATGCCTTAATTACTAACTCATTCACTAACCACATGCATACATGCTTTAAACATGATCTCTAATCCACTTTAAGTCCATCAAAACACTCCATCATTGTTCCTTCCTTAGAGCTGCCGAAATTCATGGTAGGCATACACACAATTTTGGTTCATTTAATTCACAAATTCATGTTGATTTCTAGTCCCTAACATGGAAAATAAGGGTTTTAAGTAGATAGGTGCACTAACCTCTTTGCTCAACTTATTGAGCTTGTGAAAACTCTAGAATTTCTCCTCTTTGTGGCTGCCTAAAGCTTCCTTAGGGTGTGTGGATAAATTTTAGTGAAGGTAACTTAGGGTTTTGGGGTAAGGTTAGAGGGATTTGCAAGCTTGAATGAAGAAGAAAAATGGAGGTTTTCTTCTTGGCTATGGTGCGGCTGGAATGGGGAAGGAGATGGCTGTGTGCTTTTCAATTTCTTTAGTCTTTTTTTGTCTCTTTTATTAGTTAATTAATTGGTTGTTTACATGTGATTGGTGGGAACTTCAAATGACATCATAATGATATCATAAATAAGTCCTTTTTTCTCATTTTCCATTCTTTTCTTCTCTACTTATTTTCAATTTAATTTTTAGCAATATTTATTCACATTTTATGTCATAATAATTATTTACTCAACTGGACAAGTCGGCCAAAAATCACCTCTGAAGGCGAAATGACCAAAATGCCCTCCGTTTGGCTTAACGGGTCAAAATTGTCTGTACCGATTGAAAAATTTTTCTAAATATTTTCTTGGCATTCTAATGCCATAGGAACCTCAATGACCCTTCTCTGGAGTCCCAAAAATTATTTTATGAAAATTTCCACGGGTCTAGGGCTTCTAGTTGCGAGAACCGCAACTTACCTCTGGTTACCCATCGCTTGGGCACCGGCTCATTTGACTTGATTGTATTTTATTTCTAAAATTTTTGCTAAATTTTTCTTGTTAATATTTGAGTTAATTATGGTTCCTGACTTTAGTTTAAATATTTTTCCGGACGCTCTAGCTGTCCGGACCGACACCGGTCACCGGAACAGTAGAATGTACGGAGTTGCTACCGAGAGGATGTTACAGTCCCTACTGGAGTCGCCAAGCTGTCGTAAGGATTTTGTGGCTGCCGGACGATTCTCACCGAAGAGGAAAAAGTGAGGAGTCGCCACTTTAATTTTAATGAAAATTAAAGAAAACCATATGTAAAAGTAAATTAAGAACCACTTTGAAAATAGAGATTCTAGGTTCAGGGTCCATATATGGGTCGGGAAGGTGTTAGGCACCCCACCTCGTCCCTTGAGGGTAAGCAGATTTAATGTTGTGCTCTTTATAAATTGAAATTGATAATTTAGGGGTTAGAATGATGATGTTAATCCTTTGTACGGATAAAAGGAATGTTTGATATTTCACTATTACGGGTTGCCCAAGAACATGAGTGCATGAGATGACCTTTCAGTGAATAGGTAATGTGTAATAGGTATTTTGGGGATTAGTATGAATACTGAAGTTGTGATATTTTCAAGGGGAATTTTTGCCCTACAAATGTGAGTGCCTTGAGGAGGACTCTCCAATGGGCCTCAACATAATATTCGGGATACTTTGGATGAACTCTCCCATAGACTCACTATTTAGGACGTATGATGGGTATTAATTATAGGAATGGAGTTAGAAGGGAAATGACTCTCTCCCAATCTAAAATGTTCTATTAGGATTTTAGCTAAGATAATTCAGGTAAAGACTCTCTCCTGATCTCTTAATATATTTTAATTTGAATTTAAGCTAAGAGAATTTGGGTAAGAACTCTCTCCCGATCTCTTAATGTATTCTGTTAAAATTTAAGCGGAGGATTCGGGTAAGAACTCTCCCCCGATCTCTATATATATTTTGTTAAAATTTTGGCTGAGAATTTGGGTAAGAACTCTCTCCTGATCTCTTATTGTATTCTGTTAAGATTTAAGCGAAGGATTCGGGTAAGAACTCTCCCCCGATCTCTATATATATTTTGTTAAAATTTTGAGCTGAGAAGTTGGGTAAGAACTCTCCCCTGATCTCTTTAATATATTGTGTAAAAAATTAGGCTGAGAAGTCAGATAAGAACTCTCCCTTGATCTCTTAATATATTGTGTTAAAAATTAGGCTGAGTTCGGATAAGAACTCTCTCCCGATCTAAAATGCTTTGCGTGAAAATTTGGTTGAGTTCGGGTAAGAACTCTCTCCTGATCTCTTAATATATTTATAAGAATGGTGTTTTATTAGAACTTCGAACTAAGAATTCAGGTAAAGGGTCTTTCTTGATCCCTTTTATATGGGAAAGAAATACCGAAGACACAGGAAACCCCTGTGAAAAGCTTTTCCTGGCCTACGGGACTTTATAACTAGATGGCAGACGTTAGGCCGAACTCCTTGCTGATCTTCTGCATGATTTCTTTATCCGAACTCTTTGGTTTCAAAATCCATCCCTTTTCTAATTGCCTACCTGAGGTCCGAACTTCGTCTTGATTTTTGATCTCTTGTCTTATCGTTTGAGCTTATTCCAGGCCCCGATCTTATAGCTTATTTTCCATTTTGGCCCTTCTAGCCTATTGTGATCTTTCTATGACTGCCGGAGTTACATTCATTTTCCTGTTGTTTCCATTTATTTGTTAAAGTACTTCTGCCTATACTCTTTAGAGTATTTACGAGTCACCAATGACTCAAACATCTACTTTCGAAAGGAATGAAAACGGGGTGAAATTTATGAATGAATAAAAAAGACGAAGGAAATAACTACGGGCTAAGACAACTTATTCTGAGATTTAGTGTAACTAGATATGTAAAAAAAAAAACTTGAGAAAACAAACCAAGGATATTCAACAAAATGACAGTTTAGATGCTTACTTGTAGAAAGTTGGGGAGACAGGCGAGCCGACTCCAGTATCAACAAATATTAGAGAGTTGAAGGCAGACGGCCGAAGAACTTGAGCTTATTCGAGGTAATGGGAATAAAGCGGAATGAAGTTGAGCTCGAAGGGTAATTCACAGATGCTAAAGTGATGGGAATGAGGCGGAGTGAAGTTGTAACATCCTCACTTTAGCTAGTCCGTACAGTCTACTGTTCCAGTAACCAATGTCGGTCCGGGTAGGTAGAATGTTTGAAATTTTAAATAGACTAGAGTGAGGAGTCATAAGAAATTAAATAAAGCTCATAACAATCAAGGAAAAATTTTTAGAAACGAAATACACTAAGGTTAAAAGATCCAAAACACCAGGGATGATTAACCCGAAGGGGAAGTGACGGTGAAAGCCGTTAGCAACCCTAGACCAGGGGAAAAAATTATAAAATAATTTTTGGCACTCCAGAGAAGGGTCATTGAGGTTCTTATGGCATTAGAATGCCAAGAAAATACTTCGAAAAAATTTTCAATCGGTACAGACAATTTTAGCTCGCTAAGCCAAACGGAGGGTATTTTGGTCATTTCATCTTCAGAGATGATTTTTGGCCAACTTGTCCAGTTAAATAAATAATTTATATAACATAAAATATGAATAAATGTTGTTAAAAATTTAATTGCAATTAAATAGATAAGAAAAGGAGAGAAATGAAAGAAAATGAAATTATGACATCATAATGATGTCATTAAGATTCTCCCAACCAATCCAATGTTGACACATGGCATAAGCTTATTTAAAAGAGACAAAATGGGCTGAAAAATGAAAAAAAATCAGATCTCTCTCTCTCTTCTTCTTCCTTGCCGTGACCCTCCTCCATAGCCACCCATTTTCAAGCTTTTGAAAGCTTGATTTCCCTAGCTCTCACCCCACTAAACCCTATATTCCCAACACAAAAAAGTGTTCTTACACCTTGGAGAGTCTTTTGGGAGCAAAAAGAAAGGAAAAAGAGGAACTCTAGCAAGTGAGAAATCTCACTCCATTAGAGGTTAGTGACCTAACCTTAGTTTTCACCTTAAATTCATGTTAAGGACTATGTATGAGTGCAAATTACAAAGAAAATTTGTTGAATACCATTTGTATGCCAACCCATAATTTTGGCAGCCTTGGTTAGGGCAAGATTGTGATGATTTTAATGAAGTTAAAAGGGTAGTATGGCTGCCCACAATATGTATATCTTAAGTGGATTGATGAAATGCAATGATAATGCATGGTTTGTAATGTTTGAGTTAGGGTTTTGTGTGGAAAATGAGACTTTGATCATGTGATGATGGAAGTAGGTTTTAATAGTCAATTAGTGACCATTTTTTTCTTTTTAAATAAAAAATGAAGTGAATGGTGTAGTGGGATTTGAGTTTGGTGTGGCTGCCCTTGGTGACCTTTAGGACTGGGCATGAGTCCAGCAGGTTTGGATAGTAATAACTTGAATTATAGAGGTTCAATTAGTGCAAGGCCAATTGAACATGAAACTAGACACATAATGGCACAACTTTGCTGAAGAAACTATGCCCAGAAAACCAAATTTAGTGGACCAAAAGATTGCCCTAATCAGGGTGACCTGCATTCTGCCTGTGCAAAATGACCAAATGAACAGTATTTAGTCATTTGGCCATAACTCAGAGTAGAAAGGTCCAATGAACCTGAAAGTTTACCAGAAACAAGCTGAGATATAGATCTACAACTTTCATGAAGAAACCTAACCCAAATTATGACCAGAATATATTCAAAAAGTGAGTTGTAGTCACTGTTCCTAACACTGTAGATTTGGTCAGTCCAGAAATTCTGGAGAAATTTCAATCTGGCCAGTTGTGGTTTTTGAGCCATAACTTGAGCTACAAAACTCCAAATGGAGTGATTCAAAAAAATAAATGTAACTAGACAAAATAAGGAACAACTTTCATGTTGATCATTTTGCCAAAATCCCACTGCAAAAATGACTAATGGAACAGTAAAATCAAAGCATGAAAACTGAAAATTCTGTCCAATTAACATTAAGTTTAGAAATGGTATTGGCAATCAATACCAACAAATTTAAAATGCAAAATGTGGTATATTGGGAGTATTAGAACCAATGTACCTATTGTCTATGCAAAAGTCAACATTTTAGTTGACCAATGAAATGAATAGTAACACCTAAACTTAAATTTCAAGAATTGTAAAGTTTAAAAGTGTAATATGCCCTAGTATACCTAGCAAGATTGGTTTGGATAGGTTGGCATGCTAATAGGGTTCTATTAGCAGTACTGCATATGGCTTCACGCCATTCTGTGTTTTATGGCTTCCCATGCCATTCTGTGACATAATAGCCTTTGGCTATGTTATTTGAGTTGTTACACTTTGGATTTTATCCCTGATAATTATTACAGCTTATTAGCTGTTCCGTTGCACACCGGGAGACACAATGTGACCGATGGTGTGATGGTCTGAGGTACTTAGTACCCAATGCCAGTTTATCCAGTCCAGTCAACTAGTATGGGTTACTCGGGCAATGATAATAAACTTTATCAAATTTTAATCGAATAATACTGCTATAAATATCAGAAATTAAGTCTACCCAAAAATGTAAACATACATTCTGCCTACTTATGTTTATTTTATTTTATTTTATTTTATATTGTTACCACTAAGCAGAATTGCTTAGCGCGTCGCTTTTGCCACACGCAGGTACTGGAGACCTAGCTGGAGAGGCCAGCCGACATCAGACCGGGTGAGCCTTCAAATCTGCATCCGGAGTCCAGAGTCACCTCACATCTGCAGTGCACATGGTAGGACATTAGGACTTTGGGGTAGCATTTTGTATTTTGAATTTTGTATTAGTTTTGGATTGTAACTATAAACTCCTGAAATTATTTGATGATGTAAATATATGAAATTTCATGTTATTGAAATTTTCTGTATATTATGTTGAAAAATGAAATGTCGAGAAATATTTATGAATGTGCTTTCAGTGATGATGTGAACAAAAAAAGAAAAATTTCTGAAAATAGTATTGAGATTTTGAGATTGAGTTGAGATATATGTGAATAATGGAGTTTGGATTTGGAAATTATATTGGAAGTGTTTTTAAACAGGTTTAGAAGAACTGTGTTTCCAATTTATAGCCGGCACTCTGCCGAATTTTCTATAAAATTTGTGGAAAAATTCAGATTTATCAAAAATTAAAAATAAATGAATTAAAAGGGATAAATTATAATTGAAACATGAATTGATGCTCCGACATACTGAGTGGCATGTCTTGCTCGGCTACACTGTAGATGGGTAAAGGGTGTCACAGAAGTTGGGTTCATAGGGTAGTGCACAGGTACTGAAAATGAAAATCACAGGATTTAGAGCTCTTTAAAATGAAATACTTCAGAAAACTGGTTTCTAAAGTTTCTCAAAACTTTGAGAGCTTCGAATGCTAAGCAGTAAGACTGAATCAAAGTTTAGAGTCTTTCCACCATAATCACCACCTCTTTCTTTCTACAATATCGCATGCAGGTATTTATAGGGAATGGGTGTTCAAAATGAAGGGTTAGGATCTTATTAGGAGGAGACGGAAGACTTAGATTCAAAAGGACATAATCTGATGTCTGAGAATTAAAGAGAATCAAAATGGAGGGTTGGGATTCCATTCAGAATATCTGTCCTTTCTGTCACACCTTACCCCTCCGTAAGGCATAACATGATCCCGTAGAATACTTAATGAACTACCGAACTTCACCTACCGATAACTCATTAAGTACCCTACAAGGGATTTTAAAACAATTCTCTTACATTTTGGAAGTGGTGAGCATTTTGGTAGGAATTAAAAACCATTTATTCAAAGTTTAAGTACTAGTAAAAATTTTTGTCCATTTAAATTTTGCCACAAATTTTATAAAAATTTTGACAGAGTCCCGTTTGTAATTAGAGAAAACCGTTCTTCAAATACCTAAAAAAAAACACTTCCAAAAGTTTTCCAGAACTTCAATCCTCCAATAATTCTCAAATCAACTCAATTCAAAGTAATTCCACAAATCTAGTCAAAATTCATCATCACAAAATATTTAATATCTCCATTCACAAAGCATAAAATATGAAATTCATATGTACAATTATTAATTTACAGAAGAAAATCCAAAAGTAATATTGTTATAATTTATTTACAAATGCTCAACTTTCATTGGTACATACAACATTATTATATTTACATCAAAACTAACTACAAGGGTATAAAATAATACCCGTACAAACAGACCAGAATAGTCCTCGATTTAATAGCAGCTCACTCTGCTGCTTTCTCCTTGCTCTTATCTGCGACAGCAAAATAAGCTATCGCTGAGTATAAACATACTCAGTGGTGCACAATAAAAATTTAAAATGCAATATATAAATCATTCATTGACGAAACACAGTTTAAATATTTCTCAATCACATTTCACAAATATCAAAGCACATAACAACTCCATTTAGTCAAATAATTTATTAAACACAGTGTTGCCAAAATCATACACAACTTAAGCCATGACACAAAATTTTCGATCAATGCCGCGTTGTACACCACGACAAAGCAATCTCAACCCCATTAATCGAAATCAATGAGGGAGGTGGCTAGCTAGCTAATGAGTACTCATCTGATCTACAACCTCAACTGGCAAGCCAGAGAGGGAGGAAAATAAACGATCTCAACCCCATAAATGGAGAAGGAATAATGTAGCACTGTCATGCTAAGTGTGAACATAAAATCCATTCAAAACAATTTATGCAAACAATTTATGAGAAATCTGATCACTTTCCAAAGTCACATTTACGATTATAAAATGGCAACACAATACATAATTAATCAACGAAGTCAAATTTTTGAGATTTAAATATTTAAACCATTATTATTGTGCACAAACCTGACTGGAGTCGCCTCTAGGCCTTGACTCAGTCTCTCCGAGCTTCCAAGTCTTTTTCAGCTGAAACACACAATTTCACAGTGTTTCAGTACCATAACTTAGCAGAAATCCAAAATAAATTTCACTTCATTTTTACTAGCTCTATTGCGTTAAATTCGACGTTCTCTTGTATTTTGGGTTACTATTCACTACACTATTCAAGTTAAATTGTTGACTTTTTAAGGCTTAATAGGTATGGGAACTCCAACTTCACCCACATACCACATTTTGGTCATTAACTTTGTTGGTTTTGGTCATTTTCTCAAAGCTTAAATCCTTTTGGCCAAATTGTCAAATTTTCGGTTTTGGTACTCCTAGTTGCACTATTCCATTGGTCGATCTACTGTTGGAATTTGACAAAACTTCCTTCATAGAAAATGTTCCTTATTGTCTTAAGTTTATTCTCATTTTTGAATCACCTCAATCGGAGTTTTGTAGCTCAAGTTATAGCTAAAATACAATTACTGTTCACGTGCACTGTTCATGCTGCAATTTTGGTTCTGGCAGATTTTTGATCTAATTTCGTTCAGTAATTTGATCAAGTTAAGTCCATAATTTGGTCTAACTTTCTTCATATGAAATATTCTACTATGTCTTAGGTTTCCATCGGTTCAAGAATCACCTAAATCAGAGTTTTCTAGAGAGAGTTATAGCCATTCAAACATTACTGCTCAAATGGCAATTCTGCAATTTGCAGGTTCAGTAACTCAACTTTGCTCAATAATTTGAATGGGTTAATGGCATAATTTGGGTTTGTGTTCTTCATGAAAGTTTTAGGTCTATATCTCATCTAATCACTGGTAAAATTTCAGGACAATTTGACCTGTCTAGGTCGAGTTATGACCAAATGAATAAATACTATTCATTTGGTCAATTTGTGCAGTGGCAGCCTGCTCTTATTCAACTTTGGTCAATTGGTTCACTAAGTTTTGGTCACTTTTTGGGCATGGTTCCTAAATGAAAATTGTGTTATTTTATGTCTATTTTTATCCCCAATTGGTGGCATATCAATTGGACTTGTAAAATTTTCGTTTTGGTCCTTCAAAGTTGGCTTGGTCATGCTGCCAGCAGCATGACCATTCAACCTCCGAATTTGGCTTCACTTTAAACAATTCAAACACATCTCCTTTGGTCATTATTGACCATTTTTCACCTCTCAACAGGTCAAACATACCATTTACTCATTTCTCCAAATTTTGGTTCACAAACCCTAACATTCAAACCCTAACTCACTTAATTATTGTAATTAACTAAATTCAAAGCTCTCAACATAATCAATCAACTAATGGAGGTCCATAAACTCATTCAAGCTCATTAAATTCATGCAATTCATACTCCCTTCAACCAGGCCGAAATTTCAGCAATGGTCCTTCCCCCATATTTGTTTCATTTAATCAAGTTCTAAGCTCACTTTCACAACTAATTAGGCATTTAAAGAAGTAAAATGGTAAGTTAGCACACTAACCTTTCTTAAATCCTCCAAACCCTATCTTTAACTCTTCTTTCTTCTTGTAATTCTTCTTCTCAAATTGTAATAACAAGCTTTAGTGAAATTTTTTGGGGATTTATGAAGATTGAGTGGAAGAATTAAAGCTTGAGTGTAAGCTTTAATGGTGGATTTTCATGGAGATGAGAGGGAGAAGGTGGGGCGGCATGATGGGAAGGAAGAAGACAATTCTAAATTTTTTTTTCTTTTTGTTTTCTTTAATCTTTATCCTTTTTAGAAGACCAAAAATCCATTTTAACAAATAATTTAATTAATTTGTTTATGACATCATGCATGATGTCATCACCTTTTTACTTTTTCATTTTTCTCTCTTTTTTTTTTTTCTATTTTTCTATCAGTTCTTTAATTTAATTCTCAATTCCAAAATTTTCTTTTCTCCGATTTTATTTGACAGTTAGGTCAGGAGTCAGTTCTCGGGGTCAATTGACCAAATTGCCCCTCACCGGTTCATCCCGGTTTGCAAATAATCCAATATTTCTTTCGACTCTCTGACCTAATTATTTGACTGGCTTAACAGTTCTTTTTCGTGATTTTCTCTTTTCCACTGTGTTCATAAGGGTCTTAAGGACCGCGGCGTCACATTTTACGGTTCGAAATTTGAGTTTAAAACGACTTCGTAGTCGTTCCCGAGGAGGTCACCCATCGCTGTGACTCTCGGCTCGTTTAACCTCTTATGTTCTGTTTTTCTTATTTATACTTAACTAATTGAACATTACTAATTATTTGTGTTTATGGTTTCTCTAATTGTCTTAAGTATGGTTCTAATCCCCTTAATTGTCCGGACGGACATCGGTCATCGGAACAATGAAATATACCAGGCTATACAAATAGGGGTGTTACAATTCTCCCCCCCTTAAATAAATTTCGTCTCGAAATTTTACCTGGTATCAATCTCTGAACAGCTATGGGTGTTGTCTCCTCATGTCCTCCTCTCATTCCCAAGTAGCTTCTTCGCCCGAATGATGGTTCCACAGCACTTTTACCAACGGTATCTGTTTGTTCCGTAGCTGCTTCACCTCATAAGCCAGAATCTTTATGGGTTCTTCTTCATATGTGAGGTCTGGATTCACTTCAATTTCTTCTACTGGTAGTATATGAGATGGGTCTGATCGATACCTCCTCAACATAGACACATGGAAGACATTATGTATCTTCTCCAACTCTGGAGGTAGTGCCAAACGATAAGCCAAAGGACCCACTCTTTCTAGAACCTCATATGGCCCGATAAAACGAGGACTTAGTTTCCCCTTTCTACCGAATCTCATAATCCTCTCCCAAGGAGAAACCTTGAGGAAAACTTTCTCACCCACTGCATACTCAATATCTCTTCTTTTCAAATCAATGTAGGACTTCTGACGGTCTGATGTAGTTTTAAGTCGATCTCTGATCACCCTGATTTTCTCTTCAGTCTGTTGAACAATTTCAGGTCCAATCATTTTTCTTTCACCCACGTCATCCCAACACAACGGGGTTCTACATTTTCTACCATACAAAGCTTCATATGGAGGCATCCCAATGCTTGATTGGTAGCTATTGTTATAGGCAAACTCAATCAAAGGCAAGTGTGTATCCCAACTACCCTCGAACTCAATCACACAAGCCCGTAGCATGTCCTCCAAGATCTGAATTACTCTCTCAGACTGGCCATCTGTCTGTGGGTGGAATGCAGTACTGAAGTTCAATCTAGTTCCTAGGGCTCTCTGAAGACTACCCCAGAATCTAGAAGTGAACCTAGGATCTCTGCATACGATGATAGATCGGCACTCCATGCGGTCTCACAATCTCATCGATGTACAATCGCCAATCTGTCCAAAGCGTAGTCCATTCGATTTGGCGAAAATGAGCAGACTTAGTTAGTCTGTCAACAATGACCCATACTGCATCATGACTCTTCTGTGTCTTTGGAAGTCCCATTACAAAATCCATCGTTATTCTTTCCCATTTCCATTCCGGCACTGGTAGTGGATGTAACAACCCAGTGGGTACTTGATGCTCTGCCTTTACTTGCTGACAAGTTAGGCATTTGGACACAAACTCTGCCACATCTCTCTTCATACCCATCCACCAGTAATGCTCCTTTAGCCCTCTATACATTTTTGTACCACCAGGGTGCATGGCAAAAGGAGACTCATATGCTTCCTTTAAAATGATCTGCCTCAAATCAACATCATTAGGAACACACATTCTGCCCTGGTGTAGCAGTAAACCATCATCTCTGATTGAGAACTCTGGTTTCTTGCCCTGCCGGACTTTTTCCAGCAGCTTCTGATACTTTCATCATTCTGAGCAGCCATTCTGATCTGATCAATCAACACTGGCTGTACATGCCATGCAACTGCTGTCTGCCCCTCATCATTAATCTCTAAACTGGCATGTAATGATCTCAACTCATGTACCAAAGACAAAGGAGTAACCCATAGACTTGCCATAGTCTTGCGACTTAGGGCGTCAGCCACAACATTAGCTTTCCCTGGCTGATAGTCTATCAGGCAATCATAGTCTTTTATCAACTCTAGCCATCTCCTCTGTCTCAAATTAAGCTCTTTTTGGGTGCCCAAATACTTCAAACTCTTATGATCTGTGAAGATGTAGCACTTTTCCCCATACAAATAATGCCTCCAGATCTTAAGAGCAAACACAATGGCTGCAACCTCCAAGTCATGTGTCGGATAATTCCTCTCATGCGGTTTCAGCTGGCGTGATGCATAGGCAATGATATTTCGATCTTGCATCAACACACAACCTAACCCATTATGAGAAGCATCGCTGTAAACTGTATATTCTTTACCCGGTGTAGGTAAAGTCAGGACTGGAGCCTCTGTCAAACATCTCTTCAATTCATCAAAACTTTGCTGGCATTTGTCCGTCCACTGAAATTTCACATCCTTTCTAAGTAGCTTGGTCAATGGAGATGCCAACATGGAGAATCCCTTCACAAATCTACGGTAGTATCCATTAACCCTAAAATCGAATCTCTGTGACATTTCTGGGTGGCTTCCAATTAAGGACAGCTTCAATCTTGCTAGGATCTACCTTGATGCCCTCTTCTGATACTACATGCCCCAAGAAAGATATTTCTTTCAGCCAAAATTCACACTTCGACAATTTGGCATATAGCTGTTTCTCTCTCAAAGTCTGTAGTACAATTCGCAGATGTCTATCATGCTCTTCTGCATTCCTCGAATAGACCAATATATCATCTATGAATACTACAACAAACTGGTCGAGGTATGGTCTGAAGATAGTGTTCATCAAATCCATGAAAGCAGCCGGAGCATTAGTTAACCCGAATGGCATGACCAAGAACTCATAATGGCCATAGCGGGTTCTGAAGGCAGTTTTAGAAATACTCTGCTCTTGTACTTTCAGCTGATAATAACCTGATCTCAGGTCAATTTTGGAGAACACAGCTGCACCCCTCAACTGATCAAACAAATCATCAATACGGGGCAATGGATATCTATTCTTTATTGTTACCTTATTCAACTGCCGATAGTCAATGCATAACCGGAGAGTACCATCCTTTTTCTTAACAAACAATACTGGCGCTCCCCAAGGTGACACACTAGGGCGGATAAAGCCCTTATCAAGCAGCTCTTGCAACTCACTTTCAATTCTTTTAGTTCTGTAGGTGCCATTCTGTATGGTGTTATGGAAATTGGGTCCACACCAGGCATAACATCAATTTCAAACTGCACCTCTCTTTCTGGAGGTAATCCTGGCAATTCATCAGGAAACACATCCGGAAAGTCACATACAGTAGGAATGTCCTTCAGTGCTGGACTTCCCACTTGGGTGTCTATCACATGTGCCAAGTACGCCTCACACCCTTTTCTAATCATTTTTCTAGCCAGTGCAACTGAAATGATGTTTGAAGGCAATAACTGTCTCTCCCCATGTATTACTACATCATTATACTGAGGGAGACCAAAAGTGACTGTCTTCAATCTACAGTCAATCATGGCGTGATGCCTGGCTAACCAATCCATGCCCAAGATAATGTCATAATCTCTGAAGGGCATATAAATTAAGTCTGACAGGAAAATATGTCCTTGGATCACCAAAGGACAGTCTCTATATAGCCTATTTACCCTGACCTCCTAGCCTAATGGACTAGTTACTAACACATCATAGTCCATTGGTACACACTGAATAACAGTAGAGCACATCACACTAGCACTAACATACGAATGTGTGGAGCCAGGATCAAATAACACATGCACATCTTGGTCAAGGATGGAGAAATTACCAGCTACAACATCTGATGTTTCAGCTTCTTCCCTCTGACGCATGGTATACACTCGAGTGCGCCATCGATCTTGGATCGTTAACAGTGCTTTGACTTCCAGGAGTGTTACCAGGGCCCCTACCTCTGCCTCTACCTCTAGCAGCTGACTGTGACCCTCTAGGTGCAGAGACTTGGGCTGATCCCTCAGATGTAGCAGGAGGTCCAGACCGGCGCGGACTAGTGCAATCCTTAGCGAAATGTTCGCTCCCTCCACAATTAAAACATGCACCGGTGGCCTTGAAACAAATCCCACCATGAGTTCTACCACAAGTTTCACACTGTCGTACTGATAAAGATCCTCGAGAAGCTTGTTGGGTCGGCTGACCAGACCGAGGTGGTCTTTGGCCAGAAAATCTGCCTCTGCCTCTACGGGAGCTGGATCCTCCAAACTGTTTCCTCTTGCCAGAACCACTTTCAGATGCTTGTCCAGTAGTCTTTTCAGCCTTCTCTTTCTCTTGTGAACCCTTCTTCACTGCCCCTTCAGATTCTATCCTTTCTAATTCCAAGGCCTGTGAGATCAATTCAGCAAAATTCTAATGTCGAAAACCCACGACTTGCATTCTCAAATTCTGCCTTAACCCAGACTCAAACCTTTTGCACCTATCTCTGGGGGTGGAGACTAAGCTTCCAGCATAGTGGCTTAGCGTTGAAAAGTCTCTCTCATACTCTGCTATAGTTTGGTTCCCTTGTTTCAAACTCAAAAATTCTTGCAACTTTATATCCACATATGCATCGGGAACCCATTTCTGTCGAAACTCTCTCAGGAAATCTGTCCATGTCAGCACAGGTGGCTCAACCAGGCTGTGGGGGATGGTCTTCCACCATTCATATGCATCCCCTTGGAGAAGAGATACTGAATACTCGAACTTCAGCTCTTCCGTACACTGCAGCTTTCTAAAAACTCGTTCCATTCTTTCTAACCACTGTTCTGCCTCCAGTGGATCCACAGTGTCTTTAAACTCGGTGGCTCCAAATTTCATCAACTTTTCATATTGCCGAGCTGAGGGCTGTGGTTGTGCTACCGGTACTGGCATCGAAGCTTGGGGTGGCACATTACCCGCCATTTGCTGGAAGAACGCAGCCATCTGCTGTACAAATTGAGCAGGCTGCGGTCTTTGGAGCAGAGCTGGAGTGGTGACCCACTCACATTCAGGTCTTTGGGCTTCCCCTTGAACCTCAGCCTCAACAGATTGTTCTTCGGAATGATCTCCTCCTTCCATTCCGTTTTCCAAAATTTTCTACTTCCTGAGATCAAACACAAGGAGGTTGACCTCCGTTAGTACATATTCATGATGTAAATATGTCATATGTATCAATTAAAGACACTTGAGCAGTTGTACTTGTCAATAAAATGTTCATACACATAGTCAAAGTTTATTGAAAAACCATGCTCTGATACCACTAAAACATGTCACACCTTACCCCTCCGTAAAGCATAACATGATCCCGTAGAATACTTAATGAACTACCGAACTTTACCTACCGATAACTCATTAAGTACCCTACAAGGGATTTTAAAACAATTCTCTTACATTTTGGAAGTGGTGAGCATTTTGGTAGGAATTAAAAACCATTTATTCAAAGTTTAAGTACTAGTAAAAATTTTTGTCCATTTAAATTTTGCCGCAAATTTTATAAAAATTTTGACAGAGTCCCGTTTGTAATTAGAGAAAACCGTTCTTCAAATACCTAAAAAAAAACACTTCCAAAAGTTTTCCAGAACTCCCATCCTCCAATAATTCTCAAATCAACTCAATTCAAAGTAATTCCACAAATCTAGTCAAAATTCATCATCACAAAATATTTAATATCTCCATTCACAAAGCATAAAATATGAAATTCATATGTACAATTATTAATTTACAGAAAAAAATCCAAAAGTAATATTGTTACAATTTATTTACAACTGCTCAACTTTCATTGGTACATACAACATTATTATATTTACATCAAAACTAACTACAAGGGTATAAAATAATACCCGTACAAACAGACCAGAATAGTCCTCGATTTAATAGCAGCTCACTCTGCTGCTTTCTCCTTGCTCTTATCTGCGACAGCAAAATAAGCTATCGCTGAGTATAAACATACTCAGTGGTGCACAATAAAAATTTAAAATGCAATATATAAATCATTCATTGACGAAACACAGTTTAAATATTTCTCAATCACATTTCACAAATATCAAAGCACATAACAACTCCATTTAGTCAAATAATTTATTAAACACAGTGTTGCCAAAATCATACACAACTTAAGCCATGACACAAAATTTCAGATCAATGCCGCGTTGTACACCACGGCAAAGCAATCTCAACCCCATTAATCGAAATCAATGAGGGAGGTGGCTAGCTAGCTAATGAGTACTCATCCGATCTACAACCTCAACTGGCAAGCCAGAGAGGGAGTAAAATAAACGATCTCAACCCCATAAATGGAGGAGGAATAATGTAGTACTGTCATGCTAAGTGTGAACATAAAATCCATTCAAAACAATTTATGCAAACAATTTATGAGAAATCTGATCACTTTCCAAAGTCACATTTACGATTATAAAATGGCAACACAATACATAATTAATCAACGAAGTCAAATTTTTGAGATTTAAATATTTAAACCATTATTATTGTGCACAAACCTGACTGGAGTCGCCTCTAGGCCTTGACTCAGTCTCTCCGAGCTTCCAAGTCTTTTTCAGCTGAAACACACAATTTCACAGTGTTTCAGTACCATAACTTAGCAGAAATCCAAAATAAATTTCACTTCATTTTTACTAGCTCTATTGCGTTAAATTCGACGTTCTTGAAGTTTTTATATTTCGGGTTACTATTCACTATACTATTCAAGTCAAATTGTTGACTTTTTAAGGCTTAATAGGTATGGGAACTCCAACTTCACCCACATACCACATTTTGGTCATTAACTTTGTTGGTTTTGGTCATTTTCTCAAAGCTTAAATCCTTTTGGCCAAATTGTCAAATTTTCGGTTTTGGTGCTCCTAGTTGCACTATTCCATTGGTCGATCTACTGTTGGAATTTGACAAAACTTCCTTCATAGAAAATGTTCCTTATTGTCTTAAGTTTATTCTCATTTTTGAATCACCTCAATCGGAGTTTTGTAGCTCAAGTTATAGCTAAAATACAATTACTGTTCACGTGCACTGTTCATGCTGCAATTTTGGTTCTGATAGATTTTTGATCCAAATTCGTTCAGTAATTTGATCAAGTTAAGTCCATAATTTGATCTAACTTTCTTCATATGAAATGTACTACTATGTCTTAGGTTTCCATCGGTTCAAGAATCACCTAAATCAGAGTTTTCTAGAGAGAGTTATAGCCATTCAAACATTACTACTCAAATGGCAATTCTGCAATTTGCAGGTTCAGTAACTCAACTTTGCTCAATAATTTGAATGGGTTAATGGCATAATTTGGGTTTGTGTTCTTCATGAAAGTTTTAGGTCTATATCTCATCTAATCACTGGTAAAAGTTCAGGACAATTTGACCTGTCTAGGTCGAGTTATGACCAAATGAACAAATACTGTTCATTTGGTCAATTTGTGCAGTGGCAGCCTGCTCTTATTCAACTTTGGTCAATTGGTTCACTAAGTTTTGGTCACTTTTTGGGCATGGTTCCTAAATGAAAATTGTGTTATTTTATGTCTAGTTTTATCCTCAATTGGTGGCATATCAATTGGACTTGTAAAATTTCCGTTTTGGTCCTTCAAAGTTGGCTTGGTCATGCTGCCAGTAGCATGACCATTCAACCTCCGAATTTGGCTTCACTTTAAACAATTCAAACACATCTCCTTTGGTCATTATTGACCATTTTTCACCTCTCAACAAGTCAAACATGTCATTTACTCATTTCTCCAAATTTTGGTTCACAAACCCTAACATTCAAACCCTAACTCACTTAATTATTGTAATTAACTAAATTCGAAGCTCTCTCAACATAATCATTCAACTAATGGAGGTCCATAAACTCATTCTAGCTCATTAAATTCATGCAATTCATACTCCCTTCAACCAGGCTGAAATTTCAGCAATGGTCCTTCCCCCATATTTGTTTCATTTAATCAAGTTCTAAGCTCACTTTCACAACTAATTAGGCATTTAAAGAAGTAAAATGGTAAGTTAGCACACTAACCTTTCTTAAATCCTCCAAACCCTATCTTTAACTCTTCTTTCTTCTTGTAATTCTTCTTCTCAAGTTGTAATAACAAGCTTTAGTGAAGTTTTTTGGGGATTTATGAAGATTGAGTGGAAGAATTAAAGCTTGAGTGTAAGCTTTAATGGTGGATTTTCATGGAGATGAGAGGGAGAAGGTGGGGCGGCATGATGGGAAGGAAGAAGACAATTCTAAATTTTTTTTTCTTTTTGTTTTCTTTTATCTTTATCCTTTTTAGAAGACCAAAAATCCAATTTAACAAATAATTTAATTAATTTGTTTATGACATCATGCATGATGTCATCACCTTTTTACTTTTTCATTTTTCTCTCTTTTTTTTTTCTATTTTTCTATCAGTTCTTTAATTTAATTCTCGATTCCGAAATTTTCTTTTCTCCGATTTTATTTGACAGTTAGGTCAGGAGTCAGCTCTCGGGGTCAATTGACTAAATTGCCCCTCGCCGGTTCATCCTGGTTTGCAAATAATCCAATATTTCTTCCGACTCCCTGACCTAATTATTTAACTGGCTTAGCAGTTCTTTTTTGTGATTTTCTCTTTTCCACTGTGTTCATAAGGGTCCTAAGGACCGCGGCGTCACATTTTACGGTTCGAAATTTGAGTTTAAAACGACTTCGCAGTCGTTCCCGAGGAGGTCACCCATCGCTGTGACTCTCGGCTCGTTTAACCTCTTATGTTTTGTTTTATTATTTATACTTAACTAATTGAACATTACTAATTATTTGTGTTTATGGTTTCTCTAATTGTCTTAAGTATGGTTCTAATCCCCTTAATTGTCCGGACCGACACCGGTCACCGGAACAGTGAAATATACCAGGCTATACAAATAGGGGTGTTACACTTTCATCCCTTAATCCAACGGTTAAGGGTCTCGCCTTACAAAATGGATCCAAAGGCTGGGAACAAAAGGTGCCGAATCTGTCATCTGCTTTTGATCTGAGGGCTCCAAATCCATCCTTACAATTGTAACCAACGATGTAGATCGAGATATGCAGGGCTGCTTTAACCATTTGGAGTCTGGTGGCTAAGAGGGCGTCCTTGCAAATGAGATGTGTGGTGAGGATCAGATCATGCCTGTAATGCTTTAACTAACTCGGATCTCATGGTGAAGGGAGCTAATTGGAGGTCCTGATCGGAAGTTATTTAACCCCCCCTGAGTTCTCCGATCTCTATAGGTCGTCCCCTATTTTTTCTGATCTTATTGTGACTGACCCATCTTGAGATTATTATTTCGATCTTATTGTAACTGACCCATCTTAATATTGTTATTCCGTTCTTATTGTGACTGACCCATCTTAAGATTGTTATTCTGATCTTTATCTTCTTTTGCATCCGGTGTTTTTACTTCCCGATGTCTCTATTTTCCAACCTCCTACTCAATCCGATCTGTATCGGTCAAAGCAATAAATTCTTCAGTTACTGATGAGCCCGCTTCGAGTTCCGCAATAAATGCCAGGGCGCTATATATATATGCAGCAATAGGAAATCACCTTCACACTTCACTTTTCCTTCTCCAGTTTATTTCCAATGCACTACTTCCCCAATTCTAGCTTTTTCGGCGGTAATTCTAATTATGATGGCCATTTTGATCTTTTTTCGACTGTTTCCTTTGCCCCTCGCCTGAAAATTTATGACTCCGGCAATCAGAGAGCTATGAGAATGTCATCTAATGACAGCGAGAGAACTGGACTAATTTACCGATCAAGGTCAAAAGTGATGACCATGCCGATTTCGAATCAGTCTACCAGTATAATCAGTAGACCGATCACAGACAAGAGCACTGCTAATTTCAATCTTGATGTCGGTGACCGCCTCTTAAAGTTCATTTGGCACCTAACCATGTTGGGCGTCCCAACTGCAGCTCGGTTCTGGTCAATGACATCGGCGATGACTCCGCTCAATATCATGAGAGTCATAGTCACCCTATCTGAGCTGCACATCTATCCAATATTTGTGGCTGACTTTCTGATCAAACATATCTTTGATTCAACCACAAGACTAGGCTTTGACATAGGCCCATCGTGCGACATTTTGAGTTTGGAAGTAGTATGAGTTTGGTAGAATGTAGTGTAGAGATACTTGTAAAATTGATCTTGAGAGATCGCCCAAATGATGTAATATGATCTTTTGGAAATGAAATTTTAGTTGAATATTTATTTTGTTTTATTATTGCATTATTTTTCGATCTGCCAAACGAACTCATAAATCGATCTCCTTTATCCGATCTCTTTTCTGTGCTTTTAGAATTTTCTCGAGGCACTAGTCAGATCTCGTTTATTAATGCAACATTTAATGCACTAGCGGGTATAAATAGGGAGGGGGTAGCCATTCACAAACCATGCCACTTTCAGATTTCTCTCATCGACATTAAATTCTTTCTCGTTTTCCAAGTTTTTTCGGCATCGACTAATACTCTGGTAAGAGCTTTAATCTTTTTTTGATCAATTTTCCTTTTTATTTCGTGAAAATGAGTGGTACCGAGGGTCAGAGAGCTGCAAGCCCGCCTTTCATCCATATTTCGTGGACCTCGGAAGAAGGCGACGCGATTAGACAAAGCGGGCGATCTAGCACAGCCATCATTCTAGCTACTGGTCAAGCTACCAGACCGAAGCGAAGAACATCTTCGAAAAAGGTGAACCTTCATGTTGATGAACTGTCGTCAACCCTTAGAGAGACTGATCTCCAATCTATTAGTCAAGAATACAATCTACGGATCGACTCATTTGAACTGATCAAATGCCATGGTGATCTTCGGGCTGATCACTTCTTTGAAGAAGGAGACCTTATCATAGTGTACGAGGAGCAGCTGGAGTTTGGGCTCCATTTTCCCTTGGATGGATTTTACAAGGCCATCCTGAAATTCCACCATGTCTTGGTAGCTCAAGTACATCCGAACTCCTGGCGGACTTTTGTAGCCTTCAGAGGCCTCTGCCGAGCCAAGAGACTGGAGCCCACGGTTAGGGTTTTTGCCGAGCTACATAGGCTTGCCCTAAGAAAGGATGACGAATTTTGATTTTTTCAGGCAAAGCCAAACTGTGGGTTTTTCACCGATCTCCCTTCTTCGTTGAAGAACTAGAAGGATCGGTTTTTCATCCTTAGGAGCAAGGATCGAAACGGTTTTGAGCGGATCCCACATAATTGGAATTATTTGGTCCTCCAAGTTCCTGAGAAGCTCATTTTAAATAAAGATGAAGACGCCATGGTGAAAGAATTAAAAGCTCTGGCGGCCACCCATAAATATTCGTGCTTAGATGCGGTCATGGCCAAATTAAAATGGTGGATGATGTGGCTGATTGCCCATGAAGATTACGAGCTTCAGCTTTCTGACCTCGATCTTGCAATCAGTATAATCCAGATCCCTAGTCTCTCAATCTTAGCGAACTCATTGACTTCTTCTTTGTGCAGGTATGGCGAGTGGTGAAGCTTGCAAAGAGAGCCGCAAGCGAAAAAGGGTGGTCTCCTGAAAGGTAAAAGTGATGAAAGAGACTACTGCCGTCGCTACTCAGACACCCAGACGAGACTTGGTAGAAGTACCGAGCTCCCCTCCTCGACCTCAGGAGCAGCCGGTCTCAGAAGTAGAGGTCGTCGCCTCTCCACCTCAGTAGATTGAATGTCCACCTCCTCGGATCTCTTCTAATATAGAAGGGGAGTCTTCTAGCCCCACTGTTAGAACGCTCTTCCGAGGAGCTCAACTCCTTATCCAATCGCTGGAAAGAAACTGCTCAACTCGAGGAAATCCTGGTCTAGCCAAGTTCATGGGCGCCTCCATCTGTTTCCAAGAAGATCGGAACCGGTTGGCTGAGAAGATTATTGACGATATTCTAACTCAAACAATGATTTTGGGCTTGGAGGCTATTGCAAACCAACACATGTTCAGAGAAGAAGCCCACGTCTTAAGGAAGGAGATTCCATAATGCGTCGACTGCTATAACACCCCTCACTCGACTACAGTGTAGTCGAGCAAGGCGTGCTACATTGGTGCCAGAGCACCCTATCTTATTCTTACTTTATTTCTTTAAAAATTTTGTTATCGTTATATTTTAGTATCAATTATTTTTCGAAGAAGAAACTAATGAAGTTTCTCCTATTTTATTATCGTTTAACATGTTTTACTATTCACCTGTTTGAAATTTTCAATAATATTTTAAAATAAAAATCTCATCATTTCATGCATCATCTATATATTTCAATTTCGTATTCAAATCCATACAATTTCATTCATATCCATTTCTATACATTCCCATTCATGCTCACCTCATATATGAAAATTTTCAATCTTCATTAATGTACATGATATATAATTTAATCATATATGAATTAACCGATTTATTAATTTACATCACATACCTATTAATTACATTTTCATAATTTACATTACAATACTATAGCTAAGCATTTTATACAACCTACAAATTATGACCTATATGGACCCTATCTACATGTATTGCTGAGGAGGTGACAACCTTGAATACTTCAGACACTTCTGCAGATCAGAACTCCAAAATCTCTGTTTAATATTCGCTGGGCTTTACCTTCAGTACCTGCGCGAGGAAACAAATCCATCGCGCTAAGCATTGCTGCTTAATGGTGCAATAATATAATAAGAAAATAATATATAATAAAAAAAGAGATGGATCAAAATTTGGATACTCTGGAATTTAATCTAATTTTATATAATACTTCTAGTAATAACTATCCTTTATTCTAATTTATTCCTCTTCAGAAGCGCTCAATTCTTTCATAATAATTAAATTTTAATATCGTTCCAATTCATTTCAATTCTTTCTGCTAAATAACTAATCTAATTTATTTTAAATATTCTTACTCATTTATTTAATTGCTAATATTTTCAGTTGCTAATATTCTTAACTTATTTCAATAAATTTCACTGCCCAAGTAAACTATGACAGGCTGACTAAACTGAATAATGGGTCGTTGGCACTAGACACCGCGGTGCCTCAGGCTATTATACCATGGGACGCGGAACGTCAACTACGTATGCAGTCAGGAGGGCTAAAAAGCCATCATAACACATAACCGGGCATAAAAGCCATGAGTATGGGCGTAAAGCCATGAGTGCGGGCATAAAGTCATGAATACAGGCATAAAGCCTTTCGCTGTACTGCTAAAACAATACCCTATTGGCATGCCATACTATCTAATCTGACACACGTGTCTAGGCAATACATGGGTATATAGTACCATTAAGTGTTCATAAGTTTTATTATTTCATTATAGCTTCTAATTATAATTTCTAGCATTTTAATCTTTTTCATAATAGAAATATAAATCTTCAAGTCTAATATTTACATAATTTACGCATTCATCATAATTTATATAGTCATTATATCATCCATATTGATCACAATTCAAAACAATGGTTCACATGTACCATTGCATTCAAAACATTTTTCCTTTCTCATTTATACATAAGAAAATCTACTTATGTAATTACAAATTTTATATTTTAAGTTGAATTACTAATATTTTATGAATTCTATTTGTGATGGGCATATAAGCCCTAGCTACTTATTCACATCAATTAGGTGACTTACTTTTAATGTTTCAAGCAATCCATGAACATTTCATGGATTTCAAATTTATGGCCTTAATGTCCCTTTAACAATTTTGACTAAGATGCATAATCCACATTTGTCATACAATTCTAAGCATTTAAGCTTAGAATTGATTCTAGGTCTTCATCTTAATTTGCTAACCATTTTGATTACTATTCACCTTACTAGTTAACCAAAATGTTGACTTTTTCATACTTAATGGATATGTTAATTCTAATTACACCAAAATCTCACATTTTGAGTTTTACATTTGTTGGTATTAATTGTCAATTGCAATTTAAAGTCCCCTAGATGCATTTCTAAATTTTCAATTTCGATTACCTAAGTTTGCTATTCCATTGAACAATTCTACAGTGGAAACTGGGCTAACTTTTCTTCATCAAAATTTTTCCTTATTGTGTCTTCTTTAATTCTCTTTTTGAATCACTCTATTTGGAGTTTTCTAGCTCAAGTTATGCTAATTTCTTTAGGATTGACCGGATCGACATCTACCCAGAATTTCTGGGCAGAAATGGTTCTGGTAGTTTTGATACCCTAAATTTGGTTAGCAATTCAGATGGGTTATGGTCAGAATTTGGTTTGGTGTTCTTCATGAAAGTTGTTCTAAATTGTCTAAGCTTTTCATTGATATAAATTTCAGGTCAATTGGATATTTCTATACTGAGTTAAGACCAAATGAACAAACACTGTTTATTTGGTCACTTTTACCAGGTCCAGAATTGGTTACCCAGATTTGGCCAATTTTTAGGTCATCCTAAGTTTGTTTTCTGGGCAAGGTTCCTTCATCAAAGTTGTGTCATTATGTGTCTAGTTTCATGTCCAATTAGCCTTGCACCAATTGAACCTACACAACTCAAGTTAAAGCTGCCCAACCTTGCTGGACTCATATCTAGCCCTGCAGGTCACTCAAGGCAGCACATCTAACCTCAATTCCCATGGCACAATTCACTTCATTTCCTACTCAAACACAATCAAATGGTCACTAATTGACCATTAGAACTTCCTTTCACCACTACATGAGCAAAATCATAAATTTGTTGCCCAAACCCTAACCCTAAATTTTTAATTTTCTTACTCATGCATAACACTTGGACTTCAACCTCTAATCCATACACACTCCTCAAACACCATCATTAAACCAATTTAATTCAGTTTAAATCATCAAAATAATCACTCACTTAAAACTGCCAAAATTCATGGTTGGTTATACATACATATTTTCTTTTATTCTTCAACAAATTGAACTCAATTTAGTTTTCTAAACAAAAGATAGGAAGGAAGGAAAGAAGTATATGCACTAACCTTGTTTGATGGAATTTCTAAGCTTCTTAAACTCTTTCTTTTCTCTTGCTTTTTGCTACCTCAAGCTTACTCTAGTTGCAAGGATAAATTTTAGTGAAGCAAGCTAGCGGTTTTAGGTGAAATGGAGAGGGAAATGGAGCTTTAGTTGAATTGACAATGGTGAAGGGTGTGCGGCTGGTTGAAGAAGATAGCAGATTATTTCCTTCAATTTTTCTGCCCCTTTTATGCTTTTAATTAGGTTTATAGATAGGTGTCACAATATGAATGGGTAGGGGCATTTTAATGACATCATGTGATGTCATAATTCCAAATCTCCTTCATTTTCTTTCCTTTTCTTTTCTACTCATTTTCAATTTAATTTTTAACAATATTTATTTATATTTTATGTCATAATAATTATTTACTTAACTGGACAAGTAGGCCAAAAATCATCTCTGAAGACGAAATGACCAAAATGCCATCTGTTTGGCTTATTGAGCCAAAATCGTCTGTACCGATATAAAAATTTTTCTAAACATTTTCTTGGAATTCTAATGCCATCGAAACCTCAATGACTCTTCTTTGGAGTCTCAAAAATTATTTCATAAATTTTCTCCTGGGTTTAGGGCTCCTAGCTGCGAAGACCGCAACTTCCCACTAGGTTACCCATCGCTAGGGCACCGGCTCATTTAACTTGGTTATATTTTATTTCTAAAACTTTTTTAAAATTTTTCTTATCATTATTTGAGTTATTTATAATTCTTCACTCTAGTCTAAGTATTTTTCCAGACGTTCTAGCTATCCGGACCGACACTGGTCACCGAAACAGTAGAATGTACGAAATTGCTACAGTGAGGGTGTTGCAATTCTTCC
This sequence comes from Hevea brasiliensis, assembly GCF_030052815.1. Lineage (NCBI taxonomy): Eukaryota > Viridiplantae > Streptophyta > Magnoliopsida > Malpighiales > Euphorbiaceae > Hevea > Hevea brasiliensis. The sequence continues at coordinate 72,186,757 of NC_079506.1, read as the reverse complement.
TCTCTAACAAAAATTTCGTCCTCGAAATTTACCCAGTGTAAATAGTCGAGGAGCTCCTACTTCCTTATTTCTTCACCTTACCAGAGAAAACAGATCTGCATTTGTGTCACTTCGACTCATATGAATGCAATGCATGTTATGCACACTATCCCTTTCCATCTATCTATGCCTAGGAACGTCTAAACCGTGCTCTGATACCAATAAATGTAACACCCCTCACCTGACTATAGTGTAGCTGAGCAAGGCATGCTACATTCAGTGCCGGAGTACCCTATCTTATTCTTACTTTATTCCTTTAAAAATTTTGTTATCATTTTATTTTAATATCAATTATTTTTTTGACGGAGAAACTAACGGAGTTTCCCTTATTTTATTATCATTTGACGTGTTTCATTGTTCATCTGTTTGAAATTTTCAATAATATTTTAAAATAAGAATCTCATCATTTCATGCGTCATCTATATATTTCAATTCCATATTCAAATCCATACAATTTCATTCATATCCATTTCTATACATTCCCATTTATGCTCAACACATATATGAAAATTTTCAATCTTCATTAATGTACATGATATACAATTTAATCACATATGAATTAACCGATTTATTAATTTACATCACATACCTATATTTACATTTTCATAATTTACATTACAATACTATAACTAAGCATTTTATACAACATACAAATTATGACCTATATGGGCCCTATCTACATGCATTGCTGAGGAGGTGACAACCTTGAATACTTCAGACACTTTTGTAGATCAGAACTCCAAAATCCCTGTTTAATATTTGCTAGGCTTTACCTTTAGTATCTGCATGAGGAAACAAATCCATCGCGCTAAACATTGCTGCTTAGTGGTGCAATAATATAACAAGAAAATAATATACAATAAAAAAAGAAATGGATCAAAATTTGGATACTCTGGAATTTAATCTAATTTCATATAATACTTCTAGTATTAACTATCCTTTATTCTAATTTATTCCTCTTCAGAAGGGCTCAATTTTTTCATAATAATTAAATTTTAATAACGTTCCAATTCATTTCAATTTTTTCTGCTAAATAACTAATCTAATTTATTTTAAATATTCTTACTCATTTATTTAATTGCTAATATTTTCAGTTGCTAATATTATTAACTTATTTCAATAAATTTCACTGCCCAAGTAACCTATGATAGGCTGACTAAACTGGATAATGGGTCGTTGGCACTGGACACCGCGGTGCCTCGGGCCATCATACCATGGGACGCGGAACGTCAACCACGTATGCAGTCAGTATGGCTAAAAAACCATCATAACACATAATTGGGCATAAAAGCCATGAGTATGGGCGTAAAGCCATGAGTGCGGGCATAAAGCCATGAATACAGGCGTAATGCTTTTCGCAGTACTACTAAAACAATAACCTATTGGCATGCCAATCTATCCAATCTGAGACACGTGTCTAGGCAATACATGGGCACATAGTACCATTAAGTGTTCATAAGTTTCATTATTTCATTATAGCTTCTAATTATAATTTCTAGCATTTTAATCTTTTTCATAACATAAATATAAATCTCCAAGTTTAATATTTACATAATTTAGGCATTCATCATAATTTATATAGTCATTATATTTTCCATATTGATCACAATTTAAAACAATGGTTCACATGTACCATTGTATTCAAAACATTTTTCCTTTCTCATTTATACATTCGAAAATCTACTTATGTAATTACAAATTTTATATTTCAAGTTGAATTACTAATATTTTATGAATTCTATTTGTGATGGGCATATAAGCCCTAACTACTTATTCACATCAATCAGGTGACTTACTTTTAATGTTTCAAGCAATCCATGAACATTTCATGGATTTCAAATTTATGACCTTAATTTCCCTTTAATAATTTTGATTAAGATGCATAGTCCATATTTGTCATACAATTCTAAGCATTTAAGCTTCGAATTTGTTCCAGGTCTTTATCTTAATTTGCTAACCATTTTGATTACTATTCACCGTACTAGTTAACCAAAATGTTGACTTTTTCATACTTAATGGATATGTTAATTCTAATTACATTAAGATCCCACATTTTGAGTTTTACATTTGTTAGTATTAATTGTCAATTGCAATTTAAAGTCCCCTAGATGCATTTCTAAATTTTCAGTTTTGATTACCTAAGTTTACTGTTCCATTGGACAATTCTACAGTGGAAACTGGGCTAACTTTTCTTCATCAAAGTTGTTCCTTATTGTGTCTTCTTTAATTCTTTTTTTGAATCACTTCATTTGGAATTTTCTAGCTCAAGTTATGCTAATTTCTTTAGGATTGGCCGGATTGGCATCTACCCAGAATTTCTGGGCAGAAATGGTTCTGACAGTTTTGATACCCTGACTTTGGTTAGCAATTCAAATGGCTTATGATCAGAATTTGGTTTGGTGTTATTCATGAAAGTTGTTCTAAATTGTCTAAGCTTTTCATTGATATAAATTTCAGGTCAATTGGACATTTCTACACTGAGTTAAGGCCAAATGAACAAACACTGTTTATTTGGTCACTTTTACCAGGTCCACAATTAGTTACCCAGATTTGGCCAATTTTTAGTCATCCTAAGTTTGTTTTCTGGGCAAGGTTTCTTCATCAAAGTTGTGCCATTATGGGTCTAGTTTCATGTTCAATTGGCCTTGCACCAATTGAACCTACACAACTCAAGTTAAAGCTGCCCAACTTTGCTGGACTCATATCCAGCCCTACAGGTCACTCAAGGTAGCACCTCTAACCTCAATTCCCATGGCACAATTCACTTCATTTCCTACTCAAACACCACCAAATGGTCACTAATTGACCATTAGAACTTCCTTTCAACACTACATAAGGAAAATCATAAATTTGTTACCAAACCCTAACCCTAAATTTTCAATTTTCCTACTCATGCATAACACCTGGACTTCAACCTCTAATCCACACACACTCCTCAAACACCATCATTAAACCAATTTAATTCAGTTTAAATCATCAAAATCATCACTCACTTAAAGCTGCCAAAATTCATGGTTGGTTATAAATACATATTTTCTTTTATTCTTCAACAAATTGAACTCAATTTAGCTTTCTAAACAAAAGATAGGAAGGAAGGAAAGAAGTATATGCACTAACCTTGTTTTATGGAATTTCTAAGCTTCTAAAACTCTTTCTTTTCTCTTCCCTTTTGCTGCCTCAAGCTTGCTCTAGTTGCAAGGATAAATTTTAGTGAAGCAAGCTAGTGGTTTTATGGTGAAATAGAGAGGGAAATTGAGCTTTGGTTGAATTGACAATGGTGAAAGGTGTAGAAGAGAGAGATGCGGCTGGGTTGAAGAAGATAGTAAATTGTTTCCTTCAATTTTTCTGCCCATTTTATGCTTTTAATTAAGTTTATAGATAGGTGTTACAATATGATTGGGTGGGGGCATTTTAATGACATCATGTGATGTCATAATTCCAAATCTCCTTCATTTTCTTTCCTTTTCTTTTCTACTCATTTTCAATTTAATTTTTAGCAATATTTATTCATATTTTATGTCATAATAATTATTTACTTAACTGGACAAGTCGGCAAAAAATCATCTTTGAAGACGAAATGACCAAAATGCCCTCTGTTTGGCTTATTGAGCCAAAATTGTCTGTATCGATCTAAAAATTTTTCTAAACATTTTCTTGGCATTCTAATGCTATCAAAACCTCAATGACTCTTATCTGGAGTCCCAAAAATTATTTCAAGAATTTTCTCCCCGGTTTAGGGCTCCTAGCTGTGAATACCGCAACTTCCCACTAGGTTACCCATCACTAGGGCACCGGCTTATTTAACTTAGTTGTATTTTATTTCTAAATTTTTCTTATCATTATTTGAGTTATTTATGATTCCTCACTCTAGTCTAAATATTTTTCCAGTCGTTCTAGCTGTCTGGACTGACACTGGTCACCGAAACAGTAGAATGTACGGAAATTGCTACAGTGAGGGTGTTACAACTGCAAAGGCTCAGCTCTCCACTCTCAATGATTACATTGTTAAACTGCAAGATCGGGTGAAGTATTGCGAACAGAGGATAGCTGAAGTGGAGTGAGAACTTGAAGTCACCCGGGCTGGTCGATTTGTTGATCTTGCCCATTTTTCTGAGGAACTTCAGGCAAAGGAGGAGGAGCTTCGGGCAAAGGAGGAGGAGAGCACTACAAAAGAGGCTGGGGCATATCTGAACGCCCATAACAACCTCTTGTCGGAATTAAAGAAGCGTTATCCTGAGGATGACTTTACTTAGATGGATAAGCTCATCCCGGCGGTCAAAGAGGGCAGCGATGAGGAGCACGAGGGTGAGGAGAGAGAGAGGAATGTAACTGGAGAGCAGGGCGGAGAAGACCCCCCTGCTAATTGACATGTATATTTTATTTTGAAATGAATTGAAGTCTTTTATGTTCAATTTCTTGATATGATCGAAAAGCATCCAAACTAAATTATCTGAGTACTTAATTGATTGAATGCAGTCGAACACTAAACCTGAGAGCAACTATTAATCATAAGACACCAAACTACTCCAAGAGATCGAAAAAAGTATTACACATGAACATGAGATCAGACGGAGCCATGACCAAATATCGAATGAAACTTTAGAATATTAGAATTGCAAAGATTTGAAAATGACTTGAACTTTTTAAGGTCGGAACCATTATTTGAAGACCGGATAAAACCTTAATTTCATTTGAGGAAATCTGGGCAATTCAAGTGAGAAACCCAATCACAATATTAGTCAAATGGAATTTTGCGGTATTTGTACATAGAGAGATCGGAGAACAACAACAGGTAAGATTGGATGGTCCGGAGATCCGATATTGACTCGAACTCATCGGGTAAAGACCAAGGGATCGGAAAGCTATCTAACTTGAGCGTGAGATTGATTTATTCTAGAGATGAGCCATTGGTAAGTTCGAAAAAGCTACATGTGATCGAGACATTAGTCGAGAACAGATAATAAAGTTTCAATTTTAAAAGAACCTTGCCTTCGAAGGTAGGCCAAAATATGGTGTCTACAACATGCAAGCTAGAAGCAAAGAAACATAAAAGTTAGAATGCAGATCAACAAGGCACTCTCACGATGAAGCTTAGATCTGCCATAGACCAAGGATAAAACACTAATCTACAGCCCACCCAGAGGTTGGGAGAGTGACCCACGACCAAACAGGGGGAGGAAGAGCCACCCTCACTCAAAGAGGCAAAGGTAGCCGCTGCTCGGTAGAGTCAAAGGACCATGGCCTTAGGGAAAGGTAGGCTCCACTATTTTGCCTAGGCAATCCTCAATCAGGGATTAGTTTGTAAATTATTTTATTTTTTTCGTAAATAAGTAATCACTTTTCATTAGAGTTGAAACTGTAATTTCTAAAATTTGAGAATTCTTTTTCTCAACATATGAATCAATAATTTTATTTTTATTCATGATGCTAATTTTTTAATTTTATTTATCGAATTTTTTTATTATTATTATTTTTAAATTCACATATATAGATAATAATAACCTAACATTTCATTAAAAGTTTTATAATTTCATAATCCACACATGCATTACTTACAAAAACAAAATACAAATTGTTAAAAACTAATTAAAAATTTCATCAAAATTTTCGTTCATCCATACTAAATATCAAGGCTTAATAAAAACTGTACAAATGGAATTAGCAATTTCAATTATGGAATATAATTTTAAAAAAAAAACAAAAGAATAGCAATAAAGAATGGATGAGAAAAAGATAAAAGCTGTACTTAAATTTATCAAAGTTATTAGTTGTGCAATTGCCGAGAGAAAGTTGGTGCAAGTATAGTAACAGCAAAATTCTTCTTAATTATACGTTAAATGTGTCTTGACTTCTAAGGTCTTGAACTTCTAAGTTTATAAGGATATACAAATAAGCATAAACAATTATGATTCATATTTTGATGGACTGGAATATTTATTTAATTATGAGTTTGAATAATGAAATGAGCTAAAATAAAATTATAGTAGGACAATTAAAATAATATATTAAAAAAAGTTTAAACTGGGTTAAAGGGTACATGAGTTCAAGAAAAAAAAAAACTATAATAGGTTACTTTTTTTTTTTTTTTTTTATTAAGAGGGAGGGTGATCCCTGCTAGGCCCCCTATATTTTTGTCGATTGCCTTTATTTCTTTGTTATTATTTTGGAAGTGATTGGGGAAATTTCAAGGAATCCACAATTTACAACAGGTGTGGGCTACTAGACGGACACATGACATTGAAAATATCTTTCAATAGGCTAAAGAAATTAGGTCGTGGGAATATGGAAAGAAAGTAACTTTAATCGACCTTTTCTTGCCTGTTGGCAATTATAATAAATTAGCATAATGCGCATGTTACTCATGAGTGATTTTATAATTTTTATTTTTAATTTAATTTTTAAATATATTTTAAATAAGATAAATTATTGTTATTATTAAATTAATTTTAAATTAAATTTCTTTTATTTAACTTAATTTAAATAAATTTTTATTTGTTATAATAAGAAATTTTTAATTAATTTGTGATATAATTAATTAAAATACTAATTTGATTCTTTTTATACATATATTAATAATAGTTTCTATGATTATTTCATTTGTCATAAAAGTATTTTATTCAAAAGATAATTTAAATTTTATGAAATTTTTATATTTTATCTCATTATTTATGTAAATCAATATTTATTTTTTATAAATTATAGAAAATATATTAAATTAATAAGAAAATAATATTATTTTAAAAATATATAAATATAATATTTTTTGACATTAATATAATAAAAAAATTAAATTACTAATAATGAATTCAACTATTTAATTTTAATGATAATGAAAATATATAACATTATTATAATTTAAAAATAACATTCTATTATATTATTGTTTTAAAAATACTATATCTAAGTGTAAATTCTTTTTTATTAATCTAATATACTTTTTATAAAATAATTTTTTCACAAAAATAGTTATCACTTTACATAAATTTATAATATAAAATAAATATATTTCATAAAAATTAAAATGTTAAAATATCGTAATTTTCTATTAATATAATAAATATTAAAAATATATACTATTTTTCAAAAAAACAAATTTCATAATTTTAATAACATAACTTTAATTGTTTTTAATTTTTTTTATTTATAGCTAAATTTTTTATGTAATCATATTTGTAATTTATCTTTAAAATTCTATTTCTATAAAAAAATATAGTTGAAAAATAAATTATACATAAAAATATAAATATTTAATTATAATTTAAAAATAATTCTGTTGAAAATTAATGATAATGAAATATGAATAATCAAAGAATTAGTTATCAGTACATTTAATATATAATTATAATGAAATAAAATATTTAAAAATTTAAAAATATTAAATAAGAAATTTATAAAAAATTAATAATTAAATAAATATTTATTAAATATATTTAAATAAATAAATTTGGACAATGAACTAAAAATTTTTGAAAGAAATAATAAAAAAATAGTACAAATCAGAAAAAGATTTAAGAGTATTTAGGTGAAATAAAAGTACTTGGTGAAAATAAAGTACTTGATTTATATTAAATGTCTTATATGACATACTATATATAGATAAATAAATAAAAATTATTTAAATAAAAAATTAATTTATAATTAAATATTATTTAATTGAAAAACGATAACAAACATTCAAATTTAATTTTTATAAAAGTAAAATGTTTCTTATTTACTTGACCATTTTAATTAAATCACCATAAGTTGATCATAATGATAATAATAATAATAAGTATTAATTAATTTTAAGAAAATGAAATAAAAAGAATATTAAATTATTAACATAAAATATAATAGGTACTAATTATAAATAATTCAAATAACTATATTTTATTACTTTTTACATAAATCACACTTTTTGCCTCAAAATTTTTAATAAATATTTCATAATAAAAATAATAAAAATATAACAATATAATAAAAATATTTATTAAATATATAAAATAATTTAAGATTGATTAAATTATATAATAGTTGATTATGAGATCATAAATTAATGGTCAATTTTCTTTAAACTAATGGTCATCAATGATATTATTATTATTATTATTATTGAAGGAACGGAAGCGTGAAAAACACAAGATTATACCATTGAATTCAAAAATTTTCATCTAGGGTCACATGCACCATGCAAGATTTATTTTTATCTATTTGATTTCAATGATAAACAACATATTAAAACTCTTTTAATATGTTTTTGGATCTGTATTTGCCATTTAAGATTTTAAAATTAATCAGATTAATTTTAGAACCCTAGATTAAATCAAGAACGATTACACTAACCTCTTGATGTGCCGCAGTGTCTCGCGCTTTGAGATTCGTCTTCAGGACACCAGATGTTGTCCCTCTAGCTTGTCCACACCAAGAACACCTATGACAGCCCTTGAATAGCTTCTAAAGCTTTTTCTATTAATTAGAAAATCAAGTTCTGCCTTTTAAGAGATTAAAGATGTAAACAGGACACTAGAAACAATTTCTAGTGTTCTTAATTCAAGAGATTGATGGCTAATCTCTTTGAATTGATGAGAGATGAAGAAGAATGGCTGGAGAGGCTCAAAGTGGCGTGACATATGAGAGGAGAGGCTGCTGGTTCTGTTTTCCATTCATAACCACACTTAAATAGCTAGGTTAACACATTAAACCCTAGCCACATGTCACCTTTTGATTAGCTCTAGGTTTAAGTGACCCAATCACATTGTGCCAAGTGTCAAACCTATATTTAATCTTGATTTTAATCATCTTACATGATTAAAAATATTTGGCAAGCTTATGTGTTATGCCATGTGTCACCATCTCATGGTGCCACGTGTCACACTGTGAAATGACCAAAATGCCCCTGTGTCTTAATTTTGAGTTCTTAACCCAAAATAATTATTTTCTTCTTCTAATTAATTTATATCAAATATAAATAAATTAATTAATCTCTATTAATTAATTTCTCATCAATTAAATTCATATTTAAACACTTTAAATATAAATTTAATTTATACTACACATCAAATAATCTAGATTTGGTTTCAAGTCATGCTAGGGACTTTGCAATTTTATTGCAAACCAAATCTATTTAATTAATCAATTAAACTTTTTAATTAATTAATTAAATCATATTTAAATAGGTGATAACTTGTGTATGTGTGTGACTTACTAGGCTCATCACTAATTGGCAATGAGAAATGATATCAACTCTTAATATCATCAGAACTCTTTCTTACCATAAATGATTTCTCTAAATCATTTTATGAACCTCATAGACCATGGTTAACACCTAGCATAGCATGCCATGGCCACCCAATTAGTAATAAGATTTACCTTAAATGAACCTATAATCATATGTTACCATGCACTAGAATCTCTCTGTTACAAAATCCCAACTCAAGTGAGTCATGGTTTATGTCAAACTCCATTTGCTATGAATATTATGTTCTCTTTTAATTCCAGTTCTTGATTAAAAGATTTTTCTCATCGAAACTCTTTTACGAATAAATCTATCTGTCTGGCCAGAACTTGAAACATCAAGAACAATTAAATGAACATAGGATTTTATCTCTATTTACTTAGAGAACAGATTCCATCTTGATCAACACCTACCTCCATATATAACTAGCGAGAGCCAACACATGCCCATATACCCATACATAGTACAAGTATGAAAGCAGATATCAAACTCAAACTACCTATATACAAGATAATCTGTGCTATCTCAGTCTAAAGATTATATGCACGATATGATTTATGAAAAAACATTGACAATAGTAAACTCAATTTGCTTGTCATAAGTGTCACTTGTTCGTCCTACTTATCATTTATAAGTGCCTATCATGTTTTTTATATGGCATGATACTCACCTTTCCATCTTATTTATATCTCATATAAATAACTTGGGAACAAACATGAATACAATCTTCTGGATAAGTCATGTCCTTATTATGAAGTATCCTCGATTGTGAACCTATTTATGATACTTTGTGCTAGAAATATTGTCACTCATATTCTTAACAACTTAAGAATAATATTTCTAACAAAATATCAATGGACCTTTTCTATTACACATAAATATATTATGTAAGCAGAAAAGTGGAAATGCCTTTATTAATAAAATTATGTACAAGATACATACTAAATGATATGCTCTAGGGCATATTACTAACAATCTCCCACTAGCACTAGAGCCATTCATTACAATACCTTAGACCCATCTTCTCAAGATGCCGGTCTAATCGAACTTGTGACAAAAGCTTAGTGAATGGATCACTGGATTTTTGGTGATGTTATTTTTCTGCATGGCTATATCGCCTTGCCCAACTATATCTCGATAATGTGGAAGCGCCTGTCTATGTGATAGGAATTTGGGTGAGAACTTAGTTCCTTAGAATGTATGACTGCTCCATTGTAGTCACAGTGTAGTGGAAATACTCAATGGAAGGAACTCATGTAAGTTCATCACGAACTTCTTTATCCAAACAGCTTCCTTTGCGAGATCTAATGCGAGAATATACTCGACCTCTGTAGTGGAATCTGCGATGCGTGCTCTGTTTGGAACTCTTCCAACTGACTGCACCTCCATTACAAATGAACACATATCCAGAGGTAGACTTTCTATCATCGATATCTGATTGGAAATCAGAATCAGTATAACCATCCAATTGCAAGTCTCCACCTCCATAAATAAAAAATAAATCCTTAGTTCTTCTCAAGTACTTAAGGATATTCTTGTGACTATCCGATGTTCCAAACCTGGATAGGATTGATAACTGCTAGTCAAACTAACAGCATATGCGATATCCGGCCTAGTACACAACATTGCATACATTAAACTTCCAATAGCCGAAGCATATGGAATCCTGGCCATCTTATCTCTTTCTTCAGGTGTCTTTGGAGACATCTCTTTAGAAAGGTGGATACCATGTCTCACTGGTAACAATCCTATCTTGGAATCAAGCATGTTAAACCTCTTTAACACCTTTTTCTAAGTATAGACTTTGGGATAAACCAATTATTCTTTTCGCTCTATCTCTACAGATGCAAATCCCAAGAATATAGGTTGCCTCCCCTAAGTCTTTCATGGAGAATGTATTTGACAACCATACCTTTATAGTCGTCAACATACCTGTATCATTACCCATCAACAGTATGTCATCCACATATAAGACAAGGAAAGTGATAGCACTGTCACTAACCTTCTTATATACACATGGCTCATCCTCATTTTTGATAAAACCAAAAGATTTAATGGCTTCATCAAAACGGATGTTCCAACTCCTCGAAGCTTGTTTCAACCCATAAATGGATCGCTTTAGCTTACATACCTTGGAACCATCTTGGGATTCAAATCCCCTAGGTTGTTCCATGAAAATGTTTTCTTCAATGTATCCATTGAGAAAAGCTGTTTTGACATCCATCTGCCAAATCTCATAATCATAGTACTATTGCTAATAAAATCCTAATTGATTTAAGCATGGCATCAAAGCAGAAAGTCTCCTCATAGTTTATTCCTTGCCTTTGGCGAAACCCTTTCGCTACTAGCCTTGCCTTATAGGTCTCTACCTTTCCATCGTAACCAATTTTCTTCTTGAAAACCCATTTGTTCCCTATAGGTACAATACCTTCAGTGGGTCAACAAGATCCCAAACTTGATTCTTATACATGGAATCAATCTCGGATTTCATAGCATCAATCCATTCTCAAGAGTCTATATCGATATAGCTTCTTCATAGGTAAGTGGATCATCTCCATGATCTACTTCTTCATGAGTAGACAACTCTTGTTCTTCTTCATGAAGAAAACCATATCTCACTGGTGGGTGAGATACCCTGGTTGTTCTACGAGGAACAGCTGTAGATGTTTCATCAATGGGTATAGGTTGACTAGATGGATCTATATCCATCGATGCATTGGTTGGTCAGAATTCCCCAATTCTAACTCTATTTGCCTTCCTTTGCCTCCTTCTTGAACAAACTGTTGTTCAAGAAATGTGGCATCTCTACTTATCACAACCTTTTGTGAAGTAGGCAAATAAAAATAATATCCAAAACTATCTTTTGGATATCCAACAAATCGACCTTTTTCTGATATGGTCTCCAATTTATCAGTGTTCAGCTTTTTGATATAAGCTGTACAACCCCAAATCTTAACATGCTTAAGACTTGGTTTTCTTCCATGCCATATCTCATAAGGTGTGGAAGAAACTGATTTTGATGGAATCCTATTCAGAATATATAAAGCTGATTCTAATGCAAATCCCCAAAAGGAGATTGGCATATCAGTATAGCTCATCATACTACGTACCATATCCAATAGGGTACGATTTCTCCTTTCAGATACACCATTCAGCTGTGGCGTTCCTGGAGGAGTCAGCTGAGAAACAATGCCATGCTCTCTCAAGTATTCATCAAATTCAGTACTCAAATATTCACCTCCACGATCTGATCGAAGAGCTTTAATATTTTTTCCTGTTTGATTTTCTACTTCAGATTTAAATTCTTTGAACTTTTCAAAAGATTCATGTTTGTATTTCAGTAAATACAAATACCCAAACCTTGATTTATCATCAGTAAAGGTAATAAAATAATGAAAGCCCCCTCTAGCCATTTCTTTAAATGGACCACATACATCACTATGTATTAGCTCCAAAATATTTTCAGCTCTTAGCCCTTGTCCAACAAAGGGTGATCTAGTCATTTTGCCTTGAAGGCAAGATTCACAAGTTGGAGTAGGCTTAGAGCCCAATGAGGATAGAATCCCCATTTTCTCCAATTTTGCAATCCTATCTTCTGCAACATGACATAACCTTAAGTGCCAAATATATTTTGAACTTGAGTTGGTTTTCACCATGGCATTGTATTCTTTTAGATTGCTATACTCTGGCCAGTGGAAACACTTTCTTACTGGCAATGGAAACACTTTCCTATTGGCTACATCAGCTTTAGTCTTCCTTTTCTGTTTAGCTATTTTCTTAGAAGGACCAGGAATCTAAGGTTTCTTTTTCTTATTGCCCTTCTTCTTGTTGGACTTTCCAGTAGAAGAAAATGCAACCAAAGCTACCTCTTTTCCTTTATTGCCTGGCATATTCTTTTGGGCAATAACCAGCATGTTGAGTAATTCAGCTAAGGTGCATTCCTGTTTAGTCATATGGAAATTTGTCACAAAATTCCCAAAAGACTCGTGAAGGATCAAGGATCAAATCCGTTTGTAGTTGGAAATCCATGTTGAAGTCAAGATGTTCCAACTGCTCAATCAGCCAAATCATCTTGTGGACATGATCCCCAACATTCTGTCCCTCAGACATCCTCATACGGAATAACTGTCTAGATATCTCATACCTAGCATTCCTGCTGTGCTCACCATACAACTCTTGTAGGTGAAGGAGAATCTCACTAGCACTCTGCATGTTCTCATGTTGCTTCTGTAACTCATTACTCATGGAAGCAAACATGTAACACTTAGCTCTCATATCATGCTCCTTCCACTTGTCCAAAGTATCATGTTCCTCTTGTGTGGCCTCTGGAGGTAAGGGACCAGGAACATTTGAATCTAGAACATATCCTATATGTTCAAAGTTCAGGACAAGTTTCAAATTTCTTAGCCAATCAGACAGATTAGGTCCTGTCAACCTGTTGTGATCAAGTATGCTTGCAAGGATATTGGATGGTGATGGTTGTTTTGTGCTCATTTTTATCAAAAAATTAACTGCAGAAAATAACCAGATTAATTAGTAAATGTATCATGTAATTAGCTAAAATGATTATGGTCTTTTAATCAAATTGGTCCTCCCACTAACTTAGCGAATCCTACACTTCCAAAGTAGAAAACGGAAATCCTAGTTGGATGGATTTCTAGTGGGTGATTGAATTCTTATAATTCTATTGATCATCCTCAGGTACATCCATTATTGGAATTACAATAAACTATAAGTGAGCAACTCCTTGCCCATCACATCTCATGTGAGGTTCAATCCTTTACCTAGCCCCTAATGCTCAAAATCTCAGGTACATCCAATATTGACTTATCTTGCATTAGTTAAGTTGATCCCATTGAGCTAGTAATTATGCAAATAATTTTAATGTCCTCAGGTACATCCAATATTGGCCACCAAACCATTTACATATTTACAACATCTCATGCTTAACAATTATTCTTAAGAAAATCTCTTAAATTAATTGCATCTCATGCAACTATTTAAAATTTCTTAAAATAATTGCCCCAATGGAGGGCTTATGTTATAATTACTTTAATTATAGCATTTCCAACTTAATCATTTGTTTGGAAGATTTTATAGCCATCCTAATTACTATTAAGGTCTCACTTTGCACATTATCCATTTAGCATGCATATATCATATAATTGCATGCATTCCCATACATCTCATGCATTCATGGATAAGCAGTAAATATGGTATGATCATGGACTTTCTAAGGGATTCAATTCTGAGCCACCAAGAATTGAATCAGGGCATTCCTAGGTGCATTTCATTCATTCATTTTACAAGAGTTGCTGAAGGAGTACATAATCAACACTTGATCTTGAATTCCTCCCACTGGTCCCACCAATGCTCTTGACCTCCTTGAACTTCTTGCAATCCAATATTACATAGTAATCCTTGGCATACCAAGGCGAATTTACAAGAACTTAAATAAATGAAATTACAACCCAAAAATTATTACAAACTTAATAATACATGCCCAAAATAAATTAAAATAAATTAATTAATTTACAATCCCAAAGAAACATAAAAGAAATAAATCTAATCACATTGGTCTTTTATAGTCCATGATCATCCATCATGCATATCACTATTTAACAATTAAATAAAACATACATACTTAAATTAAATTGAATATCTCATATTCAACTTAAAAATCCAGATTTGAATATGATTCAAATAAATTTAAAAATTCAGATTTGAATCTCATTCAAACAAATTTAAAAATTCAGATTTGAATCACATTCAAACAACTTCAAAAATTCAGATTTGAATCACATTCAAACATTTTTTAAAAAATCAGATTTGAATCACATTCAAATATTTTTTAAAAAATCAGATCTGAATTTTATTGAATCAATTTTAAAAAAACAGATTTAAATATGATTCAAACAACTTTAAAAATTCAGATTTGAATCTCATTCAAACAACTTTTAAAATTCAGATTTGAATCACATTCAAACATTTTTTAAAATTCTGATTTGAATCATAATTTAATTGTGTGATTAAAACAACTAATTAAACACTTTAATTAGTCAAAGAATAGGCCTTAGATCATACAACAATTGCAGAATTAAAAGCCAAACCTTAAACCACCCATGGAAGCCAAACCATGCGCACCATTGATGGTGTTTTTTCAAGTATGCCGCCAACTTGCTTTGCAACCAGCAATGAACTCTTGATCTCATGATCAAACACACAATTAAATCATATAATCAACAATCTAAATGGCAAATATAGTGGCTCTGATACCAATTGAAGGAACGGAAGCGTGAAAAACACAAGATTATACCATTGAATTCAAAAATTTTCATCTAGGGTCACATGCACCATGCAAGATTTATTTTTATCTATTTGATTTCAATGATAAACAACATATTAAAACTCTTTTAATATGTTTTTGGATCTGTATTTGCCATTTAAGATTTTAAAATTAATCAGATTAATTTTAGAACCCTAGATTAAATCAAGAACGATTACACTAACCTCTTGATGTCTTTGCCGCGTGTCTGCGCCTTTGAGATTCGTCTTGAGACACGGATGTTGTCCCTCTAGCTTGTCCACACCAAGAACACCTATGGCAGCCCTTGAATAGCTTCTAAAGCTTTTTCTATTAATTAGAAAATCAAGTTCTGCCTTTTAAGAGATTAAAGATGTAAACAGGACACTAGAAACAATTTCTAGTGTTCTTAATTCAAGAGATTGATGGCTAATCTCTTTGAATTGATGAGAGATGAAGAAGAATGGCTGGAGAGGCTCAAAGTGGCGTGACATATGAGAGGAGAGGCTGCTGGTTCTGTTTTCCATTCATAACCACACTTAAATAGCTAGGTTAACACATTAAACCCTAGCCACATGTCACCTTTGATTAGCTCTAGGTTTAAGTGACCCAATCACATTGTGCCAAGTGTCAAACCTATATTTAATCTTGATTTTAATCATCTTACATGATTAAAAATATTTGGCAAGCTTATGTGTTATGCCATGTGTCACCATCTCATGGTGCCACGTGTCACAATCGTGAAATGACCAAAATGCCTCGTGTCTTAATTTTGAGTTCTTAACCCAAAATAATTATTTTCTTCTTCTAATTAATTTATATCAAATATAAATAAATTAATTAATCTCTATTAATTAATTTCTCATCAATTAAATTCATATTTAAACACTTTAAATATAAATTTAATTTATACTACACATCCAATAATCTAGATTTGGTTTCAAGTCATGCTAGGGACTTTGCAATTTTATTGCAAACCAAATCTATTTAATTAATCAATTAAACTCTTTAATTAATTAATTAAATCATATTTAAATAGGTGATAACTTGTGTATGTGTGTGACTTACTAGGCTCATCACTAATTGGCAATGAGAAATGATATCAACTCTTAATATCATCAGAACTCTTTCTTACCATAAATGATTTCTCTAAATCATTTTATGAACCTCATAGACCATGGTTAACACCTAGCATAGCATGCCATGGCCACCCAATTAGTAATAAGATTTACCTTAAATGAACCTATAATCATATGTTACCATGCACTCGAATCTCTCTCTACAAAATCCCAACTCAAGCCGAGTCATGGTTTATGTCAAACTCCATTTGCTATGAATATTATGTTCTCTTTTAATTCCAGTTCTTGATTAAAAGATTTTTCTCATCGAAACTCTTGTCAGAATAAATCTATCTGTCCTGGCCAGGAACTTGAAACATCAAGAACAATTAAATGAACATAGGATTTTATCTCTATTTACTTAGAGGAACAGATTCCATCTTGATCAACACCTACCTCCATATATAACTAGCAGGAGCCAACACATGCCCATATACCCATACATAGTACAAGTATGAAAGCAAAGATATCAAACTCAAACTACCGATATACAAGATAACTGTGCTATCTCGAGTCTAAAGATTATATGCACTGATATGATTTATGACAAAACATTGACAAGAGTAAACTCCATGTGCTTGTCATAAGTGTCACTGGTTCGGCCTACTTATCATTTATAAGTGCCTATCATGTTTGTTATATGGCATGAGACTCACCATTCCATCTTATTTATATCTCATATAAATAACTTGGGAACAAACATGAATACAATCTTTCTGGATAAGTCATGTCCTTATTATGAAGTATCCTCGATTGTGAACCTATTTATGATACTTTGTGCTAGAAATATTGTCACTCATATTCTTAACAACTTAAGAATAATATTTCTAACAAAATATCAATGGACCTTTTCTATTACACATAAATATATTATGTAAACGGAAAAGTGGAAATGCCTTTTATTAATAAAATTATGTACAAGATACATACTAAATGATATGCTCTAGGGCATATTACTAACAATTATTATTATTATTATTATTATTATTATTATTATTATTATTATTATTATTATCTTTTAAATTATTTTTTTATATGATGATGATGATAATGATGATGGAGAGTAACATGTGACAAATAATATTTTTACACAAATGAATTTATAAAAAAAATAATATAAATAATTTTTAAATATCACATTTAATCATAAAAGGCCTTAATTTGATTAAAAATTAAATTTTAAAGAAAATAATAATTTAAATAATAAATGTTAAGGTAGTAAGATAGTATTATAAATAATAATGATAATTAAAAGATAAATAAAAAATTAAATAATAATTAGTATGGATAAAATAATATAAATAATTTTTAAATATTTTATTTAATTATAAAATGTCTTAATTTTTAAAAATTAAATTTTAAAGAAAATAATAATTTAAATCACAAATATTAAGGTAGTATTGTAAATAAAAATAATAATTAAAATAGAAATAAAAAACTAAATAATAATTAGTATAAAGGAGAATATTTATGATTAATTATTATATCACAAATTAATGGTAAATTTTCTTTAAACTAATAGCCGTCAATTACCTTTTATTATTATTATTATTATTATTATTATTATTATAAAAGGTAACATATAGCAAATAATATTTTTACATAAATTGAATTTATAAAAAAATAATATAAGTAATTTTTAAACATTACATTTAATCATAAAAGATTTTAATTTTTTAAAAATTAAATTTTAAAGAAAATAATAATTTAAATTATAAATATTAAGGTACTATTATAAATAATAATAATTAAAAGGGAAATAAAAAAATTAAGTACTAATTAATATTTATAAAATAATATAAATAATTTTTAAATATTGCATTTAATTATATAATGTCTTAATTTTTAAAAATTAAATTTTAAAGAAAATAATAATTTAAATAATAAATATTAAGATACTATTATAAATAATAATAATAGTTAAAACAAAAATAAAAAAATAAATAATAATTAGTATAAAAGAGAGTATTTTATAGAAGGTGACATGTGGTAAATTTTTTAAAAAAAGTAGTATGAGTTATTTCCTTGAGAATGCCTATTTACTTTATATATATATATATATATATATATATATATATATATATATATATATATATATATATATATATATATATATATATTATGTTTGCCTTGCATTTAGTTTGTTCTTTACATTTCGATCACTATATATATAAAAATATTTTATAATAAATTTATAATAAAAGTGATATTTTTGTGTAGAGCCATAATATATATATATATATATATAATATTGCAAAGAATTATTTCTTGAGTAATTATTAAATTAAAAAAATTCAAATTTAAATCTTTTAAAGTTATAGAAATTCAAGTTGGATTAAATGATAATTTGCTATAAAGAAAAATAAATAGCTAGAATGGCAGGCAAACTTTTTTTTTTTTTTTTAAAGTTGTCCACAAAGATAATATTGATCTAGTATGTATATAAATTAAAGTAAAATTTCAAAAAATATAGATTTTATTTCAAATTTAAAAGTAAAACAAGCTGAAGAGATTACGATTTTCAACTATGTCTTCCCCTATTTCCTCTAATGGAGATGATGAGTAAGAAGAATGAAATCTAAATTTTCTAGTTATGTTCTTGTCAACACTTGTGGACAAGAAAACAAACGATTTTAATAAATTATTATTTTTTTGTTAATTTTTGATGATTCATGTGAAAGCTAATTTTAACCATGAAAGAAAAGCAATGAAAAAGAAACGTGAAAATTGTTTAAAATATCATATCTTTATCATGCACGCATACTTAGTCTTTTTAGTTTGTTTTTTATTCAATTAGATTGTTAATGCTTATTTTTATGTTATTAGGTATTTACAAGAGCATGGAAGAGCTTATTTAGCATAAAGAGGTGAAATGAGTATAAAAGGAAGCAAAGCACATATCAAGCACTTTAAGGCATATGAAAGTAAAATTTTAATGGGGACTTAGCCGATAACAAAATGGGCTTAGATGAGTCTTATTCATGGCATTTGGAGGCTAATGGTGACAAACGAACAGATTTGAACATCAACCCCACGTTGAGCTTCTTTGGACAACCTTAATAGAGCTTGCATCTGATCCACTATCTAGAGTTTGAATATGGTTGTATGGGCTTAGAGGGACCTTAATTGATATATTTTGAGGTTATATATGAAAAATGAGAGCAATTGAGCCAGATTATGTAATGACCCCAAACTAGGGGCGTCACCAGCTCTAGGGATTGGGTAAGTTTAAGGCTATCGAAACCCATAGCCTAAAACGTATTAAACATAAAACATTTTCATAAAAACAATAATTTAAGCAATTCCATACCATTCACACTTTGCACCTTTACATTAAAACATGTTACATAAATTGTGAAAAAATGGTTCTAAATTTGAACCTTCCATAAAAATCACAAAGAGTGACTTTCTTATTCCTACTTTAGACATCAAGAATATGCTTAAAGATATGGTAACATGCATATACATTTAAATTAAACATCATTTAAAACAAGACTTTTACAGCCAAGTACAATATCTATCCATTCATATCTACATGTCCAAACTAATGTCACTAAAATTACATAACAAAACTAAGACTCCTCCTATTGTTAGCTAACGAAGCATCTCTCCATTCCTGCAACCCTGCATTTGGGGTTTAGGGGAAAGGGGTAAGTCTCAAAAAGCTTAGTGAGTAAACTAATTAATATACATTAATTATTTCATATGTGTAATGCATCAAACACAAGAATTTTCACATCACAGACATTTCATGTAAGATGGATTGTCACCAGTGGTCTCCTAGATCCAACGTTCCCAACTCCTGTAAAGCCTCCTCAGGACTTCCACTTAAATAAGTAATATATCTAATGTGCCGAGCTCATATAGAGGCTCTTCAGGACTTTCACTTAAAAGTAGTGTGCCAGGAGCTTTATTAGGCCTCACCTCACCTG
This sequence comes from Hevea brasiliensis, assembly GCF_030052815.1. NCBI lineage: Eukaryota > Viridiplantae > Streptophyta > Magnoliopsida > Malpighiales > Euphorbiaceae > Hevea > Hevea brasiliensis. The sequence continues at coordinate 72,166,150 of NC_079506.1, read as the reverse complement.
GTCATCCAAGGTCCATCGAGCATTAATAATAATTATCCAAAAATGCAACATATCCATGTTTTAGATACATATACCCTAATAAACAATGAAATGATGCATATGGATAATCATGAGTTCAATATTAACAAATTACATTATTAAGGAGTTATTTGAAGCTCTAAAACTCTAAACATCATCAAACAGACAATTCTAGGTCCTTTTGGATAGTTACAATAATGTTTTGGAGCTTTAGAACTAAAGAAGAAATAAGACTGGCATCACCAAGTTTGGCTGCTGAAGTCTTGGACTTCGACTGCTAAAACCTTAAACATTGGCTACCCATTTTGGGTAGTAGCTACTGCGATTGCCAAAGTCTTAGACTTCAGTTGCTAAAGTGTTGAGCCTTAATTTTCTTTTTAGTCTAGCAGTGACTGCAGCTACCATAGTCTTAGACTTCGGCAGCCAGTCTTAGACTTCGACAGCCAAACCTAGAAATTTTCTAGATTTTCTCGAGAAACTGCATTTGATTTTTAGCAATCGAAATTGGAAATTTCTAGAATTTCCAAGTCAAAAACCTGTAGCAACTCACACCCAAAAACTCTCAAAACTCATATTTAGGTTCCAAGACATGATCAGACTGTCAAAACACATATCTAGGGCATAAAAAAACTTGAATACATGATGAGATGCTACATGCATCCATCAAAAAAAGAAAAACACCATCTTTCTCAACTTCAAACAAAACATCTTATTGAACATAAAATTAACTTTATCTTCTTCAACCCATATAAAAAACATGCTTATCAACACTCTAGCTCAACCAGAAGATTCTACCCAAGACACACAAAGTATAAAACCTTCAACAACTCATACATGCATTAAATCACTTATTCTTCCCAAGTTCAAAACTACCCAAAAATTACATATAATACAACTACTCATCAAAACCCCTCTAAAAAAAAAAAAAAAAAAAACTTATTTAAACATGCATTTGAAGGTGAAAAAAGGAATGGGGTACCTTTCTCCTTTAAAAAATAGCTAGAGAGCAAGGGGAACTTCAATAATTGTCTTAGAGTTATTAAGTCTTCAAAGACAATCCAAGCATCAAAACACACCAATCAACCAATTAACCAAGAAAAACCAAAGTAGATCTTCCTTGCATGTAACAGCAATTGGAAAAGAGAGAAAATTTCATTTTCTTTAAAATTTGAATTGAAATGGGCTATTTATACCCTTGCTATCGAGGGGACTTTTGGCTACTGAAAGCCTAGATTTTAACTGAAAGCCTAGCTTTCGTCTGCTAGAGTCATTCTATCCAAAAGGACATTTAAATAGTAAAAAAGGGACTTCGACTATCGAAAGTCCATTCTTCAGCTACCAATGTTCCTTCTACCCAAAACAACACTTAAAAATTTTTCTTTATCAAAACCATTGGAGTATTTTCATTCTTAATTACATTTTTTAACACATCATACATATATATATACATACACTTTCCACCACTGTTCTCCTATATGTGGAATTTTTCAAATTTTGCCAGAATATTTCATCAATGACAGAAATTCTAACGTCAGAAAATGGTGGTTGTTACAGATTACATTGAAGGTTGCATATTGAGTATGTTTGGCTCTTTATGTTGAGTTATGCGGGACTAGGAGTTAGGACCTTAATTGATGGATTTAATTATTTTATTTAAGGCCTAAAATAAATAAAATACAGGTGTGTGGGTCCTCCTGGTCGTGCAAGTGGCAGATCTCTACAAGGAGAGTTGTTTTTAACTTGTTTTCCTACTTTGACTAGGATTCTTGAGAGAGAATTAAGTCAGATTGCATCAACTTCTAGATCAGATATGGAGTCTTCGTTAACCTATTTTTCTCTATTAAAAGGATAGATTTGGAGCTTTTTAATTCTCTTATACTCATAATGGCCAAATTCCCTCGTTGTGCATTCAAAGGGGTCGATTACTTAATCTAGTTAGTGGTGTGATTTCTTCTCTTTCTATGGCTTATGGAGCACTTCTACGTCCCTTTGAAGTGTGTGACATCATTATCAACATTTGATCCAAGTTGTTCGAATTACATCTAAAAGGGTAAACATGTTTTTTACTCTTTTTTTTTTTTTAATTTTTTTAGGTTTAGTGTTGTTAGTTATGTGTGAGTAGTTTTGTAATTTAGTAGGGAGATTGTTGAAGCCATGGAATATGTTATCATGAAACTTTGATTTATGTTTAATAAAATTCAAGATTTGTTCTATATCACTTATCTTTTGATTTATTTTAAGAATGTTAAATGTATGGTTAGTTAGGGTGGACAACTATTTAATTTGTGTATGAAAACATATTACTAAGTTAAGATAATTTGAGTGCGTAATAGCTTGAATAATCTGACTACAAGTAGCACATAATGATGTATTTCATTATAAAGATGAGTTTCTAGGTTGAATGAACCATGCTGAATGAGTTTGTTACCTTGAATTGAGATGTTTTTCTAATGATTAATTCTACCATTAAACTTAATTATAAGCTGCCCTAGTCTTAGGTTGAGTGTGATGGTAAGGGATTGGTTGTAGAGCACTTCCTGGTTAATCTAATTTTTAAAGAAAGATAAGGAATGTGTTAACTTCTATAACCAATTTACTCAATTGAATGAATTTAAATCTTTAGTCAATGATTGATCTATATTACATGGTGGATACATACTCTTTACTTAATTGTTTGCAGTCTGGTTGTATTTAATATTCATATAGTTAATTAGCTTTAGATTTATATTCTTGCATTCATAGTTTTTAAACATAAGTTATTTCAGTAATTACAAATCAAAACCCCATTTTATTTCCTCTTTGCATATTTAATTTGGTAGATTAGGTGTTTATTTTTATTTTTTAAGTTCATTTTGTGTATTTATGTCTCTAAGGTCCATTTTGTTATTTGCATTTACTCATTCCTTATGGGATTGAACTTTGTTTACCCTATATATAAGTAGTTTAGGTAGAGTATATTTAATTGCCACATTCAGCATGCATCAAAATTTGACACTATTACCGAAGAGTGATTATTATTTATTTTAAATTTGAATTCAAACCTATTTATCTTTAGTTTTTGTATTTCTTTTTAGGTTGTATGTCGGAAGAAAAACTTGATACAAAGCTTAAATGTATCAGGGAATTTATGAAGCACCAAGTTGAATAATCCATTCCATTCATACCTGAAACTTTTGTTGAAATGAACCACAATGTAACACCCCATTGCATAGCCTGGTAGATTTCGCTGTTCCGGTGACCGGTGTTGGTCTGGACAATTAAGGGGATTAGAACCATATTTAAGTCAATTAGAGAAGCCATAAACACAAATAATTAGTAATGTTCAATTAGTTAAGTATAAATAAGAAAAACAGAACATAAGAGGTTAAACGAGCCGAGAGTCACAGCGATGGGTGACCTTCTCGGGAATGACTGCGAAGTCATTTTAAACTCAAATTTCGAACCGTAAAAAGTGACGCTGCGGTCCTTAGGACCCTTATGAACACAGTGGAAAAGAGAAAATCACGAAAAGGAACTGTTGAGCCAGTCAAATAATTAGGTCAGGGAGCCGGAAGAAATATGGAATTATTTGTAAACCGGGTTGAACCGGCGAGGGGCAATTTGGTCAATTAACCCCGAGAGCTGACTCCTGACCTAACTGTCAAATAAAATCGGAGAAAAGAAAATTTTGGAATTGAAAATTAAATTAAAGAACTAATAAAAAAAAAAAGAAAAGAAAAGAAAATGAAAAATGGAAAAGTCAAAAGGTGATGACATCATGCATGACCTCATGCATGATGCCATAAAGAATATAATTAATTAATTTATTTATCTACATTTTTGGTCTTCCATAAGACTTAAAAATTCATAAAAAAAAAAAAGAAAGTCATTTCTTCTTCTTCAAAAAACGTTTTCATCTCTCTCTCACTTTTCTCTCCCAAGGTTCCTCCATTAACAAGCTTTTAAAGCTTGAAAAACTTAGTTCTTCCCCACAAGTTTCAACCCTAAGCCCTAAAAAGCTTCTAAATTACCCTAGAAAAGAAGATTAAAGAAGAATAGGAGGGAAGAAAAGTGAAGGAAAATCAAACTTGGCAATTCAAGAAAATTTGACAAGTGAGGTTAGTACTTGTTTCCCTTTCTTTTCTTCTTTAAGCTTTGAAATTAAGTTAAGATGAGTCTAAATTGCATGAAAAGTTAAAGAAAATTCTGACACTCCTTACCCGTGTACAGTATACCCGAGTAAGTAATGCCACACGGTGTACCGGCACACTCTAATATTCCTCAATTAATTTATATCATGCTTTTGAAGTCAATTTATGAAATATGATTTATTTTAACCATTTATCAAAAGTATTATTCATTTGAGGTTCCGAAGATTTTAAAGAAAATCCGGCGGAGTACCGGCTAAAAATGGAGAAAACAGTTCTTCGGAACCTGTTAAAAACACTCCCAATATTTTTATTCCATCATCTCAAACTCCAATATCCAATATCTCAACAATATTTCTCAATAGCAAATTCTCAATAATCTTTTCATTTCTCAACATCCATTTCTCATATACAAGCAATAAATACATGCTCAAATTTTTGCATTCATAGTCATAACTTTCATTATTTACATGAACATCAAAATATATTACATGAGTTCAAATACATATGAAAAAGTAAAAATCTACTACAAAATATCAAAATGACAAAATGACACCTAGTGCCCTACCAATGCACTGCAAGTAGTGAGGTGACACGGACACTGAGCGAATCGCCGATGGACTCACCCGATCTGTGGTCTACTGGGCTCACGATCGGGATCTCCAGTACCTACGCGTGGCAAAAGCAACGCGCTAAGCAATAATGCTTAGTGGTGCAATAATATAATAGAAGAAATAACAGATATAAATATGTATTGCATGTGCATGTTTTGGTTGTCATGTATTTGTATATCCATTCATTTATTTCTTCTACATTGCTCAATTTCATTCATTTGGTTGCCCCAAGTAACCTACACTAGACGCATCGATCGATAACGGGTAAACCGCACCGGGTACCTAGTACCTCGGGCCACACCATCGGTCACATATGCATCTCCCGGCAGGCAATGTAACGCTAACAAGTCAGAATAATATCGTGCACAAGGCCAAGTCTCAATGCAAAGTCAGAATGGCTAAAAGCCATGAAATCACAGAATGGCATTTTTGCCATGTGCAGTACTGCTAACTGAACCCTATTGGCATGCCAAACTATCCAAACCAATCTTGTTAGGTATACTAGGGCATTTGAAACTTTTAAATTTTTAAATTTGTGAATTTCAACTTTTTTTGGTGTCACTATTCATCATTGGTCAACAAAAATGTTGACTTTTAGAATAAAAATGTGTACATTGACTTTGACACTCCCAACATACCACATTTGGTGTTTAAAACTTGTTGGCATTAAGTGTTAATACCATTTCAAAGTGTAAACCCACACAAGCAGAATTTTCAGTTTTGGTGAGTCAATTTCACTGTTTCATTGGACACTGTTACTGTCAGAATTTGAATAAATGTAAAACATAAAAGTTGTTCCTTATCTTGTCTAGTTGAATTTCCTTTTTTGAATCACTCCATTTGGAGTTTTGTAGCTCCAGATATGGCCCAAAAACCCAAGCTGTCCGGATATGCTTTCTGCAGAAAATTACCATATCTACAGTGCATGAACAGTGACTGGAACCACTTGTTTGAATGGGTTCTGGCCATAATTTGGGGTGGGTTCCTTCATGAAAGTTGTTTGTCTATGTCTTAACTTGTTGCTGTAAAAATTTCAGGTCAATTGACCAAATCTACAGTGAGTTATGGCCAAATGAACAGTTACTGTTCATTTGGTAAATTCTGCAGAGGCAGTTTCAGGGTTCCGGATTGGGGCCAAGTTTTGGTCCTCTTGCTTTGGTCTTTTGGGCATGGTTTCTTCAGCAAAAATGAGCCATTATAAGCCTAGTTTCATGTCCAATTGGCCAAACACCAATTGGACTAGCACAACCCAAGTTATGGCAGTGCAAAGGGACTGAATTTTCAGTCCCTATGCTGCTGTCCATAGGCAGATTTCTCCTTCACTTTCCCATCCAATTTTTCAGTTCTAATTAGGGTCAACCCACCTAAAATGGTCACTAATTGACCATTAAAAAGTTCTCTAACCATTTTCTAAGCTAAGTCACAATTTCACCTTTCCAAACCCTAATGTCCAAACCAATTACTCATAAACCTGGATTAACATGCTTAGTTCAATCTCCATGCATATTAATACCTTAACCATGATTTCCAACCACTCTAAGTTTATTAAACAATCAAACTCAATCTCCCATAGGGCTGCCAAAAATTGAAGGTACCCTTAACACATGTAATTTACTTCAATCTCTTAAAATCTCTTAGCTCAAAATGATGTTTTAACTAAAATTAAAAGAGTGAGAACAAAAGTGTAGCACTAACCTCTTTGCTCAACTTATTGAGCTTGTGAAACTCTTGATTTTCTCCTCTTTGTGGCTGCCTAATGCTTCCTTAGGATGTGTAGATAAATTTTGGTGAAGGTGACTTAGGATTTTAAGGTTGGTTTTTGGGAGGATTCAAGCTCAATTTGAGCAACAATGGAGGTTTGGCTTAGGGCAAGGGTCACGGCTGCAAGAGGATGAGGAGGAAGGCTGCTGAAATTTGTGGTTATTTAGTCTTCATTTTATCTCTTTATTAGTTAGTCAAATGGTAGGTAAATTATGATTGGTTGAACATTTTAAATGACATCACTTTGATGTCATAAATAGCCATTTTTCCTCAATTTCTTTTCTTTCCTCCACTACTCATTTTCAATTTAATTTCTAGCAATATTTCTTCATATTTTATGTCATATTAATTATTTACTCAACTGGACAAGTCGGCCAAAAATCGTCTCTGAAGGCGAAATGACCAAAATGCCCTCCGTTTGGCTTAACGGGTCAAAATTGTCTGTACCAATTGAAAAATTTTTCTAAGTATTTTCTTGGCATTCTAATGCCATGGGAACCTCAATTACCCTTCTCTGGAGTTCCAAAAATTATTTTATAATTTTTCCCCCGGGTCTAGGGCTCCTCGTTGCGAGAACCGCAACTTCCCTCCGGTTACCCATCGCTTGGGCACCGGCTCGTTTTGCTTGGTTGTATTTTATTTCTAAAATTTTTACTAAGTGTTTCTTATTAATATTTGAGTTAATTATGGTCCCTCACTTAAGTTTAATTATTTTTCCGGACGTTCTAGCTGTCCGGACCGACACCGATCACCGAAACAGTAGAATGTACGGAATGATTACCGGGAGGGTGTTACAACTCTTCCCCTCTAATTTAAATTTCGTCCTCGAATTTACACGATGCAAACAGTTGAGGGAACTGTTGCCTCATCGTCTCTTCACTTTCCCAAGTTGCCTCCTCGGTGTTGTGGTGCCTCCAAAGCACTTTCACCAATGGAATCTGCTTGTTCCTCAATTCTTTTACTTCCCGAGCCAGGATCCGTAGAGGTTCTTCTTCATATGTCAAATCCGGCTGTATTTCAATTGCTTCCCTGGAGATGACATGCGAAGGATCTGAGCGGTATCTTCTGAGCATGGACACGTGGAACACATTGTGGATCTTGTCCAGCTCTGGTGGTAAAGCTAGCCTACAGGCCACTGGACCCACACGTTCAATGACTTCATATGGGCCAATGAACCTAGGGCTTAACTTACCTTTTCTTCCAAACCTCAATACCTTTTTCCACGGTGACACCTTGAGGAACACTTTGTCGCCAACCACATATTCTATTTCTTTTCTCTTCAGGTCGGCATAAGATTTACATGCATCGAGGCAACCTTCAAGTTGGCTTTGATTAGTTTCACTTTCTCCTCGATCTGTTTCACTGTGTCCGCCCCACCGCTTGTCTTCGCCAATTCAGTCCAAAGACACCTGAGTTCTACATTTCCTCCCATATAATGCTTCATACGGGGCCATTTGGATGCTAGCTTGATAGCTATTGTTGTATGCAAATTCTGCCAGTGAGAGGTATCTATCCCAACTTCCCTCAAACTCAATGACACAACTCCTCAGCATATCCTCAAGGACCTGACAAATATTTCATGTTATTGTTATCATTTCAGTTCAACATTTGTATCAATTTCATGGGTTTCAATTGTTTACCTGGATTACTCTTTCTGATTGCCCATCCGTCTGAGGATGAAAAGCTGTGCTGAAATGGAGTTGTGTACCCAAGGATTCATGCAACTTCTTCCAAAATCTCGATGTAAACCTTGGGTCTCGATCAGATATGATGGAAAGTGGAATTCCATGCAGTCTAACTATCTCACTGATATACAATTCTGCTAACTTCTCCAGTGAGTAGTCAGTCCTAATTGGCAGAAAGTGTGCTGACTTGGTCAATCTATCCACTATTACCCATGCTGCATCATGCTTCTTCCGGGTGAGAGGTAGGCCACTTACAAAATCCATGGTGACCCGATCCCATTTCCATTCAGGTATGCGTATAGGTTGTAGCAAACCCGATGGAACTTGATGTTCTGCCTTGACTTGCTGACATGTCAAGCATTTAGTCACATAGTCAGCTATTTCCCTCTTCATACTGTGCCACCAATATCAAGCTTCAGTCATGATACATCTTTGTACTTCACAGGTGCATAGCATATACACTAGTGTGTGCCTCTTTCGAATATTAGCTTTCAATTCCCCTTCATCTTTTACACACAGTCTTCCTTTGTAATACAGACACCCATCTGATTTCACCTCATAGTCAGTTGCTTTTCCTTCTGAGATTTTGCTCATTATAGCCATTAGCTTCTCATCTACCTTTTGCCCATCTAAAATCTGTCAGAGCAGTTTGGCCTCACTAGCAACTCAACAAAATAGCTCCATCTCGAATCAAAGTTAGACGGGCATTCAATAATCTCAAAGTCGCCACGGATTTTCGCTCAAAGCATCAAGAACTACATTTGCCTTCCCGTGATGGTAGTCAATTACACAAATATAATCCTTCAGAACTCAATCCATCGCCTCGTCTAAGGTTGAGCTCCTTCCGGTTGGCAAATATTTCTGTGCTCTTGTGGTCCGTGTAAATGTAGCACTTTTCACCATACAAGTAATGCCTCCATATCTTCAAGCGAAGATAATTGCTGCGAGCTCTAGATCATGGGTAGGGTAGTTCGATCATGTGGCCTTAGCCGCTGGAAGCATAGGCGATCACTTTCCTTCTTGCATCAATACACACCTAGCCCATTATGTGAAGCATCATCAGAGACCACAAAGTCCTTTCGGACATCGGCCAGTTAACACTGGTGCCTCTGTAACATAGCCTTCAATCTCAAACTGGTCTCGACACTTGTCATTCCAGTCAAATTTGACATTCTTGTGTAACAACTTGGTCATTGGAGCAGCTATTAGGAAAATCCTTCACAAATCTTCAGAATACCCAGCTAGCCCCAAGAAGATTCTTACCTCAGTTGTATTCCTGGGAGGCTTCCAATCCATCACTGCTTCTATTTTCTTGGGATCCACCCAAATCCAATCAGCTGACAATATGTGTCCAAGGAATGAAATCTAATTCCACAAAAAGTCACACTTGTACAACTTAGCATACAACTTCTTTTCTATCATGGTTTGCAGAAAAATACTCAAATTCTCATCATGTTCTTCCCTGGTCTTGGAATACACCAAAATATCATCAATAAAGACCACTACGAACCGATCTAAGTGTGGGTGGAAGATACAGTTCATAAGGTCCATGAATGCCGCTGGTGCATTTGTTAGGCCAAAGGGCATCACCAGAAACTCATAATGCCCATATCGAGTCCTGAATGCAGTCTTGGGCACATCTACATCCTTCACCCTCAACTGATGATACCCTGATCTGAGATCAATCTTAGAAAATACTCCTGCTCCCTTCAACTGATCAAACAGATCATCAATTCTAGGCAACGGATATTTATTCTTCACTCGATTTATTCAATCGCCAGAATCAATGCATAGCTTCAAAGTCCCATCCTTCTTTTTCACGAACAAAGACCGAGCTCCCCATGGTGACACATCAGCGTATGAACCCCTTATCAAGCAACTCTTGCAATTGAGTTTTCAACTCCCTCAATTCCGTGGGTGCCATCCTATAAGGAGCAATGGAAATAGGTGTTGTACCCGGCAGTGTCTCAATAGCAAATTCAACTTCCCTTTCTGGTGGCAAACCAGGTAATTCTTCAGGAAATACCTCTGGGAAGTCTCTCACTGTGGGTATGTCACTGTGTTTGGCTTAGCACGCCTAGTATCCACCACATGTGCTAGGTAGGCTTCACACCTTTTCTCATCATTCTTCTTGCAATCGTAATGAGATGACATTGGATAAGAAATCCTTTCCCCACAACCGTGATCTCATTACCCTCAAGTTTTTAGAGAAATTCTTCAATTTGCAATCAACTATTGCCTGATGGCGTGACAACCAGTCCATTCCCAAAATCACGTCAAACTCATGGAAAGGCAACTCAATCAGGTCTGCCAAGAATTCATACCCCTGAATCCTTAACGGGCAACCCTTGTATACTTTGTTCACTACCACACTGTGACCCAATGGATTAGTGACCAGAATGTCTTGGTCACTCTCCCCTACGAGTATCCCCCTTTCTACGGGTAGGTTGATGCAGATGTATGAATGAGTGGATCCTGGATCCACCAATGCATGCACAGGTGTAGTGTAGAGGAAGAACGTACCCCTGATGATGTCCGGGGCATCTTGCTCCTCCTGAGCTCTAATAGCATAGGCTCGTGCAGGTGGTCTGCTGTCAGGCCTCTCTGCTGGCTCAGATGTAGGCCTTTGTGATGGTCCAACAGCCTCAGATTTACCAGACCTTCTACCCCTTTGTGGTGCAGGAGCAGGTCTGTCTGCTTGTGTTGGAGCAGCTGTAGTAGTTCTGCGTGGACAGTTCTTCAGCTGATGCTCTGTCGACCCACACCTCAAGCAGGCACCAGTTACTCTCCAACATTCCCCCTTATGCCATTTTTGACAGTGTGGACATGCAGGAGATGCTGGGGCTGGTCCCCTGAACCCCATCCCTGGAGAGCTGCCCACTGATGGTGTGGACTGACCTCTCCTAGGGGTGAACTGTGGCCTGGGCCCCTGAGACTGACCCTGACCCTGTGGTTGACCCGAACTCTGTGCAGGAGGACCCTTGAACTTCTTCCCAAATGCAGGAGCTGAGCTAGACTGACCGGGTCCCCTCTTCTGCTGTCTATCCCTTCTGGTCTGCTCACTGATTCTTACTTTTTCCACCTTTATTGCAGCTTCCACTAACTTGGTAAATTCGGTGATTCCCAAGGCAGTGAGCTGGATCTTGATGTTGTCATTTAGTCCCTCTTCAAATCTCTTGCATCTTTCAGCTTCATTTGGGACTATCTCCCTTCCATAGCGGCTCAATCTTACAAATTCCTTCTCATACTCAGCCACTGACAGCTGTCTCTGCCTCAGGTTAATAAACTCTCTCCTTCTCTCTTCCAGGTATACAGTACCCACATACTTCTTCTTGAATTCGGAGAGGAAAAAGTCCCAAGTTACAGCTTCTGGCTGCACTTCACTAGACATAGTGTCCCACCACTCGTATGCATCATCTTGTAACAGAGAGATGGCAGCTTCCAGGTTTTGCTCTGAAGTACAGTGGAGTTGTTTTAGTACTCTGCCCGTTCTGTTCAACCAATTCTCGGTTGCAACAGAGTCATCTTCTCTCTTGCCATAGAAGTCCACAGCTCCAAACTTCCTTAGCCTTTCCAGGTGTGATTTACCTGTGGAGCCGTGGTGGTTGTGGTGGTGCTGGCATTACTCCTGCCATATGTCTAAAGAAGTCGGCCATTTGTTGGAACATGGCTCGTGGAGGCCGAAAGGTGCTCGCTTGAGCTGGCGGAGCAGATTCTCTCATGCCCCCAGTCTCAGCTGCTGCAGGTGGAGCATGACTCTCCACTTCCTCCTCAACGGCTCTCTGAGATGAAGGGTCCATATCCTATTCAAAATAAGAAAGATAAACAGATCTGCGTTAGTGTCACCTCGACTCTTACAAATGCAATGCATGGTATGGACTCAATCTAGGCCCAGAAACGCCTAAACCGTGCTCTGATACCACTAAATGTGACACCCCTTACCCGTGTACAGTATACCCGAGTAAGTAATGCCACACGGTATACCGGCACACTCTAATATTCCTCAATTAATTTATATCATGCTTTTGAAGTCAATTTATGAAATATGATTTATTTTAACCATTTATCAAAAGTATTATTCATTTGAGGTTCCGAAGATTTTAAAGAAAATCCGGCGGAGTACCGGCTAAAAATGGTGAAAGCAGTTCTTCGGAACCTGTTAAAAACACTCCCAATATTTTTATTCCATCATCTCAAACTCCAATATCCAATATCTCAACAATATTTCTCAATAGCAAATTCTCAATAATCTTTTCATTTCTCAATATCCATTTCTCATATACAAGCAATAAATACATGCTCAAATTTTTGCATTCATAGTCATAACTTTCATTATTTACATGAACATCAAAATATATTACATGAGTTCAAATACATATGAAAAAGTAAAAATCTGCTACAAAATATCAAAATGACAAAATGACACATAGTGCCCTACCAATGCACTGCAAGTAGTGAGGTGACACGGACATCGAGCAGAATCGCGATGGACTCACCTACCGTGGTCTACTGGGCTCACGATCGGGATCTCCAAGCCTCACGCTGGCAAAAGCAACGCGCTAAGCAATAATGCTTAGTGGTGCAATAATATAATAGAAGAAATAACAGATATAAATATGTATTGCATGTGCATGTTTTGGTTGTCATGTATTTGTATATCCATTCATTTATTTCTTCTACATTGCTCAATTTCATTCATTTGGTTGCCCCAAGTAACCTATACTAGACGACTGGACTGGATAACGAGTAAACTGGCACTGGGTACCTAGTACCTCGGGCCGTCACACCATCGGTCACATATGCATCTCCCAGGCAAATGTAACCTAACAAGTCAGAATAATATCAGGCACAAGGCCAAGTCTCAATACAAAGTCAGAATGGCTAAAAGCCATGAAATCATAAAATGGCATTTTTGCCATGTGCAGTAATGCTAACTGAACCCTATTGGCATGCCAAACTATCCAAACCAATCTTGTTAGGTATACTAGGGCATTTGAAACTTTTAAATTTTTAAATTTGTGAATTTCAACTTTTTTTGGTGTCACTATTCATCATTGGTCAACAAAAATGTTGACTTTTAGAATAAAAATGTGTACATTGACTTTGACACTCCCAACATACCACATTTGGTGTTTAAAACTTGTTGGCATTAAGTGTTAATACCATTTCAAAGTGTAAACCCACACAAGCAGAATTTTCAGTTTTGGTGAGTCAATTTCACTGTTCCATTGGACACTGTTACTGTCGGAATTTGAATAAATGTAAAACATAAAAGTTGTTCCTTATCTTGTCTAGTTGAATTTTCTTTTTTGAATCACTCCATTTGGAGTTTTGTAGCTCCAGATATGGCCCAAAAACCCAAGCTGTCCGGATATGCTTTCTGCAGAAAATTACCATATCTACAGTGCATGAACAGTGACTGGAACCACTTGTTTGAATGGGTTCTGGCCATAATTTGGGGTGGGTTCCTTCATGAAAGTTGTTTGTCTATGTCTTAACTTGTTTCTGTAAAAATTTCAGGTCAATTGACCAAATCTACAGTGAGTTATGGCCAAATGAACAGTTACTGTTCATTTGGTAAATTCTGCAGAGGCAGTTTCAGGGTTCCGGATTGGGGCCAAGTTTTGGTCCTCTTGCTTTGGTCTTTTGGGCATGGTTTCTTCAGCAAAAATGAGCCATTATAAGCCTAGTTTCATATCCAATTGGCCAAACACCAATTGGACTAGCACAGCCCAAGTTATGGTAGTGCAAATGGACTGAATTTTCAGTCCCTATGCTGCTGTCCATAGGCAGATTTCTCCTTCACTTTCCCATCCAATTTTTCAGTTCTAATTAGGGTCAACCCACCTAAAATGGTCACTAATTGACCATTAAAAAGTTCTCTAACCATTTCCTAAGCTAAGTCACAATTTCACCTTTCCAAACCCTAATGTCCAAACCAATTACTCATAAACCTTGATTAACATGCTTAGTTCAATCTCCATGCATATTAATACCTTAACCATGATTTCCAACCACTCTAAGTTTATTAAACAATCAAACTCAATCTCCCATAGGGCTGCCAAAAATTGAAGGTACCCTTAACACATGTAATTTACTTCAATCTCTTAAAATCTCTTAGCTCAAAATGATGTTTTAACTAAAATTAAAAGAGTGAGAACAAAAGTGTAGCACTAACCTCTTTGCTCAACTTATTGAGCTTGTGAAACTCTTGATTTTCTCCTCTTTGTGGCTGCCTAATGCTTCCTTAGGATGTGTAGATAAATTTTGGTGAAGGTGACTTAGGATTTTAAGGTTGGTTTTGGGAGGATTCAAGCTCAATTTGAGCAACAATGGAGGTTTGGCTTAGGGCAAGGGTCACGGCTGCAAGAGGATGAGGAGGAAGGCTGCTGAAATTTGTGGTTATTTAGTCTTCATTTTATCTCTTTATTAGTTAGTCAAATGGTAGGTAAATTATGATTGGTTGAACATTTTAAATGACATCACTTTGATGTCATAAATAGCCATTTTTCCTCAATTTCTTTTCTTTCCTCCACTACTCATTTTCAATTTAATTTCTAGCAATATTTCTTCATATTTTATGTCATATTAATTATTTACTCAACTGGACAAGTCGGCCAAAAATCGTCTCTGAAGGCGAAATGACCAAAATGCCCTCCGTTTGGCTTAACGGGTCAAAATTGTCTGTACCAATTGAAAAATTTTTCTAAGTATTTTCTTGGCATTCTAATGCCATGGGAACCTCAATTACCCTTCTCTGGAGTTCCAAAAATTATTTTATAATTTTTCCCCCGGGTCTAGGGCTCCTCGTTGCGAGAACCGCAACTTCCCTCCGGTTACCCATCGCTTGGGCACCGGCTCGTTTTGCTTGGTTGTATTTTATTTCTAAAATTTTTACTAAGTGTTTCTTATTAATATTTGAGTTAATTATGGTCCCTCACTTAAGTTTAATTATTTTTCCGGACGTTCTAGCTGTCCGGACCGACACCGATCACCGAAACAGTAGAATGTACGGAATGATTACCGGGAGGGTGTTACAACTCTTCCCCTCTAATTTAAATTTCGTCCTCGAAATTTACCTGATGCAAACAGTTGAGGGAACTGTTGCCTCATCGTCTCTTCACTTTCCCAAGTTGCCTCCTCGGTGTTGTGGTGCCTCCAAAGCACTTTCACCAATGGAATCTGCTTGTTCCTCAATTCTTTTACTTCCCGAGCCAGGATCCGTAGAGGTTCTTCATCCGTAGAGGATCCGACACCGGTCACCGGAACAGTAGAATGTACGGAATGATTACCGGGAGGGTGTTACAAAAATGATAAGTTATGAAAGGACAAACAATTTGGCAGCCATGAGGGTTGGGGGAAAGTGATATGTTTCACTTCAATAAATCATGCATGCAAGTCAATCTAAGTGGGTAGGTGTTAGTGCCACACTTTAAATTGCATGAATGGAACAACTTAGTGAATTAGGGTTTGGAGGCCTAGGGTTTTGAGGTAAATTTTAGAGAAATGCATAAATGATGACTTTGGTCTATTGTGAGATGAAAAATGGTCAATAATGACCAAAAGAGGTGTGTGGAAATTGTGAGAATGAAAGTTAAATTCGTAGGGCAAATGGTCATGCTGCTGGCAGCATGACCAAGCCAACTTTGAAGGACCAAAACAGAAATTTTACAAGTCTAATTGATATGCCACCAATTGGGGATGAAAATAGACATAAAATAGCACAATTTTCATTAAGGAACCATGGCCAAAAACCGACTAAAACTTAGTGAACCAATTGACCAAAGTGAAATGAGAGCAGGCTGCCACTGCATAAACTGACCAAGTGAACAGTAATTGTTCATTTGGTTATAACTCTAGCTAGGAAGGTCAAAATGACCTGAAATTTTGCCAACAATTAGATAAGATATAGATCTAAAACTTTCATGAGGAACACCAACCCAAATTATGCCAATAACCTAATCAAATTATTGAGCAAAGTGGAGTTACTGAACCTGTAAAACTGCAGATTTCCATTTGAATAGTAAAGTTCCATTAGCTATAACTCTCTCTAGAAAACTCGGATTTAGGTGATTCTTGAACCGATGGAAACCTAAGACATAGTAGCACATTTCGTATGAAGGAAATTAGACCAAATTATGGACTTAACTGGATCAAATCACTGAATGAAGTTGGATCAAAAATCTGCCAGAACCAAAATACCAGTATGAACAGTGCACATGAACAGTAATTGTATTTTGGCTATAACTTGAGCTACAAAACTCCGATTGAGGTGATTCAAAAATGAGAATAAACCTAAGACAATAAGGAACATTTTCTATGAAGGAAGTTTTGTCAAATTCCAACAGTAGATCGACCAATGGAATAGTGCAACTAGGAGCACCAAAACCGAAAATTTGACAATTTGGCCAAAAGGATTTAAGCTTTGAGAAAATGACCAAAACCAACAAAGTTAATAACCAAAATGTGGTATGTGGGTGAAGTTGGAGTTCCCATACCTATTAAGCCTTAAAAAGTCAACAATTTGACTTGAATAGTGTAGTGAATAGTAACCCGAAACACCAAATTTCGAGAACGTCGAATTTAACACGTTAAAGCTAAGTAAATGTGAAGCTAAAATTATTTTGGATTTATGTTAAGTTTTAGTACTGAAACATTGTAAAATTGTGTGTTTCAGTTGAAAAGAATACCGGGAAGGAACCCGAGGAACCGAGTCGAGGCCAAGAGGCGACTCGTTTGAGGTTTGTGCACAACATCACTATGCTTTAAAATTCATTGATAAAGTGAATGAAATATGCATTTTACTTTTGCTTTGAATTGTTGAAAGTCTATTGTGACCTTATTTATGATGTTTTGATTTAAATTGTGAAAGTTATTATGTATATTGAAATGACAATGTTTAGCAAATTGTTAAGATAAGTTTTGAAACCACCGTGTCATGACCATATATTTGAACACGACTAGTGGAGGTAATTAGTTTCAAATTTTGATTCCTTCTCTAGAGAAGTGTTGAGGTGTGCCAGTAGAAGAGGATGTGAATGGATATCCATATATTTGAGCTAGCTAGCCTTGTGATGTGATTTCTATTTAGCCTCTGGCTATTGAGATTCTATTTGTTTCGAATGGCATGATCTAACTGTGGGTTTTATGAAATGTGTTTTGATACTTTGAAATGAACTTAGTTTGCATTTAAAATCTTACAATGCATGATTTGTACTTAATTCTCATGTTCAGTTAAATTTTTGAATAAATGTGATTTTATTTCTGCATAAAGATTATTTTAGTATGTTGTGCATCACTGAGTCCTAGTACTCAGCGATAGCTTCTATTGCTGTCGTAGATACAGAGACTAGAGGAGCAGCAGACTGAGCTGCTGAGGATTGAGGATCTTCCTATTTTGAAGCTATCGGGTATAATTTATACCCTGATCGTAAATATTTATTTTGATGTATGTAATGCACAGAAATGTATGGACATGTGAAAATGGGCCTTGAGCAGCTTGTACAAAATCAGTATAAAATTTGTAATAAACTTTAGTTTGGATTTTCTTAATGTAAATTTTTGTATGATGCATATATAAATTGTTTATCTTTGAAGAAATATGAATGTATGAAATTGATTGACTGTACCTTGAGGATTATTGAATTTTGAACTTGAGAAATTGATTGAGTTTGATTGTGAAATTGAAGTAGTGGTTGAGAAAATCTTTTTAGAAGTGCTTTTTACAGGTATTTGAAGAACTATTTTCTCAAAATACAGAGGAAACTCTGTCAAATTTTTTATAAAATTTGCGAAAAAATAAAATGAGCCAAAATTTCCAACTAGCTTTCAACTTAATTATATGTTTTAAATATTTATTAGAAATGCTCACCACTTATCAAAAAGAAGAAAACTGATTTAAAATCCCTTGTAGGGTACTTAATGAGTTATTGGTAGGTGAAGTTTGGTAGTTCATTAGGTATTTTACGGGATCATGTTATGCCTTACAGAGGGGTAAGGTGTGACATGTTTTAGTAGTATTAGAGCAAATTTTTGAAGTATGTTTTAACCTATGAATTTGTGTCTTTTCTTTGTTAAGTACAACTGCTCAATGTCCATAATTGTTACATACAGTGCATTACATCATGAATATGAACTAACGGAGGGAAATCTCCTTGTGTTACTTGTTCAGGAGATACCCTACTCTAGACTGTTATGGAAGAAGGGGATCGCTCAGTTGAGCAGTCTGTTGAAGCTGAGGCATAAGGGGAAGCCCCAGCTTTATAGAATGTCAGTGGAGTGCGGCACCGACCCCACAAATGCGCGATTCCTGCACAATTCGCAATGAGATGGTCGCGATGTTTGACAAATGGTGGGGTATGCCTGCTCAAGCTCCACCCCAACCACCTGTGGCACAATCATTACCTCCAGCCAGACAATATGATAAATTACTGAAGTATGGGGCTGCAGAATTTAAGGGTACAGTAGACCCACTTGAGGCAGAGCAATGGCTTGAAAGAATGGACAGAGTGTTTAAGAAACTGCACTGCCCAGATGAGCTGAAGTTTGAATACTCTGTGTCGCTACTGCAAGGGGATGCATATGATTGGTGGAGGACCATCCCCCACAGCTTAGCTGAACCACCAGTGCTAACCTGGGATGACTTCATCAGAGAGTTCAGACAGAAATACATCCCAGACGCATATGTTGATCAGAAATTGCAAGAATTTTTGAGTTTGAAACAAGGCAACAAAACAGTGGCAGAGTATGAGAGGGAGTTCTCCCGCTTGAGTCACTATGCAGGGAGTCTCCTCTCTACCAGCAAGGCAAGATGCAAGAGATTTGAGACGGGTTTGAAGCCCAGCATAAGGATGCAAGTTGTGGGATTCAGACACAGCAACTTTTCAGAGCTTATGTCTCAAGCACTTGAGCTGGAGAGAATTGAATCAGAAGCAACCCCAACAAAAGAAAAATCTGAGAGAGCTGAGAAATCAGAAAAAGATAAAGGGGAAAAGTCAGTAGAGCCAAGTTCTGGTGCTACCTCTGGAAAGAAAAAAAAAATTAGTGGACCCAGTAGGGGTCGAGGTGAAAGATTTGGTAGGGGTAGATTTTCTGGACAGAGACCCCCTAGGTGCAGTCGGCCCGATCGGCAGGTTCACATTACGCGCCTCTGTGAGACTTGTGGCAAAATTCATGGGGGGGAGTGCTATTGGGCCACTGGAGCCTGCTTTAACTGCGGAGGCAAGGGTCATTTAGCAAGAGACTGCACTAGTGCTCCGTCTTCGAGATATGGTCCAGCTCCTACTACTGAGGATCTATTGAGTCCTGCTCCTAGAGGTTCACGATCATTTGGCGAGAGGAAGAGGCAGAGGTAGAGGCACCGCTGTGCAATCGAGCACGCTTGGTCAATCGGCTGAGGAAGTGCTTCAGCCAGAGTCTACACAATGAGACAGCGAGAAGAGGCTGAGACTTCTGATGTGGTAGCTGGTACATTCTCTATCTCTGATCAAGATGTATTTGTATTGTTTGATCCGGGTTCAACCCATTCATATGTGAGCGCTAGCATAGTCAGTTCACTTGCTGTTCCATGTGTGCAAATGGGTTTTGAAGTGCTAGTAACTAGTCCGTTAGGACAAGAGGTACGGGTCAATAGAATTTATAGAGACTGTCCTTTGGTAATCCAAGGACATGTTTTCCTGTCAGACTTGATTGAAATGCCCTTCAGAGAGTATGATATCATCTTGGGCATGGATTGGTTAGCCAGGCATCACGCCATGATTGATTGTAGACTGAAGACAGTCACTTCTGGTTGAAAGAACGGAAGCGTGAAAAACACAAGATTATACCATTGAATTCAAAAATTTTCACCTAGGGCCACATGCACCATGCAAGATTTATTTTTATCTATTTGATTTCAATGATAAACAACATATTAAAACTCTTTTAATATGTTTTTGGATCTGTATTTGCCATTTAAGATTTTAAAATTAATCAGATTAATTTTAGAACCCTAGATTAAATCAAGAACGATTACACTAACCTCTTGATGTGCTGCAGCGTGTCTGCGCCTTTGAGATTCGTCTTCAGGACACCAAATATTGTCCCTCTAGCTTGTCCACACCAAGAACACCTATGGCAGCCCTTGAACAGCTTCTAAAGCCTTTTCTATTAATTAGAAATTCAAGTTCTGCCTTTTAAGAGATTAGAGATGTAAACAGGACACTAGAAACAATTTCTAGTGTTCTTAATTCAAGAGATTGATGGCTAATCTCTTTGAATTGATGAGAGATGAAGAAGAATGGCTGGAGAGGCTCAAAGTGGTGTGACAATTGAGAGGAGAGGCTGCTGGTTATGTTTTCTTTTCATAACCACACTTAAATAGCTAGGTTAACACATTAAACCCTAGCCACATGTCACCTTTTGATTAGCTCTAGGTTTAAGTGACCCAATCACATTGTGCCAAGTGTCAAACCTATATTTAATCTTGATTTTAATCATCTTACATGATTAAAAACATTTGGCAAGCTTATGTGTTATGCCATGTGTCACCATCTCATGGTGCCACGTGTCACACTGTGAAATGACCAAAATGCCCCTGTGTCTTAATTTTGAGTTCTTAACCCAAAATAATTATTTTCTTCTTCTAATTAATTTATATCAAATATAAATTAATTAATTAATCTCTATTAATTAATTTCTCATCAATTAAATTCATATTTAAACACTTTAAATATAAATTTAATTTATACTACACATCCAATAATCTAGATTTGGTTTCAAGTCATGCTAGGGACTTTGCAATTTTATTGCAAACCAAATCTATTTAATTAATCAATTAAACTCTTTAATTAATTAATTAAATCATATTTAAATAGGTGATAACTTGTGTATGTGTGTGACTTACTAGGCTCATCACTAATTGGCAATGAGACATGATATCAACTCTTAATATCATCAGAACTCTTTCTTACCATAAATGATTTCTCTAAATCATTTTATGAACCTCATAGACCATGGTTAACACCTAGCATAGCATGCCATGGCCACCCAATTAGTAATAAGATTTACCTTAAATGAACCTATAATCATATGTTACCATGCACTAGAATCTCTCATTACAAAATCCCAACTCAAATGAGTCATGGTTTATGTCAAACTCCATTTGCTATGAATATTATGTTCTCTTTTAATTCCAGTTCTTGATTAAAAGATTTTCTCATCGAAACTCTTTTACGAATAAATCTATCTGTCTGGCCAGAACTTGAAACATCAAGAACAATTTAATGAACAGAGGATTTAATCACTATTTACTTAGAGGAACAGATTCCATCTTGATCAACACCTACCTCCATATATAACTAGCAAAAGCCAACACATGCCCATATACCCATACATAGTACAAGTATGAAAGCAGTATCAAACTCAAACTACCTATATACAAGATAACTGTGCTATCTCAGGTCTAAAGATTATATGCACTGATATGATTTATGACAAAACATTGACAAGAGTAAACTCCATGTGCTTGTCATAAGTGTCACTGGTTCGGCCTACTTATCATTTATAAGTGCCTATCATGTTTGTTATATGGCATGAGACTCACCATTCCATCTTATTTATATCTCATATAAATAACTTGGGAACAAACATGAATACAATCTTTCTGGATAAGTCATGTCCTTATTATGAAGTATCCTCGATTGTGAACCTATTTATGATACTTTGTGCTAGAAATATTGTCACTCATATTCTTAACAACTTAAGAATAATATTTCTAACAAAATATCAATGGACCTTTTCTATTACACATAAATATATTATGTAAACGGAAAAGTGGAAATGCCTTTTATTATTAAAATATGTACAAGATACATACTAAATGATATGCTCTAGGGCATACTACTAACAATCTCCCACTAGCACTAGAGCCATTCATTACAATATCTTAGACCTATCTTCTCAAGATGTCGGTCTAACTGAGTCTGTGACATAGGCTTAGTGAATGGATCAGCTGATGCTATTTTCTGCATGGCTACATCGCCTCGCCCAACTATTTCTCTGATAATGTGGTAGCGCCTTTCTATGTGTTTGGATTTCTGGTGAGACCTTGGTTCCTTAGCCTGTATGACTGCTCCATTATTGTCACGCGATGTAATGGAACTGGCGACTCAATGGAAGGAACTACGTAAGTTACATCACGAACTTCTTTATCCAAAGCGACTTCTTTTGCGACATCGATGCGAGAATATACTCGACCTCGATGAGTGGAATCTGCAGTCGTGCTCTGTTTGGAATTTTTCCAACTGACTGCACCTCCATTACAAATGAACACATATCCAGAGGTAGACTTTCTATCATCGATATCTGATTGGAAATCAGAATCAGTATAACCATCCATTTGCAAGTCTCCACCTCCATAAATCAAGAATAAATCCTTAGTTCTTCTCAAGTACTTAAGGATATTCTTGACAGCTATCCAGTATTCCAAACCTGGATTGGATTGATACCTGCTAGTCAAACTAACAGCATATGCGATATCCGGCCTAGTACACGACATTGCATACATTAAACTTCCAATAGCCGAAGCATATGGAATCCTGGCCATCTTATCTCTTTCTTCAGGTGTCTTTGGAGACATCTCTTTAGAAAGGTGGATACCATGTCTCACTGGTAACAATCCTCTCTTGGAATCAAGCATGCTAAACCTCTTTAACACCTTTTTCAAGTATAGACTTTGGGATAAACCAATTATTCTTTTCGCTCTATCTCTATAGATGCGAATCCCAAGAATATAGGTTGCCTCCCCTAAGTCTTTCATGGAGAATGTATTTGACAACCATACCTTTATAGTCGTCAACATACCTGTGTCATTACCCATCAATAGTATGTCATCCACATATAAGACAAGGAAAGTGATAGCACTGTCACTAACCTTCTTATATACACATGGCTCATCTTCATTTTTGATAAAACCAAAGGATTTAATGGCTTCATCAAAATGGATGTTCCAACTCCTCGAAGCTTGTTTCAACCCATAAATGGATCGCTTTAGCTTGCATACCTTGGAACCATCTTGGGATTCAAATCCCCTAGGTTGTTCCATGAAAATGTTTTCTTCAATGTATCCATTGAGAAAAGGCATTTTGACATCCATCCGCCAAATCTCATAATCATAGTATGCACTATTGCTAATAAAATCCTAATTGATTTAAGCATGGCAACAAAGTAGAAAGTCTCCTCATAGTCTATTCCTTGGCTTTGGCGAAACCCTTTCGCTACTAGCCTTGACTTATAGGTCTCTACCTTTCCATCAGAACCAATTTTCTTCTTGAAAACCCATTTGTTCCCTATAGGTATAATACCTTATGGTGGGTCTTCATGATCCCACACTTGTTTCTTATACATGGAATCAATCTCGGATTTCATAGCATCAATCCATTTTGAAGAGTCTATATCTGATATAGCTTCTTCATAGGTAAGTGGATCATCTCCATGATCTACTTCTTCATGAGTAGACAACTCTTGTTCTTCTTCATGAAGAAAACCATATCTCACTGGTGGGTGAGATACCTGGTTGTTCTACGAGGAACGCAATATAGATGTTTCATCAATGGGTATAGGTTGACTAGATGGATCTATATCCATCTGATGCATTGGTTGGTCAGAATTCCCCAATTCTAACTCTATTTGCCTTCCTTTGCCTCCTTCTTGAACAAACTGTTGTTCAAGAAATGTGGCATCTCTACTTATCACAACCTTTTGTGAAGTAGGTAAATAAAAATAATATCCAAAACTATCTTTTGGATATCCAACAAATCGACCTTTTTCTGATCTGGTCTCCAATTTATTAGTGTTCAGCTTTTTGATATAAGCTGGACAACCCCAAATCTTAACATGCTTAAGACTTGGTTTTCTTCCATGCCATATCTCATAAGGTGTGGAAGAAAGCGATTTTGATGGAATCCTATTCGAATATATAAAGTCGATTCTAATGCAAATCCCCAAAGGAGATTGGCATATCAATATAGCTCATCATACTACGTACCATATCCAATAGGGTACGATTTCTCCTTTCAGATACACCATTCAGCTGTGGCGTTCCTGGAGGAGTCAGCTGAGAAACAATGCCATGCTCTCTCAAGTATTCATCAAATTAAGTACTCAAATATTCACCTCCACGATCTGATCGAAGAGCTTTAATACTTTTTCCTGTTTGATTTTCTACTTCAGATTTAAATTCCTTAAACTTTTCAAAGGATTCATGTTTGTATTTCATCAAATACAAATACCCAAACCTTGATTTATCATCAGTAAAGGTAATAAAATAATGAAAACCCCCTCTAGCCATTTCTTTAAACGGACCACATACATCACTATGTATTAGTTCCAAAATATTTTCAGCTCTTAGCCCTTGTCCAACAAAGGTGATCTAGTCATTTTGCCTTGAAGGCAAGATTCACAAGTTAGAGTAGGCTCAGAGCCCAATGAGGATAGAATCCCCATTTTCTCCAATTTTGCAATCCTATCTTCTGCAACATGACATAACCTTAAGTGCCAAATATATTTTGAACTTGAGTTGGTTTTCACCATGGCATTGTATTCTTTTAGATCACTTGCATTCAATTTGTGTTTGTCATTATTATCCAAATAATAAAGACCATCATTCATATAACCCGAACCAACATATTTATTTCCAAAATAAATATTGCAAACATCATCTGTGAACTGAAATTCATAGCCATTTCTAGTCAAACTAGATATAGAAATGATGTTCTTAAAAGCATCAGGTACATATAAAATATTATCCAAACACAAAACATGTCTAAACATGTAAAAAGATTTAGATCCTATGGCTAAAGCTTCAACAGTTGAGCCATTGCCAATCCAGACTCTAATATCTTGAGAACGCAAGTCGCTTGTTTGCTAGTTCTGCATATCATTAGAAATGTGAGCGGCACGATATCTAAAACCCAAGTTGTAGATGAACTATAAGTATCATCGAATCTAAATAACAAGATATGGACATACCTTCCGAAGGTGTATCCTTCTTGTCCTTGAGAAAAGCAAGATACTCTAGGCTGTTCCTTTTCCTGTGCCCTTCCTGCTGGCAGTGGAAACACTTTGCTTTGCCTCCATCGACTTTAGTCTTCCTTTTACTGTTTAGCTATTTTCTTGGAAGGACCAGAATCAGGTTTCTTTTTCTTATTGCCCTTCTTCTTGTTGGACTTTCCAGTGAAGAAGATGCAACAAAGCTACCTCTTTTCCTTTATTGCACAGCATATTCTTTTGGGCAATAACCACATGTTGAGTAATTCAGCTAAGGTGCATTCTGTTTAGTCATATGGAAATTTGTCACAAAATTCCCAAAAGACTCGGGAAGGGATCAAGGATCAAATCCGTTTGTAGTTGGAAATCCATGTTGAAGTCAAGATGTTCCAACCGCTCAATCACCGAATCATCTTGTGGACATGATCCCCAACATTCATCCCTCGGACATCCTCATACGGAATAAGCGTCTAGATATCTCATACCTAGCATTCTGCTGTGCTCACCATACAACTCTTGTAGGTGAAGGAGGATCTCACTAGCACTCTGCATGTTCTCATGTTGCTTCAGAACTCATTACTCATGGAAGCAAGCATGTAACACTTAGCTCTCATATCATGCTCCTTCCACTTGTCCAAAGTATCATGTTCCTCTTGTGTGGCCTCTGGAGGTAAGGGACCAGAACATTTGAATCTAGAACATATCCTATATGTTCAAGGTTCAGACAAGTTTCAAATTTCAGTAGCCAATCAGACAGATTAGGTCCTGTCAACTGTTGTGATCAAGTATGCTTGCAAGGATATTGGATGGTGGTGGTTGTTTTGTGCTCATTTTTATCGAGAAAATTAGCTGAGAAAATAACCAGATTAATTAGTAAATGTATCATGTAATTAACCAAAATGATTATGGTCTTTTAATCAAATTGGTCCTCCCACTAACTTAGCGAATCCTACACTTCCAAAGTAGAAAGAAATCCTAGTTGGATGGATTTCTAGTGGGTGATTGAATTCTTATAATTCTATTGATCATCCTCGGTACATCCATTATTGGAATTACAATAAACTATAAGTGAGCAACTCCTTGCCCATCACATCTCATGTGAGGTTCAATCCTTTTGCTAGCCCCTAATGCTCAAAATCTCGGTACATCCAATATTGACTTATCTTGCATTAGTTAAGTTGATCCCATTGAGCCGAGTAATTATGCAAATAATTTTAATGTCCTCAGTACATCCAATATTGGCCACCAAACCATTTACATATTTACAACATCTCATGCTTAACAATTATTCTTAAGAAAATCTCTTAAATTAATTGCATCTCATGCAACTATTTAAAATTTCTTAAAATAATTGCCCCAATGGAGGGCTTATGTTATAATTACTTTAATTATAGCATTTCCAACTTAATCATTTGTTTGGAAGATTTTATAGCCATCCTAATTACTATTAAGGTCTCACTTTGCACATTATCCATTTAGCATGCATATATCATATAATTGCATACATTCCCATACATCTCATGCATTCATGGATAAGCAGTAAATATGGTATGATCATGGACTTTCTAAGGGATTCAATTCTGAGCCACCAAGAATTGAATCAGGGCATTCCTAGGTGCATTTCATTCATTCATTTTACAAGAGTTGCTGAAGGAGTACATAATCAACACTTGATATTGAATTCCTCCCACTGGTCCCACCAATGCTCTTGACCTCCTTGAACTTCTTGCAATCCAATATTACATAGTAATCCTTGGCATACCAAGGCGAATTTACAAGAACTTAAATAAATAAAATTACAACCCAAAAAAAAATATTACAAACTTAATAATACATGCCCAAAATAAATTAAAATAAATTAATTAATTTACAATCCCAAAGAAACATAAAAGAAATAAATCCAATCACATTGGTCTTTTATAGTCCATGATCATCCATCATGCATATCACTATTTAACAATTAAATAAAACATACATTTTTAAATTAAATTGAATATCTCATATTCAACTTAAAAATCCAGATTTGAATATGATTCAAATAAATTTAAAAATTCAGATTTGAATCTCATTCAAACAAATTTAAAAATTCAGATTTGAATCACATTCAAACAACTTCAAAAAATTCAGATTTGAATCACATTCAACCATTTTTTAAAAAATCAGATTTGAATCACATTCAAATATTTTTTAAAAAATCAGATCTGAATTTTATTGAATCAATTTTAAAAAATCAGATTTAAATATGATTCAAACAACTTTAAAAATTAATATTTGAATCTCTTTCAATAAACTTTTAAAATTCAGATTTGAATCACATTCAAACATTTTTTAAAATTCTGATTTGAATCATAATTTAATTGTGTGATTAAAACAACTAATTAAACACTTTAATTAGTCAAAGAATAGGCCTTAGATCATACAACAATTGCAGAATTAAAAGCCAAACCTTGAATCACCCATGGAACCATTGTTGCCGCCACCAATGGTGGCTTCTCCATGTGTGACGCCACATCTCATGATCCAACCAGCAATGAATCTCTTGATCTCATGATCAAACACACAATTAAATTATATAATCAACAATCTAAATGGCAAATATAGTGGCTCTGATACCAATTGAAAGAACGGAAGCGTGAAAAACACAAGATTATACCATTGAATTCAAAAATTTTCACCTAGGGCCACATGCACCATGTAAGATTTATTTTTATCTATTTGATTTCAATGATAAACAACATATTAAAACTCTTTTAATATGTTTTTTGGATCTGTATTTGCCATTTAAGATTTTAAAAATTAATCAGATTAATTTTAGAACCCTAGATTAAATCAAGAACAATTACACTAACCTCTTGATGTGCTGCAGCGTGTCTGCGCCTTTGAGATTCGTCTTCAGGACACCAAATATTGTCCCTCTAGCTTGTCCACACCAAGAACACCTATGGCAGCCCTTGAACAGCTTCTAAAGCCTTTTCTATTAATTAGAAATTCAAGTTCTGCCTTTTAAGAGATTAGAGATGTAAACAGGACACTAGAAACAATTTCTAGTGTTCTTAATTCAAGAGATTGATGGCTAATCTCTTTGAATTGATGAGAGATGAAGAAGAATGGCTGGAGAGGCTCAAAGTGGCGTGATAATTGAGAGGAGAGGCTGCTGGTTATGTTTTCTTTTCATAACCACACTTAAATAGCTAGGTTAACACATTAAACCCTAGCCACATGTCACCTTTTGATTAGCTCTAGGTTTAAGTGACCCAATCACATTGTGCCAAGTGTCAAACCTATATTTAATCTTGATTTTAATCATCTTACATGATTAAAAAACATTTGGCAAGCTTATGTGTTATGCCATGTGTCACCATCTCATGGTGCCACGTGTCACACTGCAAAATGACCAAAATGCCCCTGTGTCTTAATTTTGAGTTCTTAACCCAAAATAATTATTTTCTTCTTCTAATTAATTTATATCAAATATAAATTAATTAATTAATCTCTATTAATTAATTTCTCATCAATTAAATTCATATTTAAACACTTTAAATATAAATTTAATTTATACTACACATCCAATAATCTACATTTGGTTTCAAGTCATGCTAGGGACTTTGCAATTTTATTGCAAACCAAATCTATTTAATTAATCAATTAAACTCTTTAATTAATTAATTAAATCATATTTAAATAGGTGATAACTTGTGTATGTGTGTGACTTACTAGGCTCATCACTAATTGGCAATGAGACATGATATCAACTCTTAATATCATTCGAACTCTTTCTTACCATAAATGATTTCTCTAAATCATTTTATGAACCTCATAGACCATGGTTAACACCTAGCATAGCATGCCATGGCCACCCAATTAGTAATAAGATTTACCTTAAATGAACCTATAATCATATGTTACCATGCACTAGAATCTCTCTGTTACAAAATCCCAACTCAAGCTGGAGTCATGGTTTATGTCAAACTCCATTTGCTATGAATATTATGTTCTCTTTTAATTCCAGTTCTTGATTAAAAAGATTTTCTCATCAGAAACTCTTTTCTGAATAAATCTATCTGTCTGGCCAGAACTTGAAACATCAAGAACAATTAAATGAACATAGGATTTTATCTCTATTTACTTAGAGGAAGATTCCATCTTGATCAACACCTACCTCCATATATAACTAGCAGGAGCCAACACATGCCCATATACCCATACATAGTACAAGTATGAAAGCGATATCAAACTCAAACTACCTATATACAAGATAAGTGGGATATCTCATGACTAAAGATTATATGCACTGATATGATTTATGACAAAACATTGACAAGAGTAAACTCCATGTGCTTGTCATAAGTGTCACTAGTTCGGCCTACTTATCATTTATAAGTGCCTATCATGTTTGTTATATGGCATGAGACTCACCATTCCATCTTATTTATATCTCATATAAATAACTTGGGAACAAACATGAATACAATCTTTCTGGATAAGTCATGTCCTTATTATGAAGTATCCTCGATTGTGAACCTATTTATGATACTTTGTGCTAGAAATATTGTCACTCATATTCTTAACAACTTAAGAATAATATTTCTAACAAAATATCAATGGACCTTTTCTATTACACATAAATATATTATGTAAACGGAAAAGTGGAAATGCCTTTTATTATTAAAATATGTACAAGATACATACTAAATGATATGCTCTAGGGCATACTACTAACACTGGTCTCCCTTTGTACGGTGATGTGGTAATACACGGAAAGAGGCATTTACTGCCATCAAACATCATTTCGGCTGCACTAGCCAGAAGGATGATCAGAAAGGGGTGTGAAGCATACTTGGCACATGTGATAGACACCCAAGTGGGGAGTCCAGCACTAAGGCACATCCCTACTGTATGTGAATTTCCGGATGTATTTCCTGATGAATTGCCAGGATTACCTCCAGAAAGAGAGGTGCAGTTTGAAATTGATGTTATGCCTGGTGTGGACCCAATCTCCATAACACCATATAGAATGGCACTAGCAGAATTGAAAGAGTTGAAAGTGCAATTGCAAGAATTGCTTGATAAGGGCTTTATCCGCCCTAGTGTGTCACCTTGGGGAGCGCCAGTGTTGTTTGTAAAGAAGAAAGATGACACTCTCCGCTTGTGTATTGATTATTGGCAGTTGAATATGGTGACAATAAAGAATAGATATCCATTGCCCCGCATTGATGACTTGTTTGATCAGTTGAGGGGTGCAGCTGTGTTCTCCAAAATTTACCTGAGATCAGGTTATTATCAGCTGAAAGTACAAGAGCAGAGTATTCCTAAAACTGCCTTTAGAACCCGCTATGGCCATTATGAGTTCCTAGTTATGCCATTCGGGTTAACTAATGCTCCGGCTGCTTTTATGGATCTGATGAACACTATCTTCAGACCATACCTCGACCAGTTTGTTGTGCTATTCATAGATGATATATTGGTCTATTCGAGGAATGCAGAAGAGCATGATAGACATTTACGGATTGTACTACAGACTTTGAGAGAGAAACAGCTATATGCCAAATTGTCGAAGTGTGAATTTTGGCTGAAAGAAATATCTTTCTTGGGGCATGTAGTATCCGAAGAGGGCATCAAGGTAGATCCAAGTAAGATTGAAGCTATCCTTAATTGGAGGCCACCCAGAAATGTCACAGAAATTCGTAGTTTTCTGGGTTTAGCTGGATACTACTGTAGATTTGTGAAGGGATTCTCCATATTGGCATCTCCATTGACCAAGCTGCTTAGAAAAGATGTAAAATTCTAGTGGACGGATAAATGCCAACAGAGTTTTGATTAATTGAAGAAATGTTTGATTGAAGCTCCAGTCCTTACTTTACCTACACCGGGTAAAGAATATACAGTTTATAGTGATGCTTCTCACAATGGGTTAGGCTGTGTATTGATGCAAGATCGAAATGTCATTACCTATGCATCACGCCAGCTGAAACCGCATGAGAGGAACTATCCAACACATGATTTGGAGCTTGCAGCTATTGTGTTTGCTTTTAAGATCTGGAGACACTATTTGTATGGGGAAAAGAGTTACATCTATACAGATCATAAGAGTTTGAAGTATTTGGGCACCCAGAAAGAGCTGAATTTGAGACAGAGGAGATGGTTAGAGTTGATAAAAGACTATGATTGTCTGATAGACTATCGGCCAGGAAAAGCTAATGTTGTGGCTGACGCCTTAAGTCGCAAGACTATGGCAAGTCTACGGGTTACTCCTTTGTCTTTGGTACACGAGTTGAGATCATTGCATGCCAGCTTAGAGATTAATGATGATGGGCAGACAGCAGTTGCATGGCATGTACAGCCAGTGTTGATTGATCAGATTAGAATGGCTGCTCAAAATGATTAGAAGTATCAGAAGCTGTTGGAAGAAGTCCGGCAGGGCAAGAAACCAGAATTCTCAATCAGAGATGATGGTCTACTGCTACACTAGGGTAAAATATGTGTTCCTAATGATGTTGAATTGAGAAAAATCATTTTGAAGGAAGCACATGAATCTCCTTTTGCCATGCACCCTGGTGGTACAAAAATGTATAGAGGGCTAAAGGAGCATTACTGGTGGATGGGTATGAAAAGAGATGTGGCAGAGTTTATTTCTAAATGCCTAACTTGTCAGCAAGTAAAGGCAGAACATCAAGTACCCACTGGGTTGTTACATCCACTACCAGTACCAGAGTGGAAATGGAAGAGAATAACAATGGATTTTGTGATGGGACTTCCGAGGACACAGAAGAGTCATGATGCAGTTTGGGTTATTGTTGACAGACTGACTAAATCTGCTCATTTTTTGCCAGTCCGGATGGACTACAGTTTAGAAAGATTGGCCAAGTTATACATTGATGAGATTGTGAGACTGCATGGAGTGCCAGTATCCATCGTGTCAGACAGAGATCCTAGGTTCACTTTTAGATTCTGGGGTAGTCTTCAGAGAGCCCTAGGAACTAGATTGAACTTTAGTACTGCATTCCACCCACGCATGCATGGCCATGCGAGAGGGTAATTCAGATCTTGGAGGACATGCTACGGGCTTGTGTGATTGAGTTTGAGGGCAGTTGGGATACACACTTGCCTTTGATTGAGTTTGCTTACAACAACAGCTACCAATCAAGCATTGGGATGCCTCCATATGAAGCTTTGTATGGCAGAAAATGTAGAACCCCGTTGTGTTGGGATGACGTGGGTGAAAGGAAGATGATTGGACCTGAAATTGTTCAACAAACTGAGGAGAAGATCAGGGTGATCCGAGATCGACTTAAGACTGCATCGGACCGTCAGAAGTCCTACATTAATTTGAAAAGAAGGGATATTGAGTATGCAGTGGGTGAGAAAGTATTCCTCAAAGTTTCTCCTTGGAAGAAAATTATGAGATTCGGCAGGAAGGGGAAACTAAGTCCTCGTTTCATTGGGCCATATGAGGTTTTGGAAAGAGTGGGTCCTTTGGCATATCGTTTGGCACTACCTCCAGAGTTGGAGAAGATACATAATGTCTTCCATGTATCTATGTTGAGGAGGTATCGATCAGACCCATCTCACGTACTACCAGTAGAGGAAATTGAAGTGAATCCAGACCTCACATATGAAGAAGAACTCATAGAGATTCTGGCTTATGAGGTGAAGCAGCTACGGAACAAGCAGATACCATTGGTAAAAGTGCTGTGGAACCAACATTCAGGCCAGGAGGCTACTTGGGAACGAGAAGAGGACATGAGGAGACAGCACCCACAGCTGTTCAGAGATTAGTATCAGGTAAAATTTCGAGACGAAATTTATTTTAAGGGGGGGAGAATTGTAACACCCCATTGCATAGCACAGTAGATTTATTTATTCGGTGGACCGTGTCGGTCCTGACAATTAAGGGGATTAGAACCATATTTAAGTCAATTAGAGAAGCCATAAACACAAATAATTAATAATGTTCAATTAGTTAAGTATAAATAAGAAAAACAGAACATAAGAGGTTAAACGAGCCGAGAGTCACAGCGATGGGTGACCTTCTCGGGAATGACTGCAAAGTCATTTTAAACTCAAATTTCAAACCGTAAAAAGTGACGCTGCGGTCCTTAGGACCCTTATGAACACAGTGGAAAAGAGAAAATCACAAAAAAGAACTGTTGAGCCAGTCAAATAATTAGGTCAAGGAGCCAGAAGAAATATGAAATTATTTGCAAACCGGGTTGAACCGGCGAGGGGCAATTTGGTCAATTGACCTCGAGAGCTAACTCCTGACCTAACTGTCAAATAAAATCGGAGAAAAGAAAATTTTGGAATTGAAAATTAAATTAAAGAACTAATAAAAAAAAAAGAAAAGAAAATGAAAAATGGAAAAGTGA